>NW_027186402.1:326623-385621 GCF_028583685.1 Petaurus breviceps papuanus | reverse complement strand
GGGAGAAACAAAGAAAAAGGGAGAGAGGGAAGGAGGGAAAGAGAGAGGAAGGGGGGAGAGAGAGAACCCTTCTTTGTGTTTTAGCCTCCTGGGGATTGGTAGCAGATGCCCTTTCTCCCACTGGCCTCATGTGACCCTGATTTTGCTTCTTCCAACAGAAAAACGCTTTTCCCGTCGTTCCAAGGCAGGCGACATCATGGCTAAGAATCCCGTTGTTCGCTCCAAGAGTTATAACAACCCGCTGCTCACCCCCGTGGCAGAGTATGAGACAGAAGGGCTGACAGCCAATGGCACAGGCATCCGCAGACACTCTGTCTCTGAGATGACATCCTGCCCTGAGGCCCAGGACTATGCCGACCTTGAGGGTGGCTCCAAGGTCTGCATGATGGCCCCCAAATCGTCCCTGACTGCTGAGGCTGAGCGCTCCAATGCCAAGGTCCGTCTAGTGGGGCAGCCACCCCTGTCCCACCAGCGCAGTGAACCCAGCCCAACCTTTAAGCTGTCCAGAGCTCCCGCCTCAGTCTCGGCCCCTTCCTCAAGCCCAGAGAACTTAGTAGACCAAATTTTGGAATCCATTGATTCTGACTCTGAAGGGATTTTCATAAACTTTGACCGAGGACGCACTAAGACAACAGGATATGGTGTGGATGGGAGCAGACAGAGCGTTGTGTGACCATCCCCCACCAGGACAACCTGGCTCGTGTCTTGGGCCACGAATGTCTGTGTCAAAGGCGGCCTGGAATGATGGAGGGTGGCCTGAACTGGGGACTGGGAAGCCTGGGTTGGAGTCCCTGTACTGGTCATTGCTGGCCCTGTAGCCCCGGGCAGATCACCTCTGAGCCTCAGTCTCCTAATCTGTTAAATAGGGGAAATAATCCCTGCCCTGCTGACCTCCCATGGAGGCCATGAGGATCCCATGAGATAACACGTGTGGAGGCACTTTGTAACTAACACTCTGTGTGTGTGTGTGTGTGTGTGTGTGAGAGAGAGAGAGACAGAGACAGAGATAGAAGGAGAGAGACAGACAGAGAAGGAGAGAGACAGACAGAGAGAAGGAGAGACAGAGACAGAGAGAAGGAGAGACAGAGACAGACAGAGAAGGAGAGAGACAGACAGAGAGAGAGACGACGAGAACCCTTACTTGGGTGTGTTTGTTCACTCCCTGGTTTCCTCAAACCCCTTCCATCAGGTTTCTTGCTGCCTGGATGGGGCTTCTCCAGGAAAGGGTCTTTCCCAGTGGATCTCTCTTGGTCCCCTTCCTATCTCCCTGGGACCCTTCAACCTTCTGTGCCCTTGGGAACCATTTTCTGTATCTTCAATCAACTGATTACCGATCATTCGTTAAGTGTTTGCTCTGACCCTGGCACAAATGAACAGTCCCTCAGTCCTTGTCCTGACAGGGCCCACACTCTACCAAAGGGACATAACACATCTATAGGCAAATAATTACGAGCTATCAAACACACACACACAAACACACTGATTTTCAGTCAGAAGGACAGTTGAACCAGTCTGATGAGGCCACAGGCAAGCACAGGTCGGTGGGCAGCCTTGCTCTCAGCTCGATCCCTAGTCAAGAAGAAAGTACCGAGGCTGGCCCCAGAACATACAATGCCCAACATAAGTCAGATACTCACACACATACCTCCTCCCTTAGTCCCCGTCTCAGGGGTCAGCATTCCAGGAGAACCTTCTAGTGACCGCATCACACCATGGAAGCCTCTCAAGGGGGCAGCCTGCACGTCCAGCACCTTCTGTGAGTCAGGGTCACTTCCCCAAAGTGCCCCAAAGCTCCATAGGTATGACCAGTCTGTCACCATGGACAGTAACAACCAACTTTTCTCCCTCTATCCCACACCGAACAAGTGACCTCCATAAGCTGGGACTGCTGGTCCTGTCTCCTGCCAACCCTGTCCATAGCTTGGCCACAATGCTGGCAACTCCAGCCCTCAGAAGTAATGACTCAGACTAAGAATGGGGGGGGGGGTGGTCTCTCCCCTCTGTTGCTGAATCTGTGACTGGAAACCCAGCCAAAGAAAGGTGCTGCTCTGGAGCAGGCTCCTCATCCTCCTCTCCCCAGCTCAGGCTGCCTCTTTGCAGGATGCCTAGACCCAAGGTGACAAAGAGGAAGGAACACTTCCAGGGGCTGTCTCGGTGGAGCTGGCCTGTGTCTGGCTTAGATGAGGCAGGAGTTTACCGGACCCCACTCTCCCACCCCATCCAGGACTAAGGTAATTTGTAAAAAGTGGGGGGAGTGGCAGGGAACAGCATCTGGACCCTTACCTTCCCTGCTGCCTTCTGGGCTCTTGGACTTCACTTCTCTCTCCCTTTGTCCAAGCCCCAGACAGCCCCTGGAAATGTCAATTAAAGGCCATGAATATTGAATGGTGTTGTATGTGTGCTGAAATCCTGCCTGTAGATTCTATTCACTAGCATTAACTGCCCCTCTGGGCAGAGGAGGAGCCACAGGTGGCAGACATCCTATTTGATGAACGTGGGAGATGTCCCCAGACATGGTGACCCACCCTAGGAAATGAAGAGTGCTCAGAAGAGCTATGGCCTGAGAGAACTGCCCCTCTTTAACTGGAAAGCTTCGGAAAGCCTTGAGTGACTGGGTGGGACACACAGCAGAGGCTCAATCAATACTCATGGACTGACCCATCAGTTGGAACTGGGCTTTGGAGCAAGGGAAGGCTTTGTCCAGTTAAGCATCCTCTCTGTACATGAGGTCTAGATTAGGAACCCAAACCAAGCAAAGCCCTGCCTTCAGGGAACTTCCAATCTCCTGGTGAGTACACATTGTTTCAGGAGGTGGAATGCCTGTGGCACCTGGTGGAGGGTGCAGTCAGTCTCTGCCTTCTCATTTCGGGCACTTCTTGTCCATCCTTCCCCATAAGCCCAGCCCCCTGGAGGCCTTCCCCAGGTATTGTGTGGCAATCCTCGGTTACCCCATCTATGGTTCCTCACACTTGGGGAATGACCAGCTCATCTTCTCCAGACTCTTTTCATGCAGTGCCTGGGAATTCGTTGTAACCCCTGGTACCCACCATGGGCCTCTCCATTGCCTTTTGGGTCCCCTGTCATTTGGTGTTCCAAGGTACACAGTCTTCCCGCATTCCTAGGAGAACATACTATTATAAATATGAATATTTGAATGAGAGAGCAACTCATCTCATTAAAAAATCAATCCCATTCCAACTCATGCCCTTCATTCCCAGACTTGCTTGCTGGGCCTGTCCTGGGCTAATAGGCCCCCTTGCAGGGCCAGTCAGTCAACTGAATGGCATCACCTGGGCAATGGGTATTATTCATTCATTTACTTGTCCCCGTGGGAACTGTTAGTCCTGTGGATTTGGAGCAGCCCTGGGTCTCGATGAGTAGGTCCTATTGTCTTCTGAAGATTGATGTCATCTTCAAAGAAGCAGCAACGTGAGGGCCACCACCTCTAGTCACCTGCCCCTGAATTCCCTCACTGTACACGGTAGGTGAATAATGAATGCTGAAGAATAAATGAATAACATGGAGTTGTGGAAAGAAAGCTGGCTTTGGAGTCAGAAGATCGGTGACCTTGACTAACATTTCCCTTCCTGGGGATTCAGGCTTCCCACCTCTAAAATGACCCGGCCAGCTCTATCCCGCATGATGCTAAGTTTGTTCTGGGGGTGGGGGGGAACAAGGGAGCCTCGTCCTGGCAGAGACAGGTGGATCGTGGTGACCAACATGCTTCCTTTTATACCTTTCTCTGACTCTTGGCAGGGAATGAGACACCTCTCACTTCTCACTGGGGTGATCAGATGTCTCCTTCACTGGCAGTGTGTCCCCCTTTTTTCCTGGCTGCTGAGAATAGGTGAAATATCAATACCCCAGTATCTGGTCGTGGAGGGAGGAAGGTGCCTGCTGCCTTAGACTGTGATCAGGTGGAATCTGGCAGGGGGGACTCTGGAGATCATTAACCTCTTGGGGAAGGGGTGTGCCTGAGACCCTGGCTCCCACTCCTGCTCTGTGTGACCTGGGGGGCAGTGTCACCCTCTCTGAGCCTCAGTTTCCTTTGCTATACAACGAGGACTAGTCTCTATGGACTAGAATCTCAGGTCCCCTCTAGGTAAGACCCTCAAAATCAAATCTCTTCCCTTCATACATGAGGAAACTGGAACCAGAGAAGGAAAAGGGTTCGCCCAGGGTCATCACACACAGTTGGGTACAAGGCCTTTGGAGCTGGTGGTTTTTCTTCACCACCGACTCCTCATTGATTATTGGTCATTCTGCCTCTAGTGTGTTATGCATGTCTGTGAGGGGTCATTAGGACTGACAGGGAGGAAGCAGACTGTTGGATTGTAGTCAAGAACTTTGGGGCTGATTCTTGTCTATAAAACATAGGCACTGACTATGTTACAGAACCTCCCTCTGCCCCAGTTTCCTCATCATAAGGACCAATAATAAAATAAGGACCAATTATCCCCAGTGTGAGGAAATGCTTTTGTACACCTTAAACAAAGGTGACATCATCGTCAGAGTTCTCCTTTGGAAACAAAAAGTAAGAGGAAGATGTTGGCAAAGGTTCAGAAATGAGCGTCCAGGTTCTGTGAGGAAACCTTGATCAGACTGAGGGCACCAGCAGAGCCCTTTGGAATGGAAACCTCTTATGTGAAAAGAGAATTGTAGAGCTTCAGGGGATCTCCAAGGCCAGCTGTCCAGCCCATCATTTAATCGATGAGGAGACTGAAGTTTGAGGGATTTGCCCAAAATCACATGGGAAGTCAATGGAAGAACAGGATTTGATCACTTCCACCTCTGCCATTCTCTACCTCCAAATCCATCATGCCATGATGAGTAAGGAGCAGGGCCACGATTTGAACCCATATCCAGAGTTGAAAATCAGTTCCCCTTGCCTGATGCCATGATACTCTTGGCCTCCAAGAGCAGGGATCACAAACCAGGAAATAAACACCACTGTTGGGAGGACTTGGGGGAGGGGGGAAGGGCTGTGGAGTCTGACTGGAAAGGAGAGAAATCAGAGGAAGGTTGACAAGTTCTGAGCCCAGCAGCAAAAGCTTGGGAGATCAGTTACTCACAAGACTGGGAAAATGGGAGAGCCCTTCTGCTCTCAAGTGTGTTGGCCACAGAGCCCCATTTTGTGATCCTGAGAAATTTGTTCTTAGATGTGGGTAAAAAATGGTTGCTGATCCTGATGTTATCCTTCAAGTGCCTGAAGGTCTAGAATGGGGAAGAGTCCTTGTCTTTTGTCCAGCTGTCCTTCAGTGAGGGGAGCTGGTGGCTGGGAGACAGGTTTGGACTCAAAGGGAGAGGATACATCCTCATGAGAACAGATATACAGAAGCAGAATGGCCCCATTGAGCTCTTCCTCCTCCTCCATCAAGCTTTCCAAGCAACAGCTGCAACTCACGGGGGAGGGGGGGGGGGGGGATCCTGAGGAAGGACACCTGTTTAGATGTGATTTGGGTCAGATGGTCCCTGAAATTCTGATTCTCTGCTTCTACCGTCTTGTGATTCTTTGACCTGGGACTTGTCCCTTCTCTGGATGAAGCATGTCCATCCAGACTTAGCTGATGATATACAAGACAAATGGAAGCATATCCTCAATGCTTTTCTGGACACTATGACTACTTTTCTTTTCTTTTAATTCCTTTTATTTGGAGGGGGGATGGTAGGGCAATTGGGGTTAAGTGACTTGCCTAAGGTCACATGGCTAGTTGGTGTGTGTGTGTGTGTGAAGTGTCTGAGGCTGGATTTGAACTCAGGTCCTCCTGACTCCAGGGCTGGTGCTCTATTCACTCCTCCACCTGGCCGTCCCACTATGCCTACTTTTCATGGAGGGCTATAGCTCCCTAGAAGCTGGTGATAATAATCAATCTTCCTTGGGTGGCTGAGAATGCAAGATGAGACAAAATGGCAGCAATTCTGAGGTGTCCCCATATTGTGTAGGAGGAAACTTCTAAGTGACTTGGGGATGGGTGTTTACATGTCTAGGAAGTGGTGGCCATGAACCTAGAGCTCATGTCTCTCTGTCTCTTACACATACACACCCCCACACAGTACACACTTATTCACACACTCATACACATACAAATACTCGCACACATCTCACACACAAGTGCTATTGGGTAATTATAAGAAATGAAGTCTGGCACAGTCACACTGAAAATGGTCACACACTGACTGTATATTGCAGTCATGTCTCTAGCAGCTCTCAGCTGAGATGAATGTGTTACTTCATTGTTCAAATGCCTGCGGCTGGTGTTGGAAGTGTGTGAACCACCAGGTGATGCCCCAAATACAGAAGGAAGCCTGGTTTGGGGTGGGGGGCTAACAGGTGAGTTAATTGTACTTTGGTGATGATAGACCTGGGAAATCCCAGGGGCAGGATCTCAAACTGTCTGGAAAAATCTGACCTTATCCTTCAGGCCTATTTATACGTGGTCTGTTGTACTCATTAAGGATATATTAAGGTCCTACTAGGTGCAAGGAAGCCTTGGGTTGGGGATGAAGACCAAGCTAAGGAGGGAGCTCAGGAGCCCTACCTGAGCAGGGGTGCAGACAGTTGGCAGTTAATAAATGGCTATTCCCTTCCACCCCCTTCCCTCTCCAGGTAGCTCCTGGCAAAAATAAAACATATTTACAGTCGCTGGGTATGGGAATGGTGGGCTGGACACTCAGGCTTCCTCAGCTGGTTTCCTCAGAGGGTGGGCACTCTGTCAGGGGGAGCTTGGCCACTTGTAGGGGGCAAGGACTCTGCAGGAGGCCAAGGTAGCTGGTGATCCAGGCTTCCCAGAGTCTGATCCAGGATGTCTTCCCCACCTGCCTCCTAGGCCCCGCCCCCCAGTTAGTTCTTGAACCAGGTGTGTTCTCATCCCTGACTTGGCTGTCAATTGGCTGCCCATCTCCTGGATGCTGTTTCTTTTTAAAAATATTTTTTGTCCTTCTGAATTTCACAAATGTGAGCATTTCCAGGGCGTCACCATCCTTCCTGTCCCCTAGATTCCCAAAGTAGGTGTGACCTGGGACACACCCTTTCTGTTCAATCTGTCATCAAGACCTTCAAAACATCTGTCCAATATGCCCCCTTCTCTCCCCTGCCACTGCTCCCCTCCCCCCAGCAGGCCCTTATCAGCTGCAATGACCTGCTGGGGGGTGGGGGGCGGTCTACCTGACTCAGGTCTTTCCCCGCTCCAATCCACCCTCCATTCAGCCATCAGATTGCTGGCTAAAGCACAACCCTGGCCACATCACCTTCTCCCCCATTCAGTAAGGTCCTCTGGCTCCCTAGTCCCTCCAGCATGGAACAGGACTCTCTTTGGTGTTCAAAGCTCTCCATAGCCCCTCTCCCCACCCACTGCCCAATCTCCTCCAAGCACTCTGCAATCCAGGGACCCCAGCCTCTTTGCTGTTCTTCTCTGGGTTCTGGGCATTTTCTCTGGCTGACCTCCAGGTTGGGGAGGTTCTCCCTGCCTGTCCTCCCGAAACTTAGTGCCTGCCTCCTAAGACTACCCTCAATTTATCCTGCTTCTAGTGCAGCAGATAGAGCACTGATGGTGGAGTCAGGAAGCAGCATCTTCTTGAGTTCAAATCCAGTCTCAGACACTAGCTAGCTGTGTGACCCTGGGTAAGTCACTTCACTCTGCCTTAGTTTCCTTACCTGTGAAATGAGCTGGAGAAGGCAATGGCAAAACTCTCCAGTGTCTTTGCCAAGAAAATCCCCAATGGGGCCATGAAGAGTCGGTCAAGATTGAACAACAGCATCTTGTTTGTACACAGTGATTTGTGTCTTCCTCCCAGCCCCACCCCCATTAGGCTGTGATCCCCTTGATCGCAGATGCTGGGTTTTTTTGTTTGGAGTTTGTTTTGACTTTCTCTATATCCCAAATGCTTTGCACTTTTGGCCCACAGTAGGCACTTAAATGCTGGACTAATTGAGGTGGGATCGCCAGCAGGGTTCCTTATCTGTACATGATGGCAGGAGGAAGAAGGAGATGGAGAAGAATCGCCTGACCTAAGGGGGACCCCAGGCTGAAACCATAGTCCCAGTGAAGCTGCACCTGCCTGGGTACCAGGGTCAGCCTTCAGGCTTCCTTGTGGCAGCAGCTGTGGTAGGGCTGCCCTCATTTTCTAGAGAAGCAGAGGCTCAGGGATGCCTAAGGCTGTCAAGGTGAGAGGGCACAGGGCTGGTATTTGAGCACAGGTCCAGGCTGAAGTCAACTGTAAAGGGGCAGGGCGGGGGGGCTGCCCCTTCCGCTCCAGGTCTGTGATCCCCCTGGCTCCTTCCCCCTCCTCCTCTTCTTTGGACCTCCTAAAGCAGCCCTGGCAAATGTAAATTGGAGAAAGGAGGAAACCATAGCTCGTAGCCTAAATTCTCGGGTCTTCCCTTCCCTTGCTTCTCTGCTTCTGCACAATTGTTGAAACGCAGACTTATCATTCCAACAATCACCGACAGCTCACCATGAATGAGGACTGGAAAGGCCAGGAAGGGGGGAGTCCAGAAGAAAGAGGCACGAGTCTCCTCCCATCCCCTAGACAATTGCGTGGGTGTTTCGATGCACCATGGAGGATTGCCATCGACATGACAGGGTCCTGATCTTTTCCTTTTGGTGCTCTGGTGTCCTGTGAACAGCTCCAAAACTCCGAGTGACTGAATAGGCTGGCATTCCCCTGGAGATGTGGGGGAAGGGGACTTCTCCAGAGGCTCTGTGGGAGGGGGGGTCGAGGCAGCCTCCCAGGATGTCGATTATCTCACCTCTTCGGGCCTTACCAGAACTTGCAACCAAAGGACTTTCCGAGGAGAAACTCAGCAGATTGTTCCTCTTTCAAAGGGACGGATTTTATAAGGATAAAATGATGTTTGCATCGCATGGAAAATGGCCAGCCCGATATTGGGTTCCAAGCTGGAAGGGCCCTGTAAGCATGGAATGTCAGAGCTGGATGGGACCAAAGATACCATCTAACCCAAGGGCCTCGTTAGACAGGGCCTGCTTTGATGAAAACCCTGGCACACATTCCCAGAAGGCAGCGTGGTTCACTGGAATGGCCTGGGCTCCCATCCCATCACCTCAAGTTGTTACTTCATCTCCTGGGCCTCAGTTTCCTTAATTGTAGGGTGACAGGGTAGGACCCCCCCCCCCAGCTCTAGAAGCCTGGCTAAGGGGGGCATTGTCATATACTGGCTGGCACATTGGTTCTGTGGATTGGCAATCAGAAAATGCTGGTTTGGGTGCCTGCCTTCCCATTTCCCAGGGCAAGTGGGCAAAGCACTGTACCTCAAGACCAGAAGCCCCCACTGAGGAGCTTCAGGATGGGAAAGTAGGAAGCAGGCTTTTATTCCCAGAGGTCCTCGTTTCTTTAAACCTCGCTATCATACTTCTGGGATCCTTGATCTCTGTAGTGTGTCTGGGTGTGTGTGGGAGCATGGAGGGCATGGGGGTCCTTCCTCCATCCTTTGCATCCTCTTAGTTTCATGTGTAGTGACCAGGACAATTCCTCACCCATCTGGAAGCCGCCTGCTTGGCCTGGCTGACTCCTGGACCTTTGCCACTCAAAGCATTTCCATCTTGGTGGGACCAGCCAGAGCATTTTGTCATCCTTTGAAATAACCTTCAAAAGCCCAGGTGATTTCCCACCATTGACGGGAACTTCATTGGACCATTCTCAAACACTTATTAAGTGACTACTGCATGCATATCAAGGCACTGAGCTGGGAAGCAGAATGGAATGTTTTCCTTAAAAAGGGTCCTCTTGGGATCTTGGCATCTAGTGGGGAGAAAAGCAAAAGTAAAGATCACTTTAATATAGCTGATTGAACTGAGAAGTGCAGGAGAAAGGGGGAAACAGGCATGGTCAGGAAGTCTGGGCAGGCTTCCTGGAAGAACTAAGGACCAGAGTGGAAGAATGTCTCCCAGTCACTCTCAGAGAAGGCATTAGATGGGACTGACATGGTCTTCCTCCTCCCTGCAGCCCCTGTGCGGAGGCTGGGGCAGAGACTGAAATGCCCCAGTGAGGGAAGGCTCGTGTTGGCCCATTTCAGGCAGTCTCTAAAGTCCCCAGATCCAGGCGGTTCCCCTTCTTTGGTCTTTGAATCCCTGGGGCTAGCCAGGGTCAATGTACACACTAGGTGATTAATGTTGTCCTGATGGCAGAGCTGGGCCTCAAATGTTGCACCTCTGCCCCAGGCCACTGTGTTCTTCTTTATCACAGGGCTAGGGACTGTGGTTCCAGTGCTGGGGAGCATGGTTCCAGTGCTGGGGAGCATGGTTCCAAGGCTGGGGAGCATGGTTCCAGTGCTGGGGAGCGTGGTTCCAAGGCTGGCATTCCTAAGGGCTTTTTGCTGCTCATGTGCTTTTTGTCACCCTGACCTTGGCTAATTCCCTTTGCCTTTTTTTCAACCTCAGTTTCCTCATCTGAAAGATGTCTAGTGAATGAGGAATCAGCCCTATTCTGTGGACTCCTCCCCCAAATACACATAGGAATATGGTTTAGAGGGCATTGATTTCAGAGACATATAAAGAAAAACTCCCCAGCTGTGGCAGGCAACAGGAACGGTAGGCAAACCATTGAGACCAGGGTTCAAATTGTACATTTGTAAACTGAGGCTGTTGGACTTGATGGCCACTGGAGGCTTCCACCAGGCAGTGGGGACCCCAGGTGGGAGGGAGGGTTACCACAGGAACCCCATTCACTCTGCCTTCAGGAAGAAGTTGCTGACCTTGATGAAGGATGGCTTAGTAAGGATTCTTGGAGGGGACAGCTCAGTGACTTCTGGGCTTCCTCCTGACACAGTTTCTGGGCATCTTCGGCTGGACAGTTTCTCTTCTCCCTGGTCCCCCCTCCTTTCCTGCACCAGGTTTTTTTTCCCCCTGGGGATAGTGGCTCGGGCTGAGGCTCTCCAAGGCCAAGGGAATCAGGACAAGAGAGACAAACCGGGGCAGCCTGGGAGCTGTGGGGCTGGGGCAAGCGGGGGTGGGGTAGGGGGAGGAGGAAACCTGAGATCTAAAGCCAAGCCAGCGAGGCTCGGCCTTATCGCCGACCACAGGAATGTGTGAGCTGGCTGGACCCCGAGTCACCTCCTCCATCCCACCCTCTTTCAGTCCCGGCCCCACTCACTTCCCAGGGGCCGCTGGAACAGGTGAGGACCCCCGGGAGAGCAGGGGAAAGACGGAGATCGAGAGGAAGGGGAGCCCCTAAAAAGAGAAGCCCGGTACTGGGGGGCTCCACTCCTGCCTCGTCTCTCTTGAGGCCCCTTTCCTCTAGCATTCCCCTCCCCCTTATCGACCCCCTTCCTCCCGCATCCCCTCTCCGCCTCTCTACTCCACCAGTAGATCTCCCTTCCCTTTCCTTTCCCCCTTCCCTCCTGATCCAATCCCTCTCCTCCCCAACTTTCACTCCACTCCATCCTCGGTCCCTTCCCATCCCACCCCCGCCCAGGAAATGGGCTCCGGGCCCCGCCCCCATCCGCTGCCCAGCTCGCACCCCGGGGCCTTAGGGAAGGACGCTAGAGGGGCGCAGCACACCTGACCAGTCAGGTAAGCGAGCCTCCCGCAACACTCCTCAGTTCCTGACCCCAGAGCCTAGGCTGACTTGGGGTTCCCTCAGGAGGACCAGGTGAGTCCGTGTTGGGCGGGGTATCGGGTGCACTTGTTGCTTAGTCGCGGGGGGGGGGGGGGCAGGCACTAGAAAGTTGTTAGCCAGAGGGAGGGGCCGCTCCACTTTGGTCGCCTGGTTGGGGGCTGGCTCATTTGTCTCAGTTCCTCCCACACACTGCACCTTCCCCCCCACCCCACCCCCACGCCCACACCCAGGCTCTAGAGAGCAGCTCTGCATTGGGGGCGCCTCGCCGCCTCCTCCCACTGGGGACCTCGTATCTGCCCTTCTCGGGGTTCCTAGACTCCAAATCTGGGCTAGAGAGGACTTCCGCCTCTTTCCCAAGGGGTCGGAGCGGGGGAGTGCGGAGGGAGAGGCTGGAGTTCAAGGAACCTGGAGGGAGCTTCCGGAGGCGGCAGACATCCTCCCATTTATTTTACAGTGGAGGAAACTGAGGCCGAAGGAGAGAAAGCCTCACTGGCCCATGGAGTGAGCAGGTGTAACCAAGACTGACATGGTTTCACTTTTGTCTCTGGGTCCCTCACGCTCGGGATAGGGCCCGGTACGCTACAGGTGCCTAATAAAGGCTGTTATGGTCCACTATTTCCTCGAAACCTCACTATTTAGCATTGAGATCAGGACCCTGTAGCTTTTAGGAGCCACCATCTACACAACCGGAAATCGAGGTTCAGAGAGGGGTCACTGGCCCTCCGGCCCATAGCTAGTGACAAAGCAGGTTTGGAGGGGGGGCACGAAGCCCCGGCCTTCCTGAATTCCTAGCGGCTGGTTGTCGCCGGGTCCTTACTCCACTCACAGACGCTAGAACAATGGGGGCCACGTGGGGCTGGGGGAGTAGTATCTGAAGCGTTTGGTTGGTAAAATGGCTCCCCCCCACCTCCATTCTTCAAAAAATTGTTTCCCTGTTGAACTTCAGTCCCATACATTTTCAGCCTTGCTCTGAGCTCGTGTGACTGAGATTTCTGTGGTTCCCTTTCCCCCAGTCCAGCCTGGCAGAGGAAATTGCCAATAGGATGTGGTCAAGATAACTGGAATTCCAATGGTACTGGGTTCCAGTCTCAACCTGACCTTGGCAAATGCCAGAAACCTGTACATTAGATCTAGAGGTCATGAGCTTTGGACAAATTTGGGCTAGAAAGGACCCACTGGACCAGGAAATCAGGAGTCCTGGCTGCCAGCCCTGGCACACCACTGGTGACCTTGGCAGCAAGTACGTAACAGCAGCATTTCTATGGAGCTTCAATGTTTCCAAAGCCCTATGGCATCCCTTCTCTCATTCTAGCCTTACATACCAGCAGCATTTCACCTCTATTACCTGTTACTCTGTAAAAATGGAAGGGATATGCCCCCATTCACTTATCTCCACTGCCTATCACAAATATGCATCTCCAAGAGCTCCTTGAGAAAAGAATCTAGAAACTGAACCATAATGCACCGGGGATAAAAATAGCTACAAATGTATCTCTCTCTTTTTTTTTTTTAATCAATTGGGGTTAAATAACTTGCCCAAGGTTACACGGCCAGGTGTTTCTGGGTGGGTGCTAAGTGTCTGAGCCCGGGATTCGATCTCCGGGTCTTCTCAACACTGGAGCCGGTGCTCTTACTCGCTGTGCTACCTGGCTGCCCCTAGAAATGTATCTCTTAAAAAATGTTACTGTTTCTTAAATTCTGGACTTAAGAAACAACATATAAAACGAGCACTTCCATTATACAAAACAGAACAGAAAAAAAGGGTTATACTATAGGTGAAACTATGTATCTCCGTTGCTTTCCCACATAAGTATGTAACTGCTTTGCCATGTCACTTTCCAAACTGTCCTGCTGGTTTGTGTTCCCCTCCAGTCTTCCTGCTGTTCTCTTCTGTGCCTGTGTCTGTACTAGGAAAATCTCTATGCCCAGACTTGGGCATTCCAGCATTCTCAGGCTTATGGAGTTAGGGGTGCTAGGCTGTTTATCAAGGGATTTCTTTAAGGAGGGGACTGATGGATTCTTTCTTGTTCTGCTAAAAGATCCCAGCTGTGTTTTTTTTTTAAAGTTCTTGAAATATGATGTATAGTCTCTCTCTCTTTTTAAAAAATTGATCATGGTTTTCAGGTGGTCTAACAATTCTAAATATTTGCCTTATTTATCTGTCACACCTTCACTTGATCTAGCTCCTGGGGGCCCAGCAGCAAGTGGGCTGCCATTTAGCTGTGTCTCTCCCCTAGCACAGAGCTCAGAGCCTGCCATATGATGAGTTATAAATCTGAGGATGTGGCCACCTCAAACACTTCCTAGATGGGTGACCTTGGTCATGTAATGTTGTCCCTGAACCTCAGTTGTACTATTTCTTATTGTCTCATGGAGTCATTGGTTTCTATTTACTACATCCTAATTTTCAGGGAGTTTGCCACAAGGTTGTGTACATCTTGTGCCAGAGTGTTAATTCCCTTTCCAATTCATGCATTCTCTGCTCTCATTTCTTTCCCAATTTTTTCCCCAAGTGCTTTAATTTCATAGATAAGATATTTTTAACTTTCCTTTTAAACTCTTGCTTTGGCTCTTCCAGGAATTCTAGTTGAGTCTGTGACCAAACTGTGATTTTTTCTGAGGCTTTGCTTGTAGCTGTTTTGGAGTCACCCTCTTCT
Organism: Petaurus breviceps papuanus; assembly: GCF_028583685.1. NCBI lineage: Eukaryota > Metazoa > Chordata > Mammalia > Diprotodontia > Petauridae > Petaurus > Petaurus breviceps. Next base: position 371,390 of record NW_027186402.1, on the reverse strand, counting down.
TCTGGGTTTGCATCATGAGTGACCCTGTCATTATAATAATCTTTTATGGTGGGCTCCTTTGTAACTTCTTCTAGCTTCCTGACTTTGGACTTCATGTTAGGGAAGGTCTAGGCTGGTCTTAGAGTATTAGGTGTTGCATTATTCCAGGCTCCCAGGAACAGCTCAGGCTGGGAACCTGAGAGCTTTCAGTGCTCCCTGTCTAGTAGAGTGATGCCTGATCCCTCCTCCCCCTGCCCCCATCTAAGCTCTGCAAGTTCCTGACCTAAGTTTGGGTCTGAGCAACAGCCTCTGGGCTTGCAAGCCCTAATGGAAGTTTTAGTAGACACTGCTGGACCATCAGCAAATGGGCAGGTCTGCAGCTCCAGAGTGACTGAACTGCTGGTTCCCGTTTGGTATGGAATTCCTGTCCATGTCCTTCCTCTGTGGGCTTCAGATTGAGTTAGAAGCTGGAATAGAGACCCTGCTCTGCTTCTGAGGTTGGAGCCACACTGTTGAAGCTGGCTTCTGAATGCACACCTCTCTTGGCACACTACCTGAGGCCCTTCCACCACTCCTTACTTCAGAGGGAAATGCTGCCCATGGGTGTAGGTGCTTGGGTCTGTGACCTGGCAGTGGGGGGCACAGAGTGGCATGTTGGTACTTGGCACCATCTCTTGCCATGGGGCACAGCTTTTCCTTGCACTGGAGGGCTCCAGGTGGCATGCTACTGACCAGATTCCACCCAGTGAGTGCTGACCTCCCTATCTGTAGCCCTATGCCATTTTGGGCTGGAAAAGTGACTCATGGAGACTCGTGTTTGGATTTCCCAATCAGAATTTGGTCTGGGGAATTTTCTAGGTGTTTGGAAGAGTTAGAGTGGGGGAAGTGGAGGGGAAGCTTGGTGTATTTTTGCAGCTACTCTGATCACTCCCATTACATCATATAGTCTTTGAAAGCCAGGAGAAGTTCTAGACTTTGTCACACACACATATGCACGCATGCATGCAGGAACACATGAACGCACACTCATAAATACACACATATACATTCACATATATATATAAAGGTACCTATACATGCACAATATACAAACACAACACACTCACAACCTATACATGTACACACACTCACATACATGCATGCACACACAATACATGCACATGTCAATGTATGAATATGCATACATGTCCATGTGCACACACTCACATCTGTATGCACATACCGACATACATATACCCCACTGTGAACTGAACAAGGTCAGGCCCGCCTGTGATTTTGTTAGTATAGAGAAAGCCCTGTGTCTGGGGTCATGTGACCAGTATGAGGTGTCTGCTACAGGCTTTCTACCAAAGATATCCTGCCTCTGCCTCTCCAGTTCTAGGCAAGGCCACTTTTCCTGTCTCATCTAAACATTCCTGAGTCCCTGGTCCAGACCACAGTGCCTGCCATGCCCACAGTGGGCACTTACTAAGTTGAATTGAGTTAAAATGCCTGGGCCAGCATTTAACTTTCAGGGTTCTTGACCCTGGAATGAAGACTTCATGGGACTTGGATCCCGTGAAGTATCCCTGCTCTCAGCAGCAGGGGTGGGGCCATGGTGAGTGTGCTGCCCTTGGAGTGAGGACCACCTGGGTCCATATACCTCCCTGACCTTTCCCAGCTGTTCAGCCTGGGCATCCTCATTTCACTTCAGAGTCTTAGCTTGACAAATGTGGGATGAAGCTTTTGGAAACCTCAAAGGGCTTGAGAAATGCTGCTGTGATGGTCACTGATGTGGACCCACCTTCTGTGGCCAAGCCTGGTACATTGGGCCGGCCCTGAGGCCCAGCTCTAGACCTGACCCTCTAGCTGTGCCGTCACTTTCCAAATTCCATCCCCACAGAACTTGCACGAGTGAGGAGGGGCCAATTTGGCTGGGCAGTATTAAGGTCATTGCTGTCAGAACCTGTTTGCTCACCTGTATTTTCATAGCAACAGTCCACTTTACAGTGAATTGAGGGGAAGCTGTAGTCAAGGTCTGGTGGGGGGGGAGGGGGGTGGTCAGCGAGAGAGGCCTGAGCCTTCTTGGAAAAATCTCTGCAGCCAAGATGCTGAGCTGAGCCCACAACCCTAAGTGCACTGAGCAGATGCTGTTTGTCATTCTTTTCCTCTTGTGCCTGGTACTGGTAAAAGCAGTTGTTGAGTGAATAAATGAGCAAATGAATGAAGGAATTTCCCATCACCATTGGTTAGCATAGGTAGTGGTGGTGTTTGATTGTGTCTGACTTTTCATGACCCCATTTAGGGTTTTCTTGGCAGAGATCCTGGGGTGGTTTACCATTTCCGTCTCCAGCTCATTTTACAGATGAGGAAGCTGAGGAAACAGGGTTAAGTGACTTGGCCAGAGTCGTACAGCTAATAAGTGTTTGAGGTCATATTTGAACTCTGGTTCTCCTGAATCCAGGCCCAATGCCCTATCTATTGTGCCACCTAGCTGTCCCTTGGTGTAAGAAGACTTTCATTTCTTTATGGGGGGAGAGAGCTCATTTCTGCACCATGAAATGTCCTCCATCTACAGTTTTTCTTATCACAGAAGTTTGAGGTCAAAGGACTTCCCTCAGAAGTGTGTTAGCAGGGATCCAGATTGTGCAGTGTTACTTTAGAGATTATGTTATCTCTTTGGCACAGAGGAGGTATCCATCAAGGGAACACCAACACCTTGTGGGGAATGAGACCTGTTTCATCCAGCTTGTAAAGGGGTCCCCTGGAATGGGAACTGAGTCATGTGAGCATCAGCTATAGCTGTCCATGTGGGGGACCCACAGACACATGGGGACCTTTCTCTTCTCCCTCATGGACCACTATGGGTGATCTAACTCCTGCATATTTAGCTTCTGAGACAGTTTCAATTCTATCTGCAGACATTTTAACCTGGTTGAAATCAGCGGGTATTTGTTAGAGCTGGGACTCTGGGCAAGTGACTTCCCTTTTCTGGCCTCAGTTTCCTCATCTGTAAAATGGGAGGGTTTGCACGTGGGAATGATTTAAACCCTGCTGTGGGACAGAAGGTATTGCCCACCCACCTTTTTAGAATGATCAAAGGAGACAGGCTCATGGGGTCACAGTCTAGACTTGAAAGGGATCTTGGAGGACATCTACTCCAACTGCTTCTTTTACAGATGAGGAAACTGAGGCCCCAATAGGGGAAGGGATTTACCAGGTCATCCAGGTAGCTGAGAGTGCAGGGCTTTTTTCACTGTGCAACCTTACCTCCCCAAGTGACATTGAGAACAGTGAAAGAAATTGCTTGGTTTTCGTTCACTTGAATGATCTTTGCTTTGTTTTTGTTTTTTCTCTCTACACTCATAGGCTTTGGGGATGAGAGTTTTTAAAAGCCTTGCCTAAGGCAGCAAGGTAAACAGTAGAAAAAATGTTGGGAGGTAGAGGACCAGAATTCAAATCTAGTGTGCTACTTCCTACCTGGGTGACCTTAAGCTTGTCACTTCCCTTTCTGGTCTCAGTTTCCTCCCCCATAGGAGGAGGGGCTTGGGCTGTGCAATCCCTGAAGAGCATTTCTTTGAGCTCCAGAGCTGAGATCCTGTGACTTTATTAGACCCTCATCGGCTACGTGCATCCTTTCTAGAGCTGTCCAATGACAGGCGATCTGGCCATGAGGAGGGACCCCTGAACTCCGCTGCCAGCCTCCAAGCTGGCTTGGCTCCTGCTGAAATCATGTCGGGGATTGACTTGGAAGCATTAGCAGAGATCGGTAAATGCCCCTGATTCCATTTCACTCGGCATCCTGGACAGTCTGGGGCTGATGGCCCAGACAGACATAAGCTTTAAAGACAGCTAGTCTTCTCCCTTGAGCTCCTGACTTGGGGAGGGCAGTGGGGCCAGGATCCTAGAAAGGAGCTCTAATCTCAGTGCACAGCTTATTCCTCCAGGTGGGGAGAACCTGGGCTTCTCTGCCCATTTTAGAGACAAGGGAACTGAGCACCAGAGAAGGAAGGGTCTAGCCCAAGGTCACACAAAGCAGACTCAAACCAGGTCTTCATCCTCCCAGGAGACTGCAGAAACGGCCTCAGAAAATGAAGCTAACATTTAGGAGCCACCTGTTATATGCTGAACTCCGGGCTTGGCCCTTATCTCTGGGAGAACTAGAGAGTCTGGACGAGATACAGCCCTTAGCCTCAGGAGTGTCCAGTCCAGGGAGCTCTTCTCCCTGCTCAGGGATGCTCCTGCCCTGGGACACACAACCAGAGATGTTCTAAACCCTCTGAAATGGAACTCAGTGGCTTCCTGCTGCTGGCTGTTCCTGCAGCGCCCTCTTGTTTCACCCCAGAAAGGCTCAGACTGACCAGTGAGTTCATAGGTCCCTTTTTTGTTCCCACGATACATCACACTGGGTTGACCTTCCCAGTCACCCCATCTTCTCCATCCTCCATCAGATCAGGCCCCAAGAAAGAAGCAATGGAAAGAGCTTGACTTTGAAGCCTGAGGACTAGAGTTCAATCCCCCTCTTTTACTAGACCCCCCAAGGGACCGTGGCACAGAAAGTGTTCTGCCAGTGTCCATGTGCAAGAGACCCTGGAGAGATGCCCGAGATGAGGAGCTCCTGATGCCATCCTTTTCTGGATCCCCAGTGTGGGAGCTGCCCTGGCATTGCTCCTGGGGCTTGGGCCCACACTGCTTCACCTCTGGCCAGCCATGGGGCTGATAGCCCCTCTTGCTGGGGGCGTCTGCTTCCAGAGGCCCTCTACCCTTCAAGCTTGTTTCTTGTTTCAGAATTACAGAAAGAGGAGGAGGAAACCACCACGTTAGGAGAACCAAGGATGTCGTTTGTGCCCACCCCGGCCTGTGAAGACTCCACGTTGGGCATGGACCATCCATACTATGATGTGGCCAGGCATGGAATCCTCCAGTTAGCAGGTATATGGGGCTGGAGTGAGGCCCAGGAGGGCCTGGCAAGCTGGCCTAGAGAATTCTGGAACAGTGGTGGTGATGGTGTCCCTGGCATCTGCCCTGGGGAGGGACCAGCAACAGACAAAGGTGCGGCCTGGCATCATGGGAACTAGATCTTCAAAGAACCTGAGGGAGACCACTCAAGAAAGGGTAGAGGTCACTTTTTGTGATGAGGGCAGTGAGCCTACAAAGAGTCACAACCTGCTCCAAGGCGGGGTCCTTCTCCTGCCAAGGAGGCCTGAGATGGAGCCAGAGAATGACCTTGGACTGAAGGCAGCCTCATTCCCCAGCCCTCCTTGGCATTCCTGGTCCTCTCTTTTGGGGCAGAGGGCAAATGGCATCCCCTCCCCCACAGACCTTCAGACACTTAACACCAACAGCCATGGCCTCCCCCCTCCATGACCCCTAGGTCCCTCCCCAGCCTGGGCAGTCTAGTGTCGGGGTGCTTGCTAAGACCTTGCCTCCCCCAGAGCCCAGAAGATTCCAGTATCAAGAATGTCACCCCTGTGTGATAGCTGAGGAAACCCGAGTCTCAGAAGTGTCTTACAAAACCTTACCTAAGCAGTCAACCTGCTGGGGCTCACTCCCCCCCCCAGGGGATCCCTCCCCCCAGAAGCCAGCTTGCCTTCTCGCACAGGGCTGGACGGCCTTCCCCCTCCTCCCAGATGGGCTGCTGACTTCCCTGGGCTTCACCTTCATTTCCCACCCCATGCCCTTCTCTGCCAGGCCGGTTGTTGTCAATAAGCTTTCCCCGGTACTTGAAGGCAGGGACTTTTTTTCTGCTTGTATTTGTACCCCCAGGGCTAGAAGGTAGTAAGCCCTTCCTTTCTCACTCCCTCTCTTCCTCCTTCTTTCCTTTCTTCCAAACCACCTTGTATTGAACTATATTTTTATTCTATCCATGCATATATACATGTGTGTGTTTGTGCATATCTGTGCATATGTTTACACACACACTCGTACCTCCACCTCTACTCCTTGCTGGCTCCCCAGTCAATTAGCCACCTACTGAGAATAGGGAACTTCAGCCTTCACCCTTGGATCCTAGAGCCTAGGATACCACCCAACAGGTGCTGATTAACTTCTTGACCTATACATTTTGGTGCTGACTTTCAAAGCCCTCACCCCAGGGCCACTGAGTATCATGGACAGAGGGTTTACAATATGGCATCATTTCTTTTCAGATCCACCCCTTGGGAACATGAGGGTCTGGCTCACTATCTCCCCTTTTTAGATAAAGAACCTAGAATTAGTTCTGTATGGTGTATGGTCCTAACAACCCACTGACCTCCTCCTCATTCTCTTTGAGAGACTCCCCTCCCCTCAGCTCCTTAGATTTGGGGCTGGAAAGAAAGGACAGAAACCCTCAGTTCTGGGACAACAGCAATTAGGACTGGTCCCAGTTTGGTAGAAGTAGAGACCGAGGCCCAGAGAAGGGCAGACTTTGCCAAGGTCACACAGGATTTCAATCCAGATCCTCTGCCCAGTTCTGGGGTATGCTCACCTCATTGATGCTCTGACCAGGAGAGGAGGACCCCAGGGCTCCCCCTCAGGCACAAGCTCAATCTTCCCTGCTCTGTCCTGACCGATGGGTCTTCCTTTGGCTCTGCAGGGGATGACAACTCAGGAAGACGAGTCATTACCTTCAGCTGTTGCCGAATGCCCCCCTCTCATGAGCTCAACCATAGCCGCCTCCTTGGGTAAATCTGCCGATTTGGCCTCTCCCGCCTGTCTATCCCACCTTTCTCAAGAGAGGTCATTGTCCCTGAGCCTCCCTCTCATGTCTGTGTAACACAGGATTTAGTGAGCATCTATAAAGTGTCCACTGTGCACCAAGGCCTGTGCTGGGACCTGGTAGTAATAATAATCCCCAACAAGACATTGTCCTTGTCCTCATGGGTCTTACAGTCCAGGGAGGTCTAGCACCTGGAACTCTTCAGTGTGCAGTCCAGCCTCTGCTTGGTCCCCCAAACAGCTGGGCCTTAGCCCAACCTTTTCTCTGTGTCCTGAATGCCCTTCCTGTTGCCAGGTTACACTGGGACGTTGTCTGTCACTGTCACAGTCCCTCAGCCAAGGAAGCCTTCTCAAACCCTTCCTGTTGGTAATGGCCTTCCCCCTCAGACGTCACAGAGTACTGAGGTGGCCGTTGGTAATGCCCTTATCATGAAAGATTTTGTACCAGTTACTAAGAAGGACTGCAGGCTGCATGCCCACTGGGTGGTGGGAAGTATTCCAGAGGGGATTCCTGTTCAGAAGGTTCAACTCAGAAAAACCATGAGGTTAGGAGTCTAATTTCCCACTGGCTTTCACCTAATGGAAGACTCTAATAGACTGCTGCCCAAGATTGACTAATTCACAACTCCACCAACAATGCATGAGTATGCCTGTCTTCCTACAAACCCTCCAACACGGACTGCTCTGGGCTTTGTTTAGGGGTGGGGGTGGGGGAATCCTATTCTTAGGTCACTGAGCCTGTGCCTCTTTAGACCAAAAATGGCATTTTCTCCAGGTATAGGTGGGGGGGAGAGGCAAGGAATTGTTCTTCTTGGCCCCAGGAGGTAATGGGAGGAGTGGGAGAGAGGGAGATTTTGGTACAACCATTAGGAAAGATTTCTTAACTGTTAGTTATCTAGAAATGGAGGGACCTGGCCCTGCTCTGGGCCTCAGTTTCTGCATCTGCAGAATTAGAGAATTGGAAGAGATGCCTCTGACATGCTGTCCAGCTCCAACTCTGTGAATCCCTTATAGGCAGGGATCCTGGATTTGAGTCCTGACTACCACCTGACCTGGTCACTGAGCCACTTTAGGAAATATAAAATGAGGAGGCTCAGGCAGGATGATTTCTAAGAATTCTGCCAGTGATGCCCTCCTGGATTCTAGGCATCCAGAAGGCTCCTAGAAGTTTTCTCTGTTTTGTAGAGGTCTCTAGCCTCAGCACTGGGGGCTGCACACAATAGGTGCTCAATAAATGTGTGTGGAATTGAATTGTCCTATAAAGGGCGCTCCCTACTTGAGTTTTCTGCTGGTTTTTGATGCCTGGTGAGAGGGAGCCCATTGTAGGTGAGGCAGGAGTGGGGGAGCACTGTGAGGGTTAGTTGGAAGGAGCTGATTCAGACAATGCAATCTCTCCTCGGGCCCTGGCCAGGTACCTGAAGTACACGCTTGACCAGTATGTAGAGAATGACTACACCATCGTTTACTTCCACTATGGGCTGACGAGCCGCAACAAACCGTCTTTGAGCTGGCTTCAGAGTGCCTACAAAGAATTCGGCCGGAAGTATGTGTGGGGGCCAGTTTTTGGGGGGTGGGGCTCCCAGGGAGTATCTGCCTTGGGCCAAAGTCCCAATGGGGTGGAAGGGTCCTTCTGAGCTGAAGAGGAAGGGAAAGAACTGCGAGCAGGGGAGGCCAGATGATGATGGGCGCAGATTGAGTCCCACTGGATTGGGTGGCTCCTCCTGGGACGTGTGGGGGTCAGTTTTGAGTAGTTCTTAGAGCTGACGGACAGACAGACTCATGACAGGCAGCATGGGTCCCTCTCGATGGAGCCACACCTTACCCCACAGGCTTGGTGAGTACTGTGGCCCAAAGGGTCCGTACTCTTGGAGCGATGTTCTGGCAGTGGTGAAATGGTCCTCTGATGCCAGGCACATCGCTGATCACAAAGGACTTTGTGGCATCATGGGATAATGGATCTATAGCTTCAAGGGATCTCAGAGGCCTCCTAGTCCGAGCCTCTCATCCTACAGAAGAGCAAACAGAGGCTCAGAGAAGGGGAAAGGACTGAGCCAAGGTCACAAAATGCATAGATTTGAACTCAGGTCCTCAGACACCAAAAGTGAGGCTCTTCCTAAGATTCTAAGCAGACTTGTTCTCAGTTACTTAAGGAGTGTGTAGACCAGGCTCCACCCTGGGCACTCCCAGGACACACTGGTCTTTTCTGGTTTGTTTAATTCTTTGACCACAAGAGTCCCACCCAATCCTGTCGAGTTTCCCAGAGTCTCTTCTGTCATCCTCACCACACTTCCCATGCATGTGATTTCTTGGGCCCATCTGGAGCTCGCCCATCTCTGGCCTTAATTTGAAAACACCCAGGCAGTACTTGGAACCATCCTTTTTTAACTAATTGATTTATTTATTTTTCGTTTTCCACGTTCACTTCCATAAGATTTTGAGTTCTAAATCTTCTCCCCCCTCTTTGCCCCCTCCCCAGATGGCGGGCCATCTCATAGAGGCCCCACTTGTACATTCCTATTGAACACATTTTACATTAGTCATGATGTAAAGAAGGATTAGAACCAGTGGGAGGAACCATGAGAAAAGGGAAGCAAAAATAGAGAAGAGAGAGCAGATAGTGTGCTTCCGTCCGAATGCAGACTCGGGGTGTGGACGGCGGAGTTGTCTGAGATCCTTGCATTGCTGAGAAGAGCTGAGTCTAGCAAAGGCAGGAACCAACTGTCCAGATGCCTGGGAAGCAGCTTAGAACAGTGCCGAGTTCCAGCAGCAGCAGCGCCATTGATGGCCCAGGGCATCTCTGTGAGCCTTAGGCCCCTTCTCTGTAAAGTGGGTTTAAAGGCCCTCCCCTGCTTCCTCACAGAGCTGCTGGGAAAGTCTGCTGAGAGACTAGAGGTGACAGTGTTCATAACTGGGAGGGCTGGTAACAGTGGCCAAAGCTGCTGGCCTCCTGCTGTCTGAAGCCTCTCTTGGCATCGTCAACTGTCGGAGCTGGGAGGACCCTTAGAACGGGATGTCAGAGCTGGGAGGGGCCTTAGAACAGGATGTCAGAGCTGGGAGGGAGCCTAGGACAGGGCAGGTCAGAGCTGGGAGGGGCCTCAGAACAGGAAGTGTCAGAAGTGGGACAGAACTTAGCATTTTACAGGGAAGGAAACTGAGGCGTAGAGAGGGAAGAAAGTTGTCCAGTACCACACAGTGAATTACTGATGGTCAGGATTCTGAGCTCTTTCCATCACACTGCCCCTCTATGTGGACCAGCAGGACAGTGAGCCGTTCAGATTCACATTAGCTGGGGCCTGAGCCAGGCCTTTCCCTGTCTCTGTAGATGCTTTCATAGAAGAGCCCCCATCGGAGGACTCACATTCTCCCTGTGCTTCTTCCAACAGGTACAAGAAAAACTTGAAAGCCCTTTATGTTGTACATCCCACCAACTTCATCAAGATCCTATGGACCATTTTCAAGCCCCTCATTAGGTGCGTCTCCCTCCCTGGGGCTGCCACTTGGGCCATTTCCATTGGGACCTCGGGCAATGACATGGCCCCAAGAGAGGGTTACCCCAAGGCCTCTCTCTAGTGCCCTTGTGTTTATCCTGTCCGTGATGGGGCTCCGGCAGAACCTGAGGGTGCCCGAGGCTGGCCCCAGAATGACCTCATGGCCAAATGTTGCCACATGAGTCCTACATTAGTCCCTGATGACCACAGCTGGAGGCACCTCTGTATGAACTGCAAGCGAAAGCTGCTTTCTGCTTCATTTTTTATTCTGATTTTTGGACTCACCACTTGGAGAAACACCCTTGGATTAAAATCTAGGAGACCTGGGGCCGGACTTCCAATTTCTTGCTTTATGACCCTTCCCCTTTTTGAGTTCCCACCAGGCTTCCCCCTGGTCTTCCTCATGTGAGTCTGGCTTTTCAACACCCCCTCCTTCTCCACTACCCCTTTAATCAGTCCTTTTGTGCATCAACAAGCATTTAATAGGCACCTCTTGTATATGTGCTACACACCAAGGAGAAATGGAAACAGCATCTCCCCTCAAGGGGCTTACATTCCATCAGGGAGATTCACACACACACACACACACACACACACACACACACACACACACACACTCATACTCCCATGCACTCATACAACTCACATTCACACAATGCACACATATTCACACATGCTCACACACATGCACATACATTTATACAATTCATGCACACATATACTCATAACATACATACACTCTTTCTGTCTCTCTCTGTCTCCCCCCCGCCACTTCCTTTCTCTCTCTCCTTCCCTCTCTCTCTCCCTCCCTCCTAGAAAGAGGCATGGCCTGGCCTTGAACCCCGGGGTCCTGACTTGAAAGCTTTTCCAAACTAAGATGAAAGCCAGCTGAAGGCATTGGGGCTTTCAGAAGCGGGCTACTCTTCTTTGCCAGTAGGGGGCCGATGAGGCAGTGGGGCTGAGTGCCTGCTGTGATGCTGCTTCTGGGAGTGTACCCGTCCTGTCCCTGGGTCTGAACTCAGTCAGGGTCTGGGGTTTGCAGATGCATTTGTCCCCAGGGCTCTCCCTGGGTCCTTTTCCTCTTCCTCTCCTTTACCATTATTAATGCTGCACCTTGTTTTCCGCTGGGTGGCTCCCTGAAAGAAAACTCCAACTGGTAAAGGGCTGTCCTATGGAGGAGGTGCTGGCCTCTCTCTCCTTTGCCCTAGAGGCAGACCCTGGAGCCAGAAGGGAAAGTGGCAGAGAGGCCAATGGAGGCTCCCAAAGTGAAAGGGGCTACCTTGGAAGGTGGTGAGCTCCCCCACCTTGGCTGGATTCTTGGTCAGGTCTGGAATGTCCAAGGGGCCTCTGAGGGCTTGCCCTTAGATTCTGTGGTGCAAGAAGAACTTTTGGAGTCAGAGGGCCTGGGTCCAAATCCTGCCCCTGCCCCTCACTTCCTGTGGGATCTCCTTGGGTCTCCGTTTCCTCTTCAGTAATGTGAGGGGCTTGGACTTGAGGTCCCTTCCAGCTCCCCTTCCCCCGGGGGTGCTGTCTGAGGTGGCTGGCCTTGCAAAGGTCTGCCAATGACCCCTCCTGGGTGCTTCCTAAAAGGATTTCAGGTGCCACAGCAGAGACTGGCTCGGCTCCATTTCCTTCACTAGAGGGAGCCAGTGCCCACAAATTGGCTGCCCCTGCAGTAAGCTAGTTAATGTATGTGTATGGAAGTGGGAGGGAAAAGGAGTTCATGCTCTTCCCCAAGCATTTATTAAGCTCTGGTTCATGGCTAGGGTTGGAGACCTAGAATTGGGGGGACTCTCAAGGGTCATCTGGGGGGGGAACTGAGGCCCAGGCCTGGAAGGGACCTCAGAAGCCAGCTACCCCAGGCATCCCCCTCATTTTACAGAGGGAAAAACTGAGGCTCGCCTTGCTCAAAGTCATCCAGATAATCAGATGGTGAAGCCAACCGCAGTCCATCGATTTCACCCCTGTGATCCTTGAGAATTAGGGAGTTACAGTGCAGGGGCAGCAGGACAGTTCTGGTTTTCTTGGCTTGATTGTCAGGCTGCTGATCAGGCAGGGGCCTCTCCCGGCTTCTCCTGGAGAGTCCTGCCTGACACATCCCAAACCAGCCTTCTCCATCTCTTTGTTGTGGGCTCTGTCTCCTGGGTCTGAAGCTTCTGGGCCCTCTTGCCCTCCCTCCATCCCAGCAACCCTCTGTTGCTGTCAACTCCGCCTCCACATGGGCCTCTAGCTATGTCCCTAGCCCCTCGCACCGGCCCTCATCAGAGGGGCTGACGAAAGATTCTGGACTCCATGCCAGGCAGGTCCCACCCTGCTCCAGGATTTTCATCGCCATCTTCCAAAGGAGGACACTGAGTCTCCAGAAGGAGGTGCCTTGCTGAAGCAGTTGTGGAGCTGAGGCTCCTTTTGGTTCCTTCTGGGCCTGCTTGCCCATAAGCATGTGGATCCCTTGAGGGAAGGGCTGGGCCCCTCTCCTTCCTCCCCATTCTATTCCCTTCTCTCATGTCACCTCCCATCTACATACCTGTGGAAGTCAGAGCTGTTTCCACATTGTGTGCCCCTTAGACTGTGCATTCTTAGAGGGTGGTTTTGCTTCCCTTTGTGTCCCCAGTACTGGCCCGGTGCCTGGCACACAGCCAGTGTTTCATAAATGCTGGTTAACTGATCCTTCACATGCCCCCTGTGGAGCCAGCCAGTCCTTGCTGAAGTGGCCTGTCTGCTCTGAGGGTTCCAAGCAGCAGACCTTCATCACTCAGGTCCTCCTCTGGTTCCCTACAATGCCCCTGGCTCCCAAGTAGCCCCTTCCCAGGGTGTGTAGACTCCCAGTGATTTTCAAAGAGTTTGCTGGTTTGGTTTTATTGAAATGAGATTGTCAGGGAGCTTGGCCACGAGAAGGCAGGCCCCCTGCCTCTGCCCATGTTGGTGCCATTCCTGTGACTCAGTGGCCATGGTGGCCCCACAGGTACAGGGATCCCCACAGGTACACAGCTGTGGCCCTTCTTGGCAGTGAGAAGTTAGACAAGTCTCAGTTTCTTCCTCTACAAAATGGGATAGATAGGGGTAGTGGCTTGTCATTTAGGCCATTGAGAGGATAGGAAGCTCCTGGTCTTGTCAGGATTTGGGCTCCACAAGATACAAAAGCTTGAGCTGGCCTGGCCTCCCTCAGCTCCCCACCAGGGGCTCTTCTTCTTAACCCTGATTCCTTCCATTTTTAGCCACAAGTTTGGGAAAAAGGTGACATATTTCAACTACTTAAGTGAGCTAAGGGAGCATGTCAAGTACGACCAGCTGATGATCCCTCCAGAGGTTGTTCGGTAAGTTGGGAACAGTGATGATGGTGATGGAGGTGGGGGTGGGAACACTGGTGACAATGGTAGTGGTCATGGGGACTCTGGTGACAATGGTGATGGTCATGGGGACGCCGGTGACAATGGTGATGGTCATGGGGACATTGGTGACAATGGTGATGGTCATGGGGACGCTGGTGACAATGGTGATGGTCATGGGGACGCTGGTGACAATGGTGATGGTCATGGGGACGCTGGTGATAATCGGGGCATTGACAATGGTGATGGTCATGGGGATGCTGGTGACAATGGTGGTGGTCATGAGAACTCTGGTGACAATGGTGATGGTCATGAGAACTCTGGTGACAATGGTGGTGGTCATGGGGACGCTGGTGATGATCGGGGCATTGACAATGCTGATGGTCATGGGGACGCTGGTGACAATGGTGATGGTCATGGGGACACTGGTGATAATCGGGGCATTGACAATGGTGATGGTCATGGGGATGCTGGTGACAATGGTGGTGGTCATGAGAACTCTGGTGACAATGGTGATGGTCATGGGGACGCTGGTGATGATCGGGGCATTGACAATGGTGATAGTCATGGGGATGCTGGTGACAGTGGTGGTGGTCATGGGGACGCTGGTGACAATGCTGATGGTCATGGGGACGGTGGTGACAATGGTGATGGTCATGGGGACACTGGTGATGATCGGGGCATTGACAATGGTGACGACCATAATGGGGACACTCATGCTGGCCCTGGTGATGATGCTCGAAGTGGGAGAGGCACATGTGAGCTCAGTTGGGGTTGGAGCCAGAGCTAAGGGTGGACCAGACAGTCATGGGCTGAGGGGGCAGCATGTGTGGTGGTAAATGCCTCATTCATCGGAGCAGGAAGCTGCGCTGCCCAGCCCAGACATGGAGGGATGTGGCTGGGGGCCAGAACATGTGGACCAAAGTAACCCTTGGCCTGACACAATGTGCTTTTCAGAGCTTGCCTAAGGCCCATGGAAGGAGCCCTGGCCTCACTCCAGAGACAGAGGCTTGTCCTCCCAACCCCCAAAGGACCTTTCTGTGTGGCCTTGGGCCAGTCCCTTCCTCTCTCTGGACCTCACTCTCCTCAGCTTCTAAATGAGGGCCTTAATCTCAATGATTCCCACTTCAAATCAACAAGCCTTTATTAAGCACCTATTATATACCAGTCCCATGCTAGGTCCCGTGGAGAGAAAACAGGTTGGGGGAGGGAGTCCCTGCCTTTGAGGAGTTTCCTTCTGTGGGGCTTCATGGGTGAGAGCCTGAATATGGATGAAGCACATATATTAGGATTACAGCTGGAAGGGACATCAGAGGTCCTCACATCCAACTCCCTCCCTTTACAGACAAAGAGACTGTGGCCCAGAGTTGGGAGCATGGTCACAAAGAATCTAAGGCAGGATTTGAACCCAGGTCCCCTGACTTCAGTACCTCCCACTGCCTCCAAGAAGAGACAGAATAAATTTGAAGACCTTTGGGGGCCTTAACTCAGGGAATTGGGGAAAGCCCTTGTGGGAGGAAATCAGCCTTGAAAGAAGCTAAGGATTCTGGGACGCCATTCCAGGCATGGGGGACAGCCTAAAGCAAAGGCATGGAGAGGGGAGATGGTGAACTTGGAGCACTTGCCTAGCCCACTTGTTCTGTGAGTCTGAGACTTCAGAGCTCAGAGTAGCCTTGGGAACGCTGCTACTTCTAAGGGGAGGGGCTTTGGGGGCTTTGGGACCATCAGTGACGTGATGTTTGTTGTGTCCCCAGACATGATGAGAAGCTGCAGAACATGAAGCTGGGCCGCCCACCACCCTTGGTGAAGACTCCGCCACCCCGCCCTCCACTGCCCACCCAACAGTTTGGTGTTAGCCTGAAATAGTAAGCCAAGGAGTTGTTTATTTCTCCTATTTCACCCAAATTTCTGAATGTTTGTGTATCCGAGGACAAGTCTGGGATAGGCCTTTGATGCTCACCATTTCCAGGAAGTTTTCCCTGATTACCTCCACTCCCCCCGCCCCCCAGGAGGTGGGCATCTCTCTGATGCATGAGTCATGTGGCATGCCTCCTGTCTGCTAGCTGGCTGGCTGGTACCTCCTTCCCTTACTAGACTAAAAGCTCCCTAAAAGCAGGGTCCTGATACCTATTGGCAGCCAAAGCTTTGGGCAAGGGCCTTCCATTCTCTGAGGGAGACTTTCCCCTTTTGTACAATAAGAGAATTGGCCTTTCCAGCTTGAAATCCTGTGATTAACTTTGGCCAGTCACATTGCCTCAGTGGGCCTCAGTCTCCTTACCTCTAAAATGGGTCTGTTGATAATCCCACTCCCCACCTCTTTTAGGCCTCTCAGCATGGGGCTCTGCTTACAGCAGGTGTTTAATAAATACTTGAAGAATTGAAGAAGCACCTACTAGACACAAGATTGCTAGCTCTTAGCTTGGCATGTGGTAGGAGCTTAACAAGTGGTTGATATTTGGTGGGATAATTAAAGTCAGCAGTACTGTGTCCATGGGAATGGCACATTCAAAAGAGCACAGGACTGAAAGGCAGGCGAAAGGAAGGTCAGGCTGGCGAGTGGAAGGTCAGGCTACGTGCCAGGAGTGCCCTCCTCATTGGGAGCTGTCCCAGCATGGCCTGGGCTGACTTGGGAGGTATGGGGCACCCCATCCCCAGAGCTCCCCCGCAAGAGGCTGACTAGTCCCTGCTCAGGAAGGTGTGTCAGCCATTGCGTGGGTCCACAGCCTGTTTTCACCTCACTGCCTTTCTCACTATGTCATCCTTCCCTCCCCTCCCCTCCCAGGGTACATCCCTCCTAACGAAAAGGAAAAAGGGAGAGTCCACACCCATCGTGGCTGAAGGGGGAAGAAGCCATTTTCAGTTCCCAGCATGCATTTCCATTGTCCTGAGGCATCATCCTTTCCCAACATCAACCTCATCCTAATCAGAGTATGATCAGATTTAAGGTCTAGGTCCTTTATTCTCTATGGGTTCATGTAAAGTCAACCCTATTAGGCAGAGCTCTGACCACAGTGCTCCTCACTCCAATATCTCCAATAGCTCCCTGCTGCCTGCTAAATGAGCTCACACTGCCTGGAGGCCCACCCCATGCTTAACGTTTGTTGAGCTGCTCCTATGGTCCAGCTCTCCCCGATCAGACCATGAGTTCCTTGAGAGCAGGGGCTGTCTCTTGCCTTTTTTGTATCTCCAGCCCTTACCAGGATTCCTGGCACTTAGAAGATACTTAACAAAGGCTTACTGACCGGCAGAGTGGAGCCCAATAAACACTTTCCATACAAGATACATGTGAGACAGACAGAAGAAGGGCCCCACGATTAGGAGAGTTGGAAAAGGTTTCCTGTAGAGTAGGACTTTTGCAGTCAGAGCACCCAGGAGGCAGGATGAGGAGGGAGAGAATTCCAGGCCTGGGGGTGGGAAGAGAAAATGCCCAGGGGGGGAGTGGAAAAATTCTTTGTAACTATAGGGTGCTCCATAAATATGAATTCATGTAATTATTACTGTAATAGGAGTTTATATGTTAATTATCTTCACATGCAGCAGAGGCTCAGTAACAACCTCTTAGCCTACTATTTGATTTGTTGCCATATCAATTCTCATAATCCAGGGATAGGTTCAAATATTTACTTATTAATTACTAAAATTGCAGTGTGGCTATTATTAAATAATTAGCTCTGAGTCCCCAACCCAGGTTACTTTTGAATTTAATAAACTGAATAAACTTTAATAAACTTTCTAAAAAGGGGTAGGTAACCTATTTATATACCCAAAGTCTTCATCTCCTAGGCTTAAATATCAAAATGACTATACAATAAATTTAAAATGGAAATAATAATACAATAATTTATAACGTGGTAGCTATGAGAAGGGTCACTTTCAGAGTCTGTGACTTCTTTTTTTCTGAAACTCTGCCCCACCATTCAGCTGTGGGGATGGCAGTCATATTCTCTTAAAATACTCTTATTCATTTGCAATTTAAAGGCTAAACCCAGCCCTTTCAGGGAATAAATTCTTTCCTTCAGAAGGACCTTATCTTTGGTTCTTTTCAGGTAACGGGAAAAACACAACCTCTTTACAGGTAACAGTTAAAAATCTGTCTCAACACAAGTTCCTCATAGTTAAAATTCAAACACTCCCCACTGAATCCCAAGGAGAGGTGTTTAAATTGATACTGTTCAAAATTGTATTGCCTTTTGAAGTAACAATACACATATATAGTATGTATGGTCTCTAGGAGAGGAGATTGTGTGTGTGTGTGTGTGTGTGTATGTGTATGTGTGTGTGTGTGTGTAATAGCAATAGCAATGTAATTATCTCCCAATTATATATGTGTGTATATATGAGTATGTATAATTACATACATATATAATAGTAATGTAATCGCTAATTATATGTATCATGTGTATAAAATCAGTCCTGTGATTAAGAGGCTTGTAATATAGTAGAAAGATTGGTGAATTTAGGGTCAAAGGAATTGGGTTCAAATGTCAAATCCTAGCTCCATTCCTTACTGCTTCATGACATCAGACAAATCAATTAACCTTCCCATATCCCTGCCTGTCTCTGTGCCTCAGTTTCCACATCTGTAAAATGACCAAATCCCAAATCCATGACCCTATGATTTAAGCAGGGGCTGAGTGAGCACTTCTCTTAGAGGAATTACAAGGTAGGTTGGGACATTTGTAGCTGCTCCCCAAGTCCATCAAGTTCCCCTCCCCCTCTGAGATTCCAATCAACTGAGACTTAAAGAGCAGAACTAGGTAGGAAGGATGGATAGAAACTAGTGTGGGAGCTTACCCCCCCTAAGCCTCCTTTTTCCTCATCTGTAAAATGGGAACAATTATCTTGTAGCCTTCTCTCCCAGCTGGCACTATTTTACCTGGAGTACTGCCTGCTGTGCCTTGGGCCATAGGCATGAGATGGGTCCTCAGACAAAGGTGCAGCCGGGGCACTGGGGTGGGGGGTGGGGGGGAGATTGCAGACCTTCCAGCCATTCCCTGCTTTCATGAGCTCATCTTGATAGCTGGCCATTGCAGCTGCAGTAGCCTCAAGTCTGAGACAGAACTCTGGTTGCCTCCCAGTTCCATCTTCTAGCTAGAACAGGGTGGTCCCTAGAGAGGGAAGTTCCTTAGATCACATTTCTCAGACCGGGGGCCAGCCTGGTCAGTTGTATCACCAAGAGAGCACTGATTAATTAATGGTCTTCCCAAGCACTATTCATCTCCACCTTCCCAAGGCTTGGTGTGAAGAGTGGGCGATGATTGTCATCCCCTCAATGGTGCTAATTGGAGATGACACTGTTGCTGGTTGAGTTAGCAGTCCAAGAAAAGTAATTAAGAGATGTAAGGGAAACAGTGAATAGGGGAATCGGTGGCCTTATAATTGCTGCTAATTAATTTTTAATCATAGATTACGTTGATGAAATACTGGAGTCCCCTGTAAATCTGAGTGCAGAACTCCCAGAGGGTACAGTGTGACAAGGGACTGAAAGAAACCACACCCTGATTAAGCACCTACTGTATGCAGAGCCAGTGTGGTGTAGCGGAGGAAAGAAAAAGTTTGGACCAGATGTGACCACCCTGCCCTTCTGGAGCTAATATGTTAATGAGGGTATTAAACAATAACACACAGCAATGCCTGGAACATAGTAGGTGCTTAATACATGCTTGTTAATGTAGTGTTGCACAAGACATTGGAGAGGAAGCAGGAAGAGGGAAGTGTAAGGTCAGAGGGGGAAGTCCATTCTCAGCCAGGGGGATCAGGAAGGCTTCATGGATGGGGTGAGATTGGAGCAATGAGGACCATGGACAGGGCTGGAAGGGGGTTCAGCACCCATCTAACCCAACCTCTCTGTTGGGCACACAGCTAGGGAGAGGCAGAGCTGGGATTCCAAGGTGGGGTTCAGCCCTCTCTCCCACGCCACTACATACTGCCCTCTACTGGTGCCTTCCTTTAATGCCTCCTTTGGGCTTGGAGACCACTCCATGTTCTAAAAGCTTCCTGGCCAAGAACAACCCATGCTCCAGCAGGTCCCCAAAGAGAGAGGTGGAAGGTTGCCAGGCTGGAAAAGCTTGGAAAAGCCTTTACATGTCTGCAGTTCCATTTCCTGTCATGAGTATTATGGAAATCCTAGGGTGGCACACCCAGAACTGGCAGGACGCCCCCCTGCAGCTTTGTGCTCTGCCCCTCTCATCTTAGGAAGAAGCTGATACCAGGGCGTGTTAAGTGACCGGCCCATGGCATGAAGAGGGCAAGCTTGGAATTGAACCCAGGTCATGGGTGGTTCTTATGGCTGGCACCTTGTTTCAGCCAATGCCAGTCCTGAAACTGACCTGAAGAGTGGGGAAGGCAGATGACTGCCCGTGGAAGAGAAGCACCCAGGCTCTTAGGACCCTGAACCTCCCCCGAGATACAAGCCGGTCTGCCAGTATTTTCTGTCCACATTCTTGATATGAGTTCTGGCCTGCTACAATGTTAAGAGATTTAAACTAGAGTATTGTGGATGGGACGGGCTACAATGTATCCCTATCAAGGTGCTGCCTGGGAGCGGGTCAGGGTTCCTCTCCTGTGCAGCCTTGGGCAAGCCACTGCCCCTCTCTGGGCCTGAGCGGCTTGGAAGACATGGGACAGGGCCTCTTGAGGCTTCTGCTTCTCCTGTTTCTCTAGCTCTGGCTAAAAACTGAAATTTTATTTCCCTCCTTTCCAGCATCAGAGACAAAAATAAAGGTGAGCTTATTCCGCCAGTCATGAAGGAGACAGTGACCTACCTGAAGGACAAAGGTGAGCACTGGGGTGATGCAGCAAGGGGGGAGTCAGCCCCCAAGGGAACTGATGGACAAGAGTCACAGTGTGGTCAAGGCAATGGAAAGAGCTGTTCCCACGGCTTGTCAAGTCCTTTCTTCATACCACCCCAGCGGGGCATGTGGTGGAGAAGGTGGGGGACTACCCCCTTCCACAGAGAAAGAAACTGAGGCTCAAAGAAGGTTTGGAGGATGATAGACTTAAAGCTGAGACCACTGAATCCAGTGCCCTTGTTTGAGACCCAGAAGGGGAGTGACTTCCCCAAGGTCACACAGTCAAGCATCTCTGGACCCAGGTCCAAGTGTTTTTCTCCTCTTTTGAAAATGAAAATTCAGACTTTATCAGCTATAGGCTCTGTGGCCTTGGGGAAGTCTTGGAGCACATCAGTAATCTCCTAAGCACTGGGTCCAAGTGAGCCATTGTCATTAGTGAGATGGATCTACATCTGTCAGATGAGCCTCCAAGTTCCCTTCCAGCTTTAAACCCCGTGCTTCTGTGTTTTGAGCCCCAAAGAGCTAGAGCCAGAAATCCAGACTCATCCAATAAAGGCCTTGGCAAACCCTACAGCATTATATAATGGTGGTGGTAGTTGTCTGTCATTATCTCCTCATCCCAAATCCTGAAAATGGAGGGACGTTCTTGGTGTCCCTAAGAAGGTTCATTCATCTATCTCTAGGGAGAGGAAGCACACTCCCTTCCAAAGCAGCTCCCCATCACCGCAGCACTTGGACTCTGGGTCCTCATTTGCCCTTTGGCCAGAAGCTGCTCCCTCTTGGAAAGGGTCCCCCTGCCCTCCTGCACAGCTGAGTCTGTCAGGGCCCCAGCCAGGGACCGAGGAGATCCACATTAGAGTGACTAGCATGTAATGTCCAGGAGCTGTAAGTTGCCTTCCTAATGGGATATGACTCGACACCATAACAATCTGATATGGTGGTAAAACATCTGAAACATGGAGGTGTTCTCACTTGGGCTCTGCCAAGTCATCAATGAAAGAGCTAGAAGGACTTTAGAGTATAATATGTAGAATGTCAGGGCTGGGAGAAACTGGAGAACAGGGAACATCAAAGTTGGGAGGGAGTTTAGAACAGGGAAGGTCAGAGGTAGGTGAGATTTCAGCACATGGAAAATCAAAGCCTGTGGCAGGAAATCTGGGCAGTGCCCCACCCCCACCTGCAGATGATGGTGTCTGAGCAGATCACCCCTGCCATGGGATGATCTTCTCTGCTCCCCCCCCTCTTTTTTTTTATCATGATTTTCTGGTAGACCAATAATTTTCAGATTATCTCTCCTGGATCTGTTTTCTAGGTCAGTTGTTTTTCCATTGAGATATTTTGCCTCTTTTTCTAATTTTTCATTCTTGATGTTTTGTTTGACTGATTTTTGGTGCATCATGGAGTTATTAGCTTCAATTTGGTTGATTCTAATTTTTAGCGAATTATTTTCCTCAGTTTTTAAAGCTCCTTTTCCATATGTTTTTCCATTCTACACATTTTTCTTTTTAAGAAGCTGTTTTCTTCATTGTAATGTTTTTCTAATTTTGATTTTAAAATAATTGTTCAATTTATCTTCTACCTCTCTAATTTGGTTTTCAAAGTTCTTTTTTTTAAAAACAATTGTGGTTAAGTAACTTGCTCAAGGTTACACGGCCAGGTGTTTCTGGATGGGTGCTGAGTGTCTGAGCCTGGATTCGATCCCCAGGTCATCCTGACACTGGAGCCGGCGCTCTTACTCGCTGAGCCACCTGCCCCCCCTTTTTTAACTCTTCTAAGAATGCTTTCTGTGCTTGAGACCTGTGGGATGGAGTCAATGCTGTCTCCTTCTCAATTTGGTTCCTCCCCAATTATTCCTATTATTCACAATAATAGGATTCTAGGGTCTTTGTCTTTGCAATCTGTTTTTACCCATTTGGAGGCAAGGCCTTAGCCATGCCCTTCCTCTAGGACTCCCGAGCTTTCACTATTTTAAAATTTTGCTGTGGGGCAATGATTTCTGTGTTTTCAGGGTCAGAGATGGGGATTGGAGCAGCCAGGGTTCATTCTCAACATCCTGGTCCCTGGAAGTTCAGATAGGTGCTTTTTAAATTTCCAGGCTGTGAGTTGATAGCCCCAGGAGTAGCTGCTGCCACTGCCCTGGACCCTACATTTGTCTCTTACCCAGCGCTGACAGCTCTCAGCCCTGGGGTGATAGGCCTGTGAATGGCCTTTGCGGCTGGTGGATCAACTTGCCGCTGGGCTGCCCCTGGGTCTCTGCCTTGTGCGACCCTCCCCCCCTTAGGGACTTGCCCTGCCCCCCACCCCAGCCTCACTGCCTCAGTGATCCCAAAGCTCATCTATATGGATACTTCCCCTACCCCAAGAAGGCTTGGAGTCCCTTCTGCAAATGAGCTCCTGCCAAAAGGCCTGAGACAATGATGATGGGGGTCCTTCCAGCTTTGGGGGCACATTGGGAGATAGTCGGAGTAAACCACTAGCTTCCTGTGTGACCTTCAGCAATATCCTTCCCCTCTCTGGGCCTCAGTTTCCTCCTCAGTGAAATGGGGGTTTGGACTCATTGATCTAGGAGATCCTTTGCCACCATTCCGAATGCACCATTTACTAAACCCCTTGTGGGAGGATTTTTTGTCTCTGCATCAGCAGTTCTTAGCCCCTGGTCTGTATGGCCTAGAGCCCCCTGAGGAGCTGCTCCATCCTCCCTTGGGAGGGGCTTGCTTGCTCCTTTGTCCTTCTTAGGGCCGACGTTACTGCCCACAATTAAACACAGTCAAACCCACTTTGTGCACAAAGAAGGAGGGAGAAGTTGACAGCATAGAGTCCCACATGGGGGCATCAGCAAAGGGCTGCAGAGAGGGTAAGCAGTTGGGCCCCAAGGGGGCTGACCCTTCTAGATTCTGAGAGAGGGGAGACCAGCAGGGAAAACAGTCCTAGTCCCAGACTGAGGCTTGAGAAACCCTCTTATCCCAACCCAAGAGAAAGGGCGTGGCTAGCCCTGGTCACAGAGGGTCACAACTGGGTTTGAATGCAGGCCTTCAGCCCCTCAGCCCAGAGCTCTTCCCAGTGTACCTGGTGGGCTATGAGATGCCTTCATTAGGGATATTTGTGCCATGGGATTGGCAGTCCACTGCTCAGCACCCTGCGTGGCGATGCCCATAGAGATAGGATCCAACCAGGAATCCCCTCAGGACAGTAAGGAAATCACCTCTACCCACACAGGTCAGGCCCTGCTCTCCAAGCTAGGGTCTTTGTGGGAGCCCAAGGGGACCTGCTGAGGGTCACTCAGCGTGTGGCAGAGGTACCAGGCAGCTGCAGGTGCCATGATGCATACAGCCCTGGACCTGGAGTCAGGAAGACCTGAGTTCAAAGCCAGTCTGACTCTTACTACTCTGGGCAGGTCATTTTGCTTCTGTCTGCCTCAGTTCCATCATCTGTAAAATGGGGACAATAAAAGCACTCTCCCCCAGGGTTCGGAGGAACAAATGAGAGGACATTTGGAAAGTGCTTTGCCAGCTTTAAAGTGCTATATAAATGCTCGCCATTATGGCCATTGCTATTCACAACGATGCAGAGACTGACGCTCTCCACTGTAGTGTGACCAGGGACTAAGGGAGGCCTCCAGCTTATTGCCTGGGTCACCTGTGGGGGCCTTGCCCAAGGTCTACAAGGGCAGGGTCTACACTGATGGGAGGAGGAGGATCCTCCCCAAGAAGGCCATGCCAGTGTGGGGGCATTCCTGGACTTCTGTGACATTTGGGCAAAGGAAGGCATCACGGCCCCCGTTTACTACCAGTGTGTCCTATCTCAGGCTCCCCAAAGGATGCTTAGGCTGCAGTGGTTAGTAGTCCATATTAATGATGAATCACATTGAATTCTAACGTCCTGTGGCTCTTCAGAACCCAGCAGATGTGACCTTGTCGTGGTCCATCCATTGTTGGGTTAGGTCCCATTCTGGCCTCTGCCAGGCCCTGCTTCATGCTCACCCCAGTCACAGTCTTGGGGCTGAGGTGGCTGCCGCAGAAAGCCTGCTGGGCCTCAGCACCCTGCCAGCAGGGTTGTGGGCAGGGAGGTGTGGTCACCATTCACTCCAGGTGCCTCCTTCCCCCAGGCCTCCGCTCTGAGGGCCTTTTCCGTCGGTCCGCCAATGTTCAGACTATCAAAGAGATCCAGAGACTGTATAACCAAGGTGAGTGTCCCTCCTCCAATGGCCACAGTCCCAAGCCAGGGGGCCAGTGGTGACAGGAGGCTAGTTCGCCTGGCCAAGAGAAGACCCATCATCAAGGTCTCAGAGGGGTTTAAGTGGAAGAAACACTAGACACTGCTTGGCCTCAGAGGGCAGAACCAGACCCATCTGGTGAGACTTCATCCACGTGGAGGCAGATTTGAGCTCCAGCCCCTCAGAGCTACGAGGTGGCAGGAAAATGAGGAGTTCCCTTAGTCAAGGTGGTCAGTCAATCAATGCATATGGTTGGTGAGAAGTGGTCAGACAGGCAGGGGAAGAACCAGGAGAAGGTCATGGCATGAAAACCCAGAGGAGAGAGCATTCAAAAGAGGTGACGCACAGTGCCACTTACAGAAGACAGGGCGAGTAGCATGCAGATCGAAGGAAGGAACCCATCATATGGTGTGATTCTGAGATTGTCGGTCACTTGGGAGAGAGCAGTTTCCCTTAGGGGATGGTGCTGGGAGCCAGATTGCAGAGGGTTAAAGAGTAAGTGGGGGCAGAGGAAGAGGAGGCACTGAATATAGACAGACTTAGCCTGGAGGAAGTTTGACAGAAAAAGGAGAGATTGTGATACAGCGTGGGGGGATGGAAGGGCCCACTGTTTTGTTTTTTAGAGGATGAGGCCAAGCAGTGTCTAGTGTTTCTTCCACTTAAACTTGGGCCATGTTTGTAGGTCACAGGGGACCAGGAGATAGGGAGCAAAAGAAAGGTGGGAGGAGATGGGGTTGGGGTGCAGCAGAGATAATGGCATTAGACCAAGGTCACCAGTGCTGTCTACAGTAGACCTGGCTGGGTGACTGCTCAAGGGCCAATGCTAGGTGAAGGTCGATTGATAAGTGACCCTGCTTGAGGGAACGGGATGGTGGCTGTAGCTGTGAGGAGGGAACCACCTCAATGGGGGATCTGGACTCTTTTGTCCTGTAGGAAAGCCCGTGAATTTTGATGACTATGGCGATATCCACATCCCGGCTGTCATCCTGAAGACATTCCTCCGAGAGCTGCCGCAGCCGCTGCTGACCTTTGAAGCCTATGAACAGATCCTGGCAATCATCAGTGAGTGCTTCCTGGGGGCAGCCCTAGGTGGACATCAGGCATATCTGGGCTGACTGGGCTGGCACATCTGACCCCTGCCCCTGCCCACCTTAGCCCCGGGCCAGGGGACTCCAGGCACCTCTGGCCCCTGTGCATCTCAGCCCCAGGCCTGGGGCCTCCAGGTATATTTCAGGGGTCATATACTGTGTTCTCTGGCCTCCTGTCTGTAGCTCCTGCCTTTACTTATCTGACAGTTATGTCAGCTCCCCCTCCCCTCCAAGTTTGTTTCAGGCTAAATGTCCCTCCTTCCTCCTTTGGCAGGCTCTGGTATGCCCAGGTCTCCACCTCCTCACCTCTCACTAGGCCCTGGGGACACAGAGGCCAAAGTGAGCCTGGTGTTGCCTTCAGGAGATTTCTGTTAGATCAGGGAAACAGCAAATGCCCAGATCTACCTAATCTTTTCTATTATTATGTGCATAATATCTCACACACAATGTGAAACAGATAGAGAGTGGGTGGGCTGGGGGCAACTAGTCACCACCCTCACGACCTGCTGGCCTGGATGGGCTTCCCGACTTCACAGCCAGGGTCTTCTGCAAAGCCCCTATGTATCAGCAGGATTCAAAGAACAGGAGAAAAGATGGGAGTGGGCACAGATTTCAGATCCAGCAAACTGAGGCAGGTCTAAAATGAGCAAGGAGGCGGAGAGAATTCTCCCCCTCAGCATCCCGGGAGGCTCGAAGGGTTTTCATGGCCCATCTTCTGTCCTCTCCTAAAGGAACCTCTGGTGACTAGCTCAGAGCCTGCCTTTGCCAGTTACTAGCTGCATGACCCTGGGCCTCAGTAGCTTCATCTGTAAAATGGGAAAGGGTGTCCTCTCTTGAACCACTCTCAAGGACTATTGTAAGGATCCCCAGAAATGGATGGAGGAGATGCACTGGGGAGACTGGAGAGTGCTGTGGACACCCATGTGAATTACTCTCCAGGGCACAGAGGCGGTGTCTGCCACATCACCAATGACCAGGTTTCATGCCTGTCTGTCCCACACAGTGCTTAAGTAAGGGCTCATTGACTGACTGCCTGATCACTCTTGTCCCTCAGGTGTAGAGAGTAGCCTGCGGGTGACCCGTTGCAAGGAGATTGTGGGTGGCCTTCCAGAGCACAATTATGCTGTTCTCAAATACCTCATGGGCTTTCTGCACGTGGTGAGTAGAGGGCAGTGACGAGGCCTGGCCAGACCAAAGTCCGGGGGCCAAAGCTGAGGCAGCCTGGGAACATTCTTCTGTAGCATTTTCTGTGGAGCAGAGACAAAGCGGGGAGGGAGAGAAAGAGAGAGAAGAAGAAGGGGGAGATGGGGGAGGAGGGAGGGAGGGGAGAGAGAGAGAGAGAGAGAGAGGGAAGGGGAGAGAGAGAGAGAGGAAGGGTGGAGGGGGAGAGGGAAAAGAGAGGGAGAAGGGAGAAGGCAGATGGGGAGGAGAGAGAGACAGGAGGGAGGGGGGAGAGAGAGACAGAAAGAGGGGGAGGGGGGAGAAAAGGGAGGGAGAGAGGAGAGAGAGGGAGGAAGAGGATAGAGGGAGATGGGGGGTAGGGAGGCAGGAAAGAGAGGGAGAGGGAGAGGGAAAAGAGAGAAGGGAAAAGGGGAGAGCAAGGGGGGAGGGGGAGAGGAGACAGAGACTTCTTCAATCCCCATCACTGCCTCACCCACCATCACACCCCATCCCTTAGCAGACATTCAGCAATAACCTCTGGGGAAGGAACCCTGAGCTTTTCCCCTCCTCCCCAGCCATGTCTCACTCTCCCTCCCCCATTTCCTCTCATTTTCTTGCCTTTTGACTCCTTTTCTTCTACCTCTTCATTCTTCCCCACCACTTTCTGCCCTCCTTCCCTTCCTTCCCTCCCTTCCTCTCTGTCTGCCTCTTAGGCCCCTTCCACAGTTCACCTTTGCCTCTCCCATTATGTGAAAGGCATCTTTCTGTCTCTCCATCCCAGTTTCTGTCTTCGTCTGTCTCTCTCCCTTTCCATCTCCTCCCATTCCTCTGCCAGGAGCCATGGCCTCTCTCTTTGACATCGCTGGCCTGGCACACATTCTGGGGGCTCTAGCTTTACCAGTGCCTTCCCAGATGACAGTCCCAGGCAGGGACTCAGGAGCCCCTTGGAGTAAGAAGTCTGATGTGCCAGG
The DNA here is from genome assembly GCF_028583685.1 of Petaurus breviceps papuanus. Classification (NCBI taxonomy): domain Eukaryota; kingdom Metazoa; phylum Chordata; class Mammalia; order Diprotodontia; family Petauridae; genus Petaurus; species Petaurus breviceps. The sequence continues at coordinate 343,695 of NW_027186402.1, read as the reverse complement.
CCATCAGCCCAGGCCTGTCTACAGGGAATTTCCAGTCTAAAGTGGGGGTGGGGGACAACAGACTGCTCGGCACTGGGTGAGCTGGGCCAGGGCAGGTTTCTTGGAAGAAGTGGATTTCGAACAGGTTTGGAAGGGGGTGAAGGAAGCCTGCACCTTTGGGGGACACACTATGACCTCATCTTTGCTCTTTCCCAGGTATCCCAGGAGTGCATCTTTAACAAAATGACAGGCTCCAACCTGGCCTGTGTCTTTGGGTTGAACTTAATTTGGCCTTCCAATGGAACCTCGTCCCTCAATGCCTTGGTGCCTCTCAACCTGTTCACAGAGCTGATGATTGATTTCTATGAGAACATCTTCAGCTCTCGGGTAGTGCCTTGTGGGAGCTCACCATAGACTACATGAGGGAACATTTGGACTCTGATCCCTAAACTCCCTTCCAGCTCCATTATTATGGTCCAAATTTAAAGGCCATTCCCATCTCTGAGGTTCTCTGTTCTAGGCTCTGTGTTCTCTCTTTTAAGGCCCCTCCCAGCTCTGACATTCCATGTTCCAGGGCCCCACTCAATTTTAACCTTTTGTGTTCTAAAATTCCTCCCAGCCCTGACATTACATGCATCTATAGAACATCATGTCTTCTCCCAGGTAAAATATCTGCATTCTTGAAGTAGCTGGATTATCTCCTTCTTCACATCCCATTCACCCCACAAAACCAGCCATATTGGGAAATGTATTTGAAGGTTGGGACACATTTGCAAGCCTTGCATGTGTTACTTTGCTCATTTCCCCTTTGGTGAACTGTATATAATCATGTCAGCTATCTGTTTGAAAAGAAAAAACACCAAAGCTATTAAATGTCTTAAGGATTTAATGTTTGTTCTGGTGAATTTTCATATTTAATCTCCAAAAAGTCTCATGGCTGCCTTGGAAGCTGCCTTGTGCTCAGGGTCTGCAATGACTTCAGTGAAGGGTAGATATGGAAAGACAGATTCAAAACCTACAAGACCTGTTAGAGACTTGACTTCACCCCTGACCCTCAGCTTCCTCCTCTCCAAAATGTTGTCAGGAATGCCCCCCAGAAAAACCGGGGAAGACTCATATGAACTGATGCAAAGTAAAGTGAGCAGAACCAGATCATCATGCACAGTAACAGCAATAATGTAGTGATGATCACCTATGAATGCCTTAGTTCTTCTCAGCAATATAATGATCCAAGACAGTTCCAGAGGACCCAAAATGAAAAATGCTGTTCACCTCCAGAGAGAGAACTGATGAGTTCTAAATGAGATTGAAGCAGATGTTTGTGCTTTCTTTACTTTTCTTGCCTTGTTTTTTTTTTTTTTTGCAACAAGGCTAATGTGCTGTAGGATTATATTTTGCATGGCTTCACATGTATAATGATATCATATTGCATGCCTTCTCAAGGGATGGGGGAGGGGTAGTTGGGAGGGAGAGAATTTGGAATTCAGATTTGTAAAAAATGAATGGCAAAAATAATAATAAAAAAAGCCCAAAAGTCAACAGTAGAAGCATGAATACTAGACCTCAGAGACATTTTGAAGTTCTTATCAAATTTTACAAGCAAGAAACTGACCCAATACCTGGTGAGTCTCTTAATGGAGCTCAAAAAAAAGCAGAGACCGACCATGGAAATGTGCCCCGGGAGTTCAAACAAGAAGTGAGACCCTTAAGTGGAGAAGCTAGAAACGAATTCGTGTCCTCGAGGTTTGAGCTCTCTGTGGAAGACTAACTGCGTGAGCAGATTGGGGGAAAGTGACTCTGCAATGAAGAGTTCCAAAAAGAAGTGAGAAAAGAAGCTCAGATCTGAGCAGGAGCAGAGGCAATCTGGCTGAGAGGAGGCAGGGAGCCCAGCCCAAGGATAACAGCTCTCTGTGCAGACTAAAACCATTGACCTGGAGAACCGGGCATGCAGGGGCAGCTCAGAGATCACGAGTCTCCCAGAAGAAAGTGAAATAAAAAAGTGAAGCATCCTAATTCAGGAAATAATACAAGAACACTTCCCAGAACTTCCGTCTGAATTCAGAAAGCAAAGCATCGATTGAAAATCCAGATTGGCTCTGAGGGGAAAAGACACTTCAGCCTGTGAGACGTGTAGTGTTTAAACTGAACAGTTCTAGTGATGAGCGAATTCTGTAAGCAGAGAAGAAAAAGACCATCTAGTTTGAGGGAAAGGGAATTCAAGTAAGATGATTCCAGCAGAGTTTCTATGTATTTGTTTGCTTGTCTCCCTCCTTAGGTTGTAAGCTCCCTGAAGGCAGGGCCTCTTTCTGTATCTCCAGGGCTTAGCACAGTTGCTGGCACATAGGTAGTAATAAACATTGATTGATTGATGGTACCACACTCATGAATAACCTCAGAAGGGAATGCAGAGGTGCTCAAGCTGCATCCCAAATGACCCTCCCTTGTACTGAGCCTAACCGCCAGTCAATGGGAGCGAGACATGGGAGGCGTGGGGGTGGGGTCAGGGGAGAATTGTTTGGTTTCCAGCCCAAACCCCAGAAACCCAAGAAAGGTCGGTGAGAGCAATTAGCCAGGAAATAATAAGCGAGGATTTCTTGCAGTGTCGTGTCTGGTTTGGGGGGCTGGTTTTGGATCATGGTTTTCAGGGAGTTCTGCAACAGGGTTGTAGCCCCTTCTTCTCAGTCCTGGGGTGGGGGCCCTCAGACTTGGCGCATTCTCCACATAGCGTCGCCTCCCCAAGTTCCCTTCCAAGTGTGGCGGGCTGATGAATGGAGAAGTCCCAAGCTCTGCTACTGCCAGACTGTGGCTTGGGACTTGGCTGCTCGCTGCCACTGCCTGGTTTCTCACAAATCCTGGCACGGATTTCAGCTCCAGAACTGGTGGCTCACTTTGGAAGCTCACAGAATTGTAGCCATAGGCAGTCTCCAGCAAAAGGCAGGAAAGAACAGCTAGACACACAGAGACAGAGTGGGGTGGGGGGGGGGGGGGGGGGGGGGTGTTTTCTTTTTCATGTATCCATCTAAGTTTGGGTGCATTTTTTTCTTTTTTTCTTTGTTTTTGTTTTTGTGTTTTTGTTTTGTGTGTGTGTGTGTGTGTGTGTGTGTGTGTGTGTCTTGCTTTATCCCTTCAGGGATTCACATAGTTGTAGGAAATGCCTCATTTGCTTCAAGCCTCTTTGTAGCTCTCGCCCTCCAAGCTGGATTTGGGGACCTTCTGGATCTGTCACAATTCTTTGTCAGGATTCACATTCTCTTCTCTTTGCTTCTGTCTGCTGCCTCGGCTCTCTGAAACATCCGGGCTCTGCTCTGTTCTATGCTTTGGGTGTGGAAGCTAGTCCTGTTTGTACTCTGCCTGAGTCCCCTCCATTACTCACCTGACCTCCTCTTCCCAGGGCATTTCTATGCTAGGAGCCCTGCTCTTCAGTTTCAAGCTCCCCTGGACCTTTGAGTTCAGAAACATTGGCTCAGCAGAGTCCTCCATGGTGCTTCTGGAGAGAGCTCAGGGACTTTGGGCTCCCTCCAGCTGGGTCTGGCAGCATCGCTCCTGGTCATTTCCAAGGTCCTTGCGATGGGGCCTTTCTTGGGGAGCTCTCCACTCTTGACACGGAGACGCCCAAAGACTGTGTCTCCAGCCCGTCTCTGGTCATCCCAGGAGGTTTCCTTCCACCTGCTTCTCTGCTATTCCCCCTTTCCTGTTGCCCATGCTCTTCTGGCTGATGTTTTGTGGCTTTCTGGGATAGATGAGGCCTCAGCCATCTTGATAGCTGTCTTCCCTAGCGTCTCTCTAATATGTCAGATGGTCCCCGACATCCCTTCAGGCTCCAAATTCCCTGATTCTCAGAACCCGTTAAAAGCAGAAGGCAGCCCTTGCACAGAGCTGCCCATGGCCTCTCCTCTAGTACACCCCCACCACTGGTGAGAGTGCAGGAAGGCCCAGGGGGGCAGGGACTTGCTCATGTCTACACAGCCAGTATGTAGCAGAGTCAGGAATCAATGCCATTGCCTTGGCTTCAAAACCTGTGCTCCTTCCTGGTGGCCTGACTGCCACCCAGGGACCCCAAGGAAGTAGCTCTGGCCTGCAGTGCTGGACAGTGTCCGAGTAGCTGGGCCGGCTGATGCTCTCTACAAACAAAGGGAGGGCTTCATGGTCCCCTGCAAACCCCCTTTGTTAGTTTAGGAACCTGCAGCTTTCTCCCCTGACGGGAGGCATCTTGCTCTCCAGCAGCTCAGAACAATAGTGCGACTGTTTCAGGTTCAGCCTCAAGGAGGGGGATATGGGGGGAGACAATGAATACTGGTTTCCCAAAGAGCCAGGAGCTGCGAATGCCAGAGTGAACAATGACATTCAGGGGAAGTCATGAATTATGCAGGAGGGGCTGTGGGGAAATGCGGGTGCAGGGAAAATCTATGTTTCAAATTTGCCGAGTCTGAGAGGTGTCCCTGAGATGCCCCCTGCCGTTCCTTTGATCACCATCTCTCCTCACAAACAATAATTGCAGAATGCCAGCGTTTGTGCTGGGTGCCCCTATGAACTCTTCTCTCTCATCAAAGAACAATTTTGGGATCATTTCCATGGCAAAAAGAAAGTGACTGTGGAGATAAACCCCTAGCAATGCGCACACGTGCCCATGGCCACACACACTAGGACCGTGCAAAGCAGACTTCAGCTTAAAATAATAAAGCACTGTCCAGAAATAACGTCCGCGTGGTTGATTGGCGGGATAGCAGGACGTACAGTGGGGACGGCTTTGAAGATGAGGGCAGCTTGAAATGGAAATTACTCCGGAGATGAGGCCAACGGCCCTGAAAGAGGTCGGTGCCCAGCCTCCAGGACCTGAGTCTGCTGCTTCCCCACCATGATGACAAAATAACAGCGTTAGCAATAATGTAGCACTGTGCCCCAGTGCATATCTTCAGGAATATCACCACCGTGATCCTCAGGCTGCCCTGGGAGATCGGTGCTATTGTCATCCCTGTTTGACAGATGAGGAAACTGAGGCAGTCAGAGGTTAAGTGACTTGTTCAGGGTCACACAGTTCAGACATGTCTGAGGCTGGATTTGAACTTAGGTCTTGCAGACTCCAGGCCCTGTACTCTATCCACTGTGCTTCTAAGACCTTGCTCTCCAGAAACTGAGTTTGTTTGCATAGGCAGTTTGTGTGTAGAACAGGTTTGCTCTCTTCTACCCTGGATCTTAGAGATCAGCCTGTCCCATTTCATGGACAAGGAAACTGAGGCCCAGAGGAAGGAAGAGACTTGGTCAGTAGTGACAGCAGCTGAGGAGGAGGAAGCAGGTGAGGGCCACAGCCAAGGCTCCTGTGACCAGGTCTTGTGAGGGGAGATGGAGGTAGGGGGGATTCAACAAGCAAAGGCACCCTCCAGCCTGGGGTCAATAGTAGTGTGGAATTCTTCCTGGGAACAATGCCAGTCCCTGGACCTAGAGCAGAATTAGGCATCCTGGTCCCTGGTGATCGCCAACCCAGCCCCTGGAGCCTGCTGAGGCAAAATGTGGGAAGATGGGATTTCAGTGACATTAAGAAAGGCTAACTGGGGCCGGGGGCTGAGACCCTCCCCCAGGTGACTGGGCCATCACAGGGAGGCTCCTCTCATTGATTTGTGCGACATGGGCACAGAGTGAGAATCTGACTCCATTGAGGTTCAAAGGCCCTGGGCTCAGGTCCCAGAAGGTAGCCTAGTATGTGGAAGGAGCCCCAAGGCCCTGGGCATCTCATTTGGGTTAAGGAAGAGGAAGCCCTGAGGCTGGCTTAGCTTCCGACTGCCCATGGCTGGACCAGCTCACCTGGGGGAAAGAGGAAGCTAAAGAGAATAGGGGAACTTGGACATCACACCCGGGATGGTCTGGGATTGTCCTCAGCCTGGCTGGGTATCATCCTGGCTGGTGGAGCTCATGTGCTGCCCTTCAGCCAAAGCCTGGAGCCCGACGAGTGTTGGCTACTTTGAAGGAAAGCCTCAAGGGACCTGATCCCACTAGAAATGTCAAATCAAGACATTGGGGTGGGTGGGAAATTGTTCTGTACAAGTTCCTCTGGTCCCTAGAAGAAGGACAATAGTAGTCCTAAAAATGCAAGGACACAGCATTGATCCATACTCTTGATCACGGTGAGATGTGTGTCTGTCTGCACATGTGTGTACGTTCATTTAAAACGGAAACATTCATCTTGCTCCTTCACATGAACCCCAGGGTCAAAGCTGAAAGGGAAATTGGGAAGCATCCCCTCACGGGAGCACAAAACCACAGACCTGGAGCTGGAAGGAGCTACCTACTGTGTGCCAAGCCCTGTGCTAAGTCCTGGGGATACATGAAGAGACAAAAGACAGTCCCTGCCCTCAAAGAGTTTCTGCTCTAATGGGAGAGACAGCACGCCCGCATTCGTGTACAAACAAGTGACAGGAGAAATTGAAGATAATTGACAGAATTCTGTTCTATTCCAGTAAGAAAGGGGATCAACACTGGCTTCCTGGACAAAGCCAGATTTTAGATGGGACTTGAGGGAGCTCAGAAGGGGAGATGAGGGGAAAGGACACCACGCATGGAGGATGTCCCTGGTGTTGGGAGCAGGGGCTGGGCTTGAACGGCCAAGTAGAATTCCCCATGTGATCCTGGAAGTGAAAGGGAGCCTCTGGAGTCTACTGGTGGGAAAGTGAAATGTTCAGACTCGTATATGGTGAAAGGACTGTCTCACTGGCCATCCCTCAGCCTAGAAGATTCTCCCCCCTCCTGGCCACTGCCCAGCTGCCTTGGATTCCTTCAAGCCCTGTTGATGTCCCACCTTCTTTTTAATTATTTATTTGTTTACTTTTAGTTTACAACATTCAGTTCCACAGTCCCTTAAGTTTCAAATTTTCTCTCCCTCCATCTCTCCCCTCCCCCCATGGCCACATGCAATCAAATACAGGATCTGCAAATACCTTCACATCAAACATTAGTCAGGTTGTAAAGAAGGATTATAAATGATGGAATGAACAATGGAAAAGAGGAAACAAAACAAGAAAAAGACAGAGAGCTGGTGCTTTGCTTCAATCTGCACTCAAAGCTCTTGCTCTGAATGTGGATGTCTCTTTCCATCATGAGTCGTTTGGAGTTGTCTTATAACCTTGCGTTGCTGAGAAAAGCCCAGGCTATCAAAGGTGGTCATCCCAATATGTTCTGTCTGTAATTCTGTACAAATTTCTCCTGGTTCTGTTCTTCTCACTCAACATCAGTTTGTATAAGTCTCTCCAGGTTATTGTGAAGTCTGTCTGCTCCTTACTTCTCATAGCACAAAAGTATTCCATTACATTCATATACCATAACTTTTTAGCTATTCCCCAATCGATGGGCATCCCCTTGATTTCCAATTCTTTGGCACCACAAAAAGAGCTGATATATATATATATATGTACATACGGGGCCTCTTCCCACTTCTATACTTCTATGACCTCTTTGGGATATGACCCTAGAAGTGGTATTTCTGGGTCAAAGGGTATGCACTTATTTATAACCCTTTGGGTATAATTTCAGATTGGTCTCCAGAATGGTTGAATCAGTTCACAACTCCACCAACAATGCATTAGTGTTCCAAATTTTCTACATCCTCTCCAGCATTTATCACTTTCCTGTTTTGTCCTCAGCCAATCTGACTGGTGAGATGTGGTACCTCAGAGTTGTTTTGATTTGCGTTTCTCTAATCATAATGATTTAGAGAATTTTTTCATATACTTATAGATATCTTTAATTTCTTCCTCTGAAAACTCCCTGTTCATATCCTTTGACCATTTATCAATTGGGGAATGGCTTGTATTCTTGCAGATTTGACTCAATTCTCTGTATATTTTAGAAATGGGGCCTTTATCAGAGACACTGGTTGTAAAAATTCTTTCCCAATTTTCTACTTCCCTCTTAATCTTCATTACATTCACTTTGTTTATACAGAAACTTTTCAATTTAACGTAATCAAAATTATCCATTTTGCATTTTATAATGCTCTCTAACTCTTGTTTGATCATAAAATCTTCCCTTCTCCATAAATCTGACAGGTAAACTAATCTTTGTTTTCCCAGATTGCTTACAATATCAGCCTTTATACCTAGATTGTGTACCCATTTAGACTTGATTTTGGTATATGGTGTTAGATATTGGTCTATGCCCAATTTCTGCCATACTATATTCTAGTTTTTCCAGCAGTTTTTGTCAAATAGTGAGTTCCTATCCCAAAAACTGGGGTCTTTGGGTTTATCAAACAGTAAATTACTGTGGTCATTGACTGCTGACTCTCATGTACTCAATCTATTCCAATGATCCACTGCTCTATTCCTCAGCCAGTACCAAGCAGTTTTGATGACTGCTGCTTTACAATACAGATTAAAATCTGGGCTGGCTAGGCCACCTTCTCTAACATTTCTTTTCATTAATTGCCTTGATATTCTGGATCTTTTGTTCTTTCAAATGAATTTTGTTACTACTTTTTCTAACTCTATAAAGTAATTTTTTGGTAGATTGATTGGTATGGCACTAAATATGTAATTTAATTTAGGTAAAATTGTCATTTTTAATATATTAGCTCAACCCAGCCATGAGCAACTGATGTTTTTCCAGTTAGTTAGATCTTACTTTATTTGTGTGAAAAGTGTTTTGTAATTGTGTTTGTATAGGTCCTGGGTTTATTTTGGCAGTTAGATTCCCAAATATTTTATAATGTCCACAGTAACTTTAAATGGGATTTCTCTTTCTATCTCTTGCTGTTGGGTTTTGTTAGAAATATATAGTAATGCTAAGGATTTATGTGGGTTTATTTTATATCCTGCAACTTTGCCAAATTTCTTTATTATCTCAAGTAGTTTTTTACTTGGTTCTCTAGGATTCTCTAAGTATATCATCATATCATCTGAAAAGACAGATAGCTTAGTCTCTTCTTTGCCTAATTTGATTCCTTCAATTTCTTTTTCTCCTCTTATTGCTGCTGTTAACATTTTAAGTGCAAAATTGAATAAGAGGGGTGACAGTGGACACCTTGTTTCACCCCTGATCTTATTGGAAATGCTTCTAGCTTATCCCTATTATATATAATATTTGCTCATGGTTTTAGATAGATGCTACTTATCATTTTAAGAAAGACTCCATTTATTCCTATACTTTCTAGTGTTTTTTAACGAGTGTTGTATTTTGTCAAAAGCCTTTTCTGCATCAATTGAGATAATTATCTGCTTTCTGCTAGTTTTGTTGTTGATATGATCAATAATACTATAGTTTTCCTAATATTGAACCACCCTTGCATTCTTGGAATAAATCCTACCAGATCAAAGCGTATTATTTTTGTGATAAGTTGCTGTAGTCTTTTTGCTAATATTTTATTTAATTTTTTTGCATCTATATTCATGAGAGAAATTCTTGTATAATTTTCTTTCTCTGTTTTGTCTCTTCCCAATATAGGTATGAGTACCATATTTGTGTCATAAAAAGAATTTGGTAGGATTCCTCCTTTACCAATTTTCCCAAATAGTTTGTAGAGTATTGGGATCGATTGTTCTTTAAATGTCTGATAGAATTTGCTAGTAAATCCATCTGGCCCTGGAGATTTTTTCCTAGGGAGTTCATTGATGGCTTGTTCAACTTCTTTTTCTGAGATGGGGTTATTTAAGTAATTTAATTTCTCTTCAGTTAATCAGGGCAACTTATATTTTTGTAAATATTCATCCATTTCACTAAGATTGTCAAATTTATGTGCATACAATTGGGCAAAATAATTCCAATCATTGTTTTAATTTCCTCTTCATTGGAGGTAGATTCATACTTTTCATTTTTGATACTCAATTTGGTTTTCTTCTTTCTTTTTTTTTTTATCATATTGAGTAAATGTCTATCAATTTTATTTGTTTTTTCATAGAGCCAGCTCTTAATTTTATTTATTAATTCAATAGTTTTCTTAATTTCAATTTTTTAATCTCTCCTTTGGTTTTCATTATCTCTAATTTAGTATTTAATTGGGGATGTTGAATTTGTTTTTTTTTTTCTCTAGCTTTTTCAGTTGCATGCCCAATTTATTGACCTTCATTTTCTCTATTTTATTCATGTATGCATTCAGAAATATAAAACTTCCCTTAAGGACTGCTTTTGCTGCATCCCACAAGTTTTGGTATATTTTCTCATTATTGTCATTTTCTTGAATGAAGTTACTGATTGTTTCTGTAATTTTTTGTTTCACCCACTCATTCTTTAGGATTAAATTATTTAGTTTTCAATTAGTTTTTAGTCTATCTTTCCATGGCCCTTTATTACATAAGATTTTTATTGCAACATGATCTTAGAAGGATGCATTTAATATTTCTGCCTTTCTACACTAAATTGTGAGGTTTTTTGCCCTAGTACATGGTCAATTTTTGCACATATGCCATATACCACTGAGAAGAAATATATTCCTTTTTATCCCTATTGAGTTTTCTCCAGAGATCTATCATATCTAGCCTCTCTAAAATTCTATTCCCCTCTTTCTGTCTTGTTTATTTTGAGGTTAGATTTATCAAGTTCAGAGTGGGAGATTGAGGTCCCCCACCAGTATAGTTTTGCTATCTATTTCTTCCTCTGATTCCCTTAACTTCTCCTCTAGGAATTTGGATGCTATACCACTTGGTGCATATATGTTAAGCAATTATATTGCTTCATTCTTGATGGTGCCTTTTAGAAGGATAAAATTTCCTTTCTTATCTCTTTTAATTAGATCTATTTTTGCTTTTGCTTTATCTGAGATAAGGATTGCTACCCCTGCTTTTTTTTTTTAACTTTAGCTGAAGCATAATATATTCTACTCCAGCCTTTTACCTTTACCCTGTGAGTATCCCCTTGTTTCAAATGTGTTTCTCGTAGACAGCATATTGTAGGATTATGGTTTTTAATCCATTCTGCTATCCACCTCTGTTTTATGGGTGAGTTCATCCCATTCACATTCACAATTATGCTTACTATCTGTGTCTTTCCCTCCATCCTATTCCCTCCTGTTTATGTTTTTATTTCTTTCCCTTCCCCTCCTTAAGCATTTTCCTTTTGGCCACTGCCTCCCTCAGTATTCCTTCCCTGCTCCCCCGCCCTTTACCTACCTTCCTCCCTTACTACTCTTTCCCTCCCTTCTAACCACCCCTTCCTCCCCCCGCCCCTTACCCTTCCTACTGCTTGTAGGGAACAATAGATTTTTATACTTAACAGAGTATGTTATTCCCTTCTTGTACACAAACCAATGAGAATAAATTTCATACAGTACTCCTCTCCCTCTCTCCTTTCCCTCTATTATAATGAGTTTTTGTGTCTTTTCACATTAGAATCCCAAACTTAACTGATTATTATTGATCCTTTCTTGAACCAGAACCAATGAGAATTAAGTTCATATGATGTTCCTCTCCCTCCCTTCTTTCCCTCTACTATAATATGTTTTTAATGCCTCTTTGTGTGGCATAATTTACCCTTTTCTGTCTCATCCTTTCCTTTTCTCCCATTACAATCCCTTTCTACCCCTTAATATGGTTTTTTATCATCAGACTAGTTCATTTATAACCACCCTCTCTCTCTCTCTCTCTCTCTATATATATATATATATATATATATATACACACACACACACACACACACACACACACACATTGCTTTTAAATGCCACGATAATTGTATAAATTTCAATATTGACAGGTATCAGCTTCTCATATAGGGATGTAAACAGTTTGCTCTTATTGATTCACAAGTTATGTGTGTGTGTCTGTGCATGTGTGTGTGCATGCATGTGTGTGTGCATTTGTGAGTGTGTGTTTTCCTTGTTTACCTTTTTATGTCTCTCTTGTGTCTTGTATTTGGAGATCAAATTTTCCATTGAGCCCTGGCTTTTTCATCAGGAAAGTCTGAAAGACCCTTCTTTCGTTAAATGGCATTTCCTTGCCGGAAAAATTATGCTCAGTTTTGCCAGGTAGTTGGTCCTTGATTGCAGTCCGAGCTCTTTTGCCTTAGGAAGGTCCCACCTTCTTGGAGAAATCTTTCTCAGTCCCCTTAATCTCAGCCCCTCCCCCTGAGCCCAGCACGGGCTTACCCCATACATGTCTTGCTTGTATGTAATGAACATGTTCCCTCTAAAGATAGACTGAGCTCCTGGGGAACAGGGGTTGCTCATTTCTTGCATTTCTTTGCATCGCTAGCCCTTAGCACAGTGCCTGAACCATAGTAAATGCTTAATAAATGCTAGGTGGCAGACATTGATGACTGTTGAGTGGGAAGACACGAGGCAAAGAGACCTGCCTGCAGGAAATAGTCTGTGATAGTCTGGGCACGAAGTGCCAAGGACCTTCTCCAGGGCTGGCAGTGCCAGAGGAGAGGAGGGAGCCTATAACAGAGATGTCATGAAGGCAAAAAGGTCCAAACTCAGCAATTGATCAGATGTGAAGGGTGGCATATTGGGAGGATGGCAGTGCCCTCCCCAGGAATAGGGAAGGGAGGAAGAGGGCAGGATTTGGAAGAAAGAATGAGGTGCCTAGCTACAGCGCATCTGGTTTGACACGTGCAAAGTTGGCACAGAGATTAGGGTGGGCTTGGCAGGTTTGGGACTCAGAAGCACAGGGTTAATCATTGAGTCCAGTTGGAGCTAATGAGATCTCCAAAGGAAGAAGAGGGTCCAGGAGAGTGCTCTGGGATCACTACAGTCTGAAGGCATGGTCTGTATGACGAGACAGACAAGGAGCAGTCAGATAGGGAAGAGCAGAGCCAGGAGGGAGCAATGCCAGGAAAATCTCAGGAGAAGAGGCTGACCCATGGTGTAAAGGCTGCTGAGAGGTCAAGGAGAATGAAGATGGAGAAAAGGCCATTGGATCGGACAATTAGGAGACTTAGTCAGGTCAGCCCCCTCATTTTACAGGCAAAGAAACTGAGAACCAGAAAGGTCACACACACAGCAAACATCAGAGGAGGCCCAGATGGGAAGATTACTTCCCAAGACAGAACTAACCCAGCATGTCTGAGCTGGACCGGCCCTCAGGGCTGCCTAATCCAACCCCTCAGTGACAGTGGAAACTGACTGCCCAGGCTCCCAGAGGGAGCACACACAGAAGAAGAGGCCCTTCAGGCTTCCTCTTTTTATGGAGTCAGAAACTGAGACCCAGGGAGAGTAAGGGAATCCTGGCTTCCCTCCCAGGACCTCAGAGCCCTGGAGCCCCCAGCTCTGCCAGCAAAAGGACACCCACAACTCCCAGGAACACCCAGGGAAACCTCCCAGGACCTCAGAGCTCTGCCACCAAAAGGACTCATCTGGCATTCTTGTGCCCCATCCATCCCTCTTGTGAATAGAGCTGACAGCCGCAGCTTGGGAGCCAGGCTCTCCCTTTTAGCTGGTGCCTTCAGACGTCTTCATAGGAAGAGAAGCTCGAGCCTTTCTCCAGGCTGCAGCAGCACCTACTGCCATTCTGGGCCTCAGCTCGACTGTCCTGCCTCTCTGAGTGCTGACAGTCAGAGAGATGGGTCCATCTTCCTATTGCAGCGCTCCCTCTCATTCCTGCTTCCTTTCTCTTCTCCCCTAGGGCGGCTCTGCCTTGCCCTCCTCCTCCATGACACCATGGCTGGGGAACCCAGAAACCACCAGGAGCCTCTGAAATTGTCAATCAAGTTTAATGCATTATAAAGAATTAAAACTACAGAAGCATATTGAAGACAAACACTTTTTTTCTCTATGCGTACTATCCACAGGACAGTTTCCCTTTCGCAAAACAGAACCAAAGCAGAAAAATGAAAACAAAAGCCAAAGCCTACATACGACCAGTCCCAGGCTGCAGCACTGGGGGGACCCACAGTGCTGAGGAGGAGGGGGGCCCGCAGCTTGGGAGGGCTTCAGTGGGGGGACACAGTGAGGGGGGCGACCGAAGCGTGGGGGGGGGCGGGGGGGGGGGGGGGGGGGGGGGGGGGGGGACAAGGGGGGGAGGGGGGGGGGCCGCAGTGGGGGAGACCCACAGTGTGGGAGGGCAAAGTGTGTGGGACAAAGTGGGGAGGAGGAGGGGAGGCCCACAGTGTGTGGGGGGCCTAAAGTGGGTGGAAAGCCACAGTGGGGGGGAGGCCCACAGCGTGGGGGGGGCAGCCACCACCTGTGTCCCACCTTCTAGTGTTCCTATTGGATCCACCCCCAAGAAGAAAGAAAAGATCATGAAACCTGAACCAAAGTTCCTACTGCGCGCCCCCTTGGGATGCATATAAATATTGGCGTACAATCACCAACAATAACAATGTCGTTTCTTTAATCCACTTTGTTCATCAATAAAAGAATATAAAAATCTTGTTCAACCCAGTGTTAAGTGTATTAAAATAGATCTGTATCATACGTTCCGCACAGTTTCTCCCGGAATGGTGAAAGTGGCTGCAGGGTCCCTGAGCTGCCTTCAGCTGTCGGGCTATTAGAGACCAAGCCCTGACTGGAGACGCCTGGGAGCGAGTGGCACCATGGGATTTTCGGATGTGGCAGACCCTTGTCCCATGACCTGTCAGAGGCCTCTTGGGCCGTCTGAGCGGGTGGGCAACAACCAAGCAGCAGCTGCTGAGCCCCAGGTCCATCTCAATGCTGACCTCAGAAGGCCCCGCTGCTGATTCTTGTACTCTCAGCTGTATTTGCTTGGGAAACATCCGGAGGCTCAAGGGTTTTCTCTTGGATGCTCTTGTGCCTGCACTGTTTTAATGACCCAAAGGCTCCAGGCTTGCACACTCTTGGAATGTCACAACTCAGTCCTCTTCCTCCTCCCTGATCTGCCCCCCCCCCCCCAGGAAGAGTCTCTGGATCCCTCTGATGGGGGCCTCTCTCTCCCAGAGGCAAGTCAGCCTTTGTCCTGGGCCACCAGCAATCATGGCCCTGCAGCGAAAGAGCAGCGATTTTTTTTTCCTTCACATTAAATATCTTTGCAATAAAAACACAGTACAAAAATGGAAAAGTATTTTTTGGCATAGTGTCCATACTGGCAAGAAACGGAAAAAATGGAATATTTATTGGCTCTTTCAATGGAAAAACACCCCCCCCCCAAGGCTCCAACCCCAAAGTCAAATGATTGAAAGCCCCAAATCCTGCCGAAAATTTCCAGTGTCTGTTCTATGCTCCATCACGCCCCCAAATGCAAGGAGAAAAATACCTCAATAGCAAAGGAAGTCAACGGGACCTGCAAACATGAAGGGTTGACAATCATAGCTCATTCAACACTTCAGAGGACTTCCCAGAGAACTCTCAGTAGTCCACCAGAAAGGCTAACTGGGCGGGGGGGAGCAGGGGGGCGGGCAGGGGACTGGCTTTTGGCTTGCCTTTTGGGTAAATGCTTATTTTCTTTGAGGACAATCTGGTGGAAGGGTCAGTGTGTGTGTGTGGGGGGGGGAAGAAGGCGGGAAGGGGGGCAGTGTTCTGTTGCTGTCCAAACTGGAATCACTACATCTTCAACCCCAAGGCCAGTGCCCTCCCACGACCACCCTGAGTCAAGGGGCATGACTCCCTGGCAATGGACCCTGGCTTCCCAGCTTCCCTTCCTGCAGCTTGCTCTAAAACCTACCCTATTCTTGCTAATTAAGGCAACTAAGCCTT
Source organism: Petaurus breviceps papuanus (assembly GCF_028583685.1). Classification (NCBI taxonomy): domain Eukaryota; kingdom Metazoa; phylum Chordata; class Mammalia; order Diprotodontia; family Petauridae; genus Petaurus; species Petaurus breviceps. The sequence continues at coordinate 328,148 of NW_027186402.1, read as the reverse complement.
GGACTTGAAATTCTCCCTCCCAGCCAAACACCCATCAAGATGTCTGCTCATCCCTTCTCCTCTCCCCCACTCTTCTTTCCTTGTGTCTATTCCTTCCTTCCCTTTGTGCCTCTTGCTTTCCACTCCTTCTCTCTCCTTCCTCTTGTTCCTTCCCCTTTCTTGCTTGCCCCTCATCCACCTCTCCTCATCTCTTTCCTTCCTCTCTTTCTTCAACTGAAATTCATCAGGACATCTCGGGCAGTGTGACCCAGGTAACCAGAGGTCCGCTAAGGAGCTGACCCCATAGAAGGGGGACATGGGCTGGGGGAGATCTGGGAAGGCTCATTTTCTGGGTGCCCATTCCCCAGTGCCCCTTACCCGATGGGCTGCACTCTTTTCTGGGCCTCAGTTGTTCCCCTGGGCCTGCTGGAGGGCTGTGTGCATGGCCATGGAGGCAGAGGTGGTGGCTGGCTTGATCCAAGGCACAGCCAGGAGTGAGGAGGCAGAGGTGGTGGTGGTGGTCATGGTGACCTGAAGCATCTGCTCATTCTGTATCAATCGGAGGAGAGCCCGGAGTCGCTCCAGGGATGACTGGGCCCCCTTCCGCTGGGCAAGCAGGCTGGTCTTGAGCTCCAGGCATTTCTGTCCAAAGGGAGCAGAGAGAGGATGAAGGTGTCACCTACCCAGTGCCCTTCTGCCCCCCAGTATGGCCCCTGTGGGATAGAGCTTGGAGACCTCTTCTTGTCTGAAGGCAAGGAGACACTGGCAATAATTATGGTCTGGACACCAGCAGAGCCATCCCCCATCTACCAAGAAACAGCCTAGAAAGAACTGTAGGGGGGGAGAGGGGGCCTAAGGTTGGGGTCCTGCTCCCTTGTAATGTGTGCAGTCCTACCTGGGTAAGTCAGTTAACCAACCTGTGCCTCAGTCAGTAGAATAGAGACCCCACCCCACCCCAGGATTACTGTAAGGAGAGTCTTTTGTAAACCTGCAGAAGCATGAGGAAAAGGAGCCATTAAAACATCTGCATGGGGGTGGCCAGGTGGCACAGTGAATAGAGCACCAGCCCTGGAGTCAGGAGGACTGGAGTTCAAATCCCGCTTCAGACACTTAACACAAAACTAGCCACCTGACCTTGGGCAAGTCACTTAACAAGTCAATTGCCCTACCTTCCCTCCTCCAAAAAACAAAACAAAATAACCAATATCTACAGGAGACAGGAGCAGGTTGGGAAACCTGACACATGAGAGTCAGAAGGGAGACTAGAAATGGCCTTGCCCGGCTGCCAGGATGGGGAGACTGATTCCAGGAAGATGTAGGTTAGATGCAGGGCAGGGCTGAGCAGGACTGGGCTGGGCAGGGCTGGGCTGGGCTGGCCTGGGCAGGCCTGGGCAGGGCTGAGAAGGGATGGGCTGGGCTGGGCTGCAGGGCAGGGTAGGGCTGGGCAGGGCTGGGCTAGCCTGGGGAAGGTCAGGGTAGGGCTGGGCTGGCAGGGCAGGGCTGGGCAGGGCTGGGCTAGCCTGGGGAAGGGCAGGGCAGGGCTGGG
>NW_027186402.1:317031-326523 GCF_028583685.1 Petaurus breviceps papuanus | reverse complement strand
AGCCTGGGGAAGGGCAGGGCAGGGCTGGGCTGGGCTGGGCAGGGCACAGCTGGGCTCACCAGCCTGGGCACACTGTGCTGGCTGTCCTGAGCCCAGCTAAGGGCTCACCTTCACAGCTGTGTTCAGGAGCCGGTCCTTCTCTTCCAGCTGCCTGTGTTCACTCTTCAGCTCACTGCTCCTTTTCAGGAGTTTTCTCTTCTCCTCTTCCTTGACTAGGACCCAAGACCCCCCGCCCCAAGGTCAGGTGCAGCCTCAGGAAGGAGGGCAGACTGGCAGGACCCATCTTGCCACGCTGGTCACCCTAATCCTGAGTCATGGGAATGGGGCAGCACCCTTTGGGACCAGCTCCAAGGCATAGAACCCTGGCTGTGTCTCTTCAGGCATAGTGTTCCATATCTCTGAACCTCAGTGTCTTCCTCTGTACAATGAAGGCGTTGGTCCTCCCCTAACCCTTCTGTCTCTAAATGCTGACTGATGAGGTCAGAAGATCACTGGTCTTAACAGGCCATTGGGTACAAGGAGGAGGAAACTGAGGTCCAGAGCGGGTAGGCCACACCAGGTAGGTGATGGTGGTTTCTATAGCCCCCACTACCCTGTGGCCCTTTCCTCCAGCCCTTCTGCCTGAGGACGACAGCCTACCAGCCAGAGGTGTAGAGGGAGCCTGGGATGGGAGTCAGGGCTCCTGAGGAGGACCTGGGGGCCTCATGCCTCCTCTGTCTGATGGGGCTCGGGCTTGAGGAGGGAGCTCTGGACTCAGAGGCCCTGGTTTTGGGGGGAACTCCTGGTTCTGCTTCATGAGCTCCAGCAGGTTCCTTCCCCTCCCTAAGAGCTTTCATGGCCCCTGAGGGCCCTGTCAGTTCTGGAGTCTGGGACCCAACAGACTTAACTTTGTCCTCACTACTCCAGGGCTAACTCCCTGCCCAAATCCCTGGCAGAAGGATCCAGACTCCAGGGGCACTTGAAGGAGCACTGAGGCAGGGGGCAGGGGGCAGGTCCCTTCTCTCTGACCGTGGCTCAATCACATCTAGCCAAGCCCCTACCTGTTTTGTGTGTGACGTAGGAGTGAACTATGGTCAACATTCCTGGCCAGGGCACATTTTCATCTTTGTTCAACACCTGGGAGAAAGAGGAGAGGGAGCAGATGTGAAGACCTGGTATCCAGGTGATAGAGGATGAAACCTGGGCATGGCAGCCTGTGGTGCAGTGCTCAGGGCCTGCCTTCTCTAGTCCAGGAGTTTGGGGCAGCTCCCATAGATGGGCCCAGATGAGGCTGGAGGTGGGAGCCAGATCCCTGGGAAGCTGCTCTAGCCCTGAGTCAGGCCAGGCCAGCCTGGGCAGAATCCAGAGGCAGGCAGCCACTGAGGGAAGAGGCCTGGAGGCCAGACTGAACAAGGCCAGAATGCAAGGTCTGGTTCCTCTGACCAGGGCTGTTCAGGTCACTGAAGAGAAAGCCTGGGGGAGGTGGGAGGGGGATGCATATAGAGTGGTAGTTATGTGGCACAGGGATCAGCCTTGCTCATCTTGACCCCAGAGGGTAAGATGAGGCTCAGGAGTGGAAGTTCCAAGGAACAGAGTCTGGCTCAACACAAGGAAAAGCTTTCTGGAGAATCAGAGCTGCCTGAATGTGAAAGAGGCTGCCTGGGTAGATAATGAGTTCCCCATTCATGGAGGTATTCAAAAAGAGACTGGATGACTGCTTGTGAGGAATGCATGACAGTGGATTCCTGTGCAAGTTGATGATGTGTCTCTGAGGTCCTTGCCAGATCAGACCTGATTCAGTTGGGCAGCTCTGTTAACCACTGAGGGAGTGGAGTGTGGAGAAGTAGAAGGGTGCCACTGGGCCCAAGAAGAAGGGCTCTGGCAGCAGGGCAAGACGCCCCAGAGGCTGGGGCCTCATGTGGTCGATGCCAATCATCTCCCTCTCCTCCTCCTCCCTGTAAGTCACTAAAGGGGGACAGAGGGAAGTGGTGATAAAGGGAGGGACCTTCCAGCTGGGCATGGGCTGCCTGCCCCCCCTTCCCGATGGAGGCAGAGGCCCTGGTGTGTAGGGAGGGGACACGCCCATTCTGCTGCTGGACAGCTCCAGTGTCAGCAAGCTTTTACACACACTCAGTACCTACTGGTGCCAGGCAGGCCCCTTGCCAGGGTTACAAAGATAAGAAGAGAAAAGGGACCCTGCCTTCAAGGGTCTGGCATTCCAGCATGGGATACACTCACCAAGAGAGAAATAGTGACAGTAGAGGCAATTTAAGGACAGTCCCTTGGAGGAGGGATGGGAGGCACTGGCAGCTGGAGGCCAGTGGGGAGGACCAGGAGAGGACACATGAAGGATGTGGGGCCTGAGATGAGCCAAAAGAGAAGGAAGTGAGGACAGAGAGAGAGTGTTCCTGGCATGTGGAATGTCCTGGACAAAGGCCTGGAGATGGGAGAGGATGCTGTGTCCTGGGCCTACTGGCCCTACTGGCCAGGCGGGCAAGAGCCCAGAATGCACGGAGGGGAGTTCTTTGCAACAAGCTGGGAAAGGCTAGCCTAAATCTATATCCCTGGAAAGCTGCCTGGACTCCCAGTTCTGCCCTCTGGTGCCAGGGTACCACCTTTCTCTTCAGGTCAGTGCTATGGTCCAGAGTCTCCAGAGCTTTCAGGACCCATTGGCCCAGTGACCCTGCTCCGGGCCACCTTCTCTGCTGGACGTGCTGGTGGATGCCCACTCCTGGGCTCAGCATTGCCTTCTAGAACTACTTGGAGAAAGAGACCTTCCCCTGCCTCCCTCCCCAACTGTCCAGGCTCAAGTCCCTTCCCCCACCTGTGCCTAGGCACATTCCCTTCCCCCTGCTCCTGGCTGGCCCTACCTTCTCTTGGCACTTGGGACACACCCAGACACCCTTGGGTGTGGTTTTGAGTGGGGGGTCGAGGCAGCTGAGGTGGTAGGTGCCTGGGCAGGTGCCACAGGGCTGCAGGTTGGCGCCTCTCTTACATATCACACACACCTCTTCATGGGAGATCTCATTCTGAAAGACAGAGGAAGAAGGGGTGAGGCTGGAGGGGGTGGCAGAGGAGCTGTTTCCTGAGGTAATGAGGAGAAGGGGCCAGATAGTAAGGAGCCCCATCCCAGTACCATCTTGGCCCAGCTGTAGCCCCTGGTCACCTAGGGAGGTCACCCCAAGGGAAGAGCTGCCCCTTATAAGCCTGTGACTGTGGATGCTCAGATGGGAGAAACTGAGGCTCAGAGAGGTCCCCCAGGGAAGGAAAAGGCTAGTCTTGGGTCCCTTATCCAAGGGACCTCACCTCTGGGTGCCTCAGTTTCCCCTTCTGTGCCATCCCCCTCTCCTCAGTTTCTCTAAAAGTTTGCAAAATGTGCTCTGGTGCTTCCCCATTGTTGGAGCTGGGATGTCCCTTCTCCCATCTAACTCACACTGTCCTTGGCCCCTCCATGTAGAGGCAAAGGCTCTAACGTTTGCTAGCAGGAGCAATCCTGGGTCAATCATTTTTCTCCCCTGAGCCTTGATGTCCACATCTGTACAATGAGGTTAACAAGGCTTGGATCCTAGGACTGATTTGGAAAGGTCCTTGGGAACCATCTGAGGCCCATGGAGACAAGCGGCTTAACAGTAGGAGTCGAGATCCTTCTGTGGCCTCTGATGACCAACTGGCACTTAGAGATCCCCAGGGGTAGTTCCTTTGCTTAACAGAGGAGGAAGCTATGGAGAGTCTGAGGGACTTGTCTAAGGTCAAGAATCCAGCCAGTGTCAGAAGCATGTCTAGGAACTTGGTCAACCCATGCCCAGGCTTGGGCTCTCTGAACCCCCATTATTGATTCCCCATGACTTCACCTGTCCATCGACCTGGAACTGATTTTGATGTCTAGAATGCACAGTTAAAGACTTTGTGAAAGGTCCCCAAAATCATAGGAGATCCCTGCCATGGTTCTGCCTATCTCCTCACTAAGGCAGGGAAATGCATATAGGTATTCCAGAGAGTCTTGAAAGGACAAAGGATGAATCATAAAGGGCTTCCTGCTTTCTCCACCACTCACCAGAAATATAATACACAGACACAAAAACAGAGTCTCAGAATCTGAGTCAGAAGGGACCCAGAGATGGAAGGTAACCCACTCTAAGGGGTCACCCAGCTTCCACATGGACACTTCCTTGTGGTGACACTCAGCCTCTCCCCAATTTCCTGAACATTCCCCTAAATCAAGGCTGAACTCTAGTGGACCCCTGTCACTCACTAGCTGGGGAGCAGCCTGTAATGCCAAGCCCCGAAAGTACATCCTTGAAGACACACAGACACATTCACAGAGTCACTCACACACACTCACACTTATACATATACTCACACCACATACTTACTCACACATACATACATATACCCTCACACTCACCCACACATACTCATACATACATATACTCTCTCACACACACTCCCACACACACTAGGACCATTCATATTAGGTAACACATACCTTCCAGCAGGGCTCCTCATTTGCTAAGGCATGGAAGAAGGGCAGAGAACAATTAGTGGAGAATGAGGAAGTTGGTGAGCTGGCATTTTCTGGAGGCAGGACCTTGGGAGGGCAGCCAAGGCCTGAGCAGGGAATGGACAGAAGGGGAGGGGCCATATCTGCTTTGGGCCCCAGGTCAGGTAAGAAGCAGCAGTTCAGGGGCACCACAGTGGAGGTGGGAAACATTCCAGGGTCTGCTAACCTGGTCCAAAGGTGGCCAGGATTAGGTGCTGTCCTTCTGGAATGGGACCAACCTGATGATTGCACTGGACATCTTAAGTCAAGGGTTCTTGTTCTTCAATGGCAAAGGTGAAAGGAACCCTGCCTACCCTTCATCTAAATGATAGGGAAACTGTGTCCTAGAGACAGATGCCACAGGGTAACAGCAGGAATCTGACCCCTTTGCAGTGACCAGGTCAAAACCCAGGAACAAAACAAGGCCTGCAGAAACTCATCTCTCAACTTTCTTCCAACCTGTGGCATGATTTGAAAGTACTGCCTTCAAAGGCTCTTCCCTGAGTCTCCGTTCTCCCTCCCTACATTATCTGGTCTGTTTACTGCCAGGGCTGGGGACAAGGCAGGTAAGGGACAGCAATACAAGAATCTTTCCTATATTATGGAAATACCGCTTTAAAGAGCACTGTAAGAAAATAGGAGATATGTGTGGCAATGGGAAATGGCAAGGAAAAAGAGAAGTGGGGAGACAGCAGGATCTGGGGCTTTGGAGGTCCCCATAGACTTGGGGTCAGCTCAAATTCTTGCAGTGGTTCAGAGGAGCTGACCACGGTGCTGCTGGCGGTCCCAGGGAGCTGCCTAGGGCGCTGATAGTTGTCTGGGGAGCTGACCACGGTGCTGCCAGCTGTCCCGCTCTGACCAAAGAACAGGCCTCCACAGGTGCCCTCCTTTCAAGCACGCAGAGACCAGGGGACAGGGCACTTACCTCTTGTTGACAGGAACAGAGGGCTGTTTAGGCAGTTTGACGCCAGGCGTTTCCTCTGCGGAGGATGAGAAGGCCTGCATGAGTACCCTTGGCTACTCCAAGAGCTGCCTGCTCCAAAGTTCTTCCTGCCTCCCCACTCTTCAGCTGGCTCAATGCCTCCCACCCACCGAGAGGCACCCAGAGAGCAAGCTGCCATGATTCATATCCAGCTCCTAAGCTGGGGACTGTTCCCACTGCTCCAGAAATAAGTCTAGCCCTGACCTTCCTCCCTCCCCACTTGCTGTGATAAGAATCAAGAAAAATCTTGGTTGGCAAAGGGCTTGAGTAAACCAAGGGAACGCAGTCTGGATCATGGACAATTCACAAAGAGACTCTGAGATTTTCAAGAAGCTGCCCCCTTCATTTTGCAGAGCACCCCTAGCTGCAGCAGCCGGAGATGGCAGAGTTCTGAGTCAATGCCAGGCCACCCACTGACTGGGTGATAGTAGCTCCCATTGTGCCTGGTACAGTGGGATGAACCCAGCTATGGAATCAGAGGGCATGGCCCCAAATCCCACCAGGCACTCTCTTTAGCATGTGTGACCTTGGGCAAATCATTTAACTGCTAATGTTTCCATTTCTTCCCCTGTAAAATGAAGGGATGGGACTCAGTATCCTCTGCCGTCCCTTTCAGCTCTAGAGCTGGGTTCTTGTGATTTCCTTTGAGTCCAGAAGCAGCTCTGGGAGGTAGGTGCTATTATTACAGATGGGGAAACTGAGGCATTGTCCTGTTAAATGACTTGACCAGGGTCAAGGGCCTCATAATATCAGAGGTGGGATTCAAGCCCAGTGCCTATTCAGTACACATAAGCTGGACTGTTAGGCTTCACCATGAGGAGATGCAGGGAGAATAAAGATGGAGTGTGTCCTTGGTACAACACACTACCAGACTGGAGAGATAGTTAGTGGGATGTGGGGACAGAGAGGCTTTGAACCCAGGCCTTGTGCCGGTCAGGGCTGGGCTATTTCTAGGTCATTGCCAGGGCCCTCCCCAGATGCGAGCTGTCTCCTTGGCTGCCGTCTCCCTGCACCTCACACAGAGGCGCTCACCTCAGTCTCCAGGAGGCCACTGTATGCTGGATTGGCAGTGCTTCTCCTCTTCCTTTCCTGACGCTTGCTCTGGATTTCTGAAGGGCAGAAATAGACAGTTCCCACCCTGAGTGATGGCCTGGCATCATTCCCGAGGGCTGCTGCCTTCCTGGTCACACCCATTTCCATTCCCTAACACAGTTATAGCCTCCTTTTGGACTTGTGCCCTTGGATAAGCAAGATGCCAAGGAGACGCATATGGCATGTATTCTGCAGCACATCCTGTGGTCCCAACCAGGTCACGGGCAGAGCAGTCACCAAAGCCACACTGTGTACAACGAGATGGGACCCCAGTTAGGTCAGCCTCTTGCTGGGGGTCGGAATGCCCTCTATAGCTCCGTTGACAGGTGGTCAGTCAGTCAATCTCTGCTCTCCAGCAATGGAGAGCTCACTATGTCACAAAGCCACTAAATCTAATTTTGCATTTCTCTGATCAGTGGGAAAGGCTTCCTTTCTAGTTATCCAAAACGAGTCTCTGGAGCTTCCTCCTACTCTATTCTGCCTCCTGGGGCCAAGAATAGGCCAATCCCTCTTCACTAGGACAATCCTTCCAATTCTTGAATCTGCTACTAAGTATCTTGGTACCACTGGCCCATCAAATGTGATGCAGAAGATATTTGTAAAGCACTTTGGGTAGTACCTGGCACTTAGTAGGTGCTTCCTTCGTGTTCCCCTTTTCTACCCTTCCCAAAGCCATGTCTATCATCCTTTCCAACCAGTCTTATCTCCTTCCTTCCTCTGACCGCCCAACTTCTATCTGTCTGCACTGGCCTACACTTTCTAACTGCCCACTCTTCTGAATCCCTTGAAATCTGGCTTCTGACTTTATTCGTCCCAAAGCTTGTCAAGATGTCTTTCTTTTGGCTTTTCCCCTCCTCCTTTTGACAGCTGCTGACAGTGCCATCCCTGCTCCTGTAGGCTGTCATCCATGCTCTAGCTCCCCTTCACCCTAGTAGTAACCCAGATACATTGACCTTACTTGTCCCAAGCCCTGCACTCTCTATCTCACCTCATTGCATTCACAGGGCACCCCCATGCCTGGAGCATGCAGTGTTCTTTTCCCACCTCTCAGAATTTTCACTTCCATTCACAGCTCAGCTCAGGCATCACCTTCCTCAGGAAGCTTTCCTGAGCCTCCAACTGCTAGTGTGGGGGCCACTGTCAAGTTGCCTCATGTTGACATATTAGTATAGGTACTACATGATGCCATAGAATGTAAGCTCCTTGAGGACAGAAGCCCTGCTGTTTTGCCCTTTGCATTCCATTACATCCTTAGTGCCTACCATGACCTGGGGCCTTGAACCCAGGTGAAATTTAATCAATGTCAGATTTTATTTGAATAATTTCATTCTCACCCTCATCAGTTATTTCCCTTTGTGTCTTTGAAATTTCATTACTTTTAAAATATTTTTCTGTTTGTTTCATTAAATAGTTCCCAATTACATTTTAAAAAAATTTAACATTCATATAAATTTTTGAGTTCCCAATGTGAAGTGAGCAGAGCCAGCAAAACAGTGTACACAGTAACAGCAATGTTGTATGACGATCACGTGCGGATGAGTTGGCTATTCTCCGTAATCCAAGACAATTCTGAAGGACCCGTGATGAAGAATGCTATCTGCCTGCCGAGGGAGACTTGCTGGAGTCTGAATGCAGATCACAGCAAAGTTGATTCACTTTCTTTGTTGTTTACGGTTTTGGGGGCCTGTGTTTTCTTTTACAGCATGGCTAATGTGGAAATGCTTGACATGAAGGCATATGTATACCCCACATCCAATTGCTTCCTGTCTCCAGGATGGGGAAGGGAAGAAGGGAGAGAGCATTTGAAACTTAAAATTAAAAAAAATACAATATTAAAATTTATTTTTATATGTAATTGGGGAAAATATTTTTTCAAAGGAGGATAAGAAAGATCTATACAAATGAACCTCCTGATTACTTTCAAAAAGCAACTGAGATCATTTTAATCAACTGAGTCAAATGCAAAAATAATTTGTTCTGAGTTCCAAATTCTCTCCCCTACTCCTGTCACTTGCCTGCCCCTTGAAAAGGCAAGTAATATGATGTCAGTTATGCACACACCAATTACACACCTACACATGTACCAAAAATGTATATACATGAAATTTCATTCTTGACATGTCCAATAAAGTTCACTCATTCCCGGGCTAACTTTCCCTATTTTTTAATATATGGAATTCTACCCATTCTTTCCCTGAACACTGTGAATTATAAGAATGGGGACTAGACCTACCCCTAGCTTCCCTGAGGACAGGGAGAACCTCCCTCCACCAAGACACCTCAGCTCCTCTTCTTAGAAAGTTGCCTACAACTGAGGGGTCAAACTCCACCTCAGCCCTACTACTGGCAAAATTCCCAAGTGTAGCCAGCACCAGATTAAAATATAATTGGGAAATGTTTACCAAGCTAAAAAGAAATACAATGAAAACTAGATAATGTTTATTTGTGGTTTTCTAAGTCACTGGGGTTAGGTGATCTGTCCAGGGTCTTACAACCAGTGCATGTCAAAGGCATGGCTTCCTTTACTTTTCTGTCATGAATTATGAAAGGCAATTATCCTTTCCAAGAGTGACCTCATTTCTACTTGAACCATGCCCTTCTTCTTGTTGGGGAGAATCAGGTGCATGGGAACAAGTCCTCTTGACTCTTCTTCCATATTTCGAAGAATTAAGGATTAAAGAGAGCAAAGAAAATATTAACTGAGAGACAGAAGCAGATGGAAAGAAGGAAATTTAGAGGGAAAGATAAAGAGAGAAGGAGAGATAGAGAAAGAGGGGAGAAAGAGATAAAGAGGGGAGGAGACAGAGAACAAGGGACACAGAAACAAACAGGGAATGAGGGATGGAGGGATAGTGAGACAGAGATAGAGAACGAGGGATGGAGAGACAGACAGACAATG
>NW_027186402.1:311679-317021 GCF_028583685.1 Petaurus breviceps papuanus | reverse complement strand
GTGAGACAGAGATAGAGAACGAGGGATGGAGAGACAGACAGACAATGATGGAAAGAGAGATAGAGACAAGGGATGGAGAGACAGAGACAGAAAGAGCTGGCAAATGTCCAACTGATTGAAGTCCACCATCTCACAATTACACCAATCAATCACATCAATCAATCAGTGAGCATTTATCAAGAGCTTCCCATTTCCTAAGTCCCTGGTTTTCTTCCCAGAGGCTCTTTAGTTCACTCCCACAAAAGGTCTTTTCTGTCTCTCCCTTCGTTGATCTTCCCTCACACTTTCCCCATGTTTCTCCTGATGCTTCTTGGACATCTCCATATAATGTGTCTCCTCAACCTCCCAGCTTTGCCACCTCCCCGTCCCTTCATGGATCCCACTTTGACCAGGGCGCAGCCTCCTAGAGCCATACTCCAGATGTGGGTCCTGTCCCACAAGGTCTCAGGAGCACTTCCTTTTCATGAGGCTACCCATGCCTTATGTTGTCCTTGGCATGTGGACATGTAAGACCATGAACGTCATGGGCATCTGCTCTCTGGGACTTTGCCTCCTCTGAATAACTGGGCATATCTCCTGATGTTCTTCCTCCATGCTCTTGGTGGCATCTGGCTTGATGGGCAAACATCAGCAGTTGCCTGCCCTGCCCCCTTCCTTTTCACCTCCACCTTCTAGTTAAGTTAGGAGGATGCCAGATAATGCACCATTATCAGTCGTTGTTCTGTTTTCTCTCCCTGGCCTGGAGCCCAGCAGCCTAGTATATTCTAAGCCTCAGTCTATGAGTCCAGAGCCTGCCTTGACACCAGCTGCCCAAGCTTTCCCTCTGCCTGAAGATGCCCTCAGTGCCTCCAATGGGCAGCATGGTTGGAGATGGAACCTGTGGCCCAGGTGGGCAGGTTCTGACTCCCTCCTGGCAGTGCCCACTGTCCTCACACAATTCACCACGAGGGGAGGAACCACTGGGGATGTGCACTGTTCTCTCTTCACAGTTCTCCCCTTCTCTCCAGCCCCCATGTCTCTGCTCAGGCCATCCTCCTCTCTGCTGGGACACTTGCTTTGTCCCCTCAAAGGCTGATGTCACGTAGTAGTGTAAATTTGAGCTATTTGTGCTGGAGTTTCCTCCTCCCATTTAGAAAGCTCCAAGAGGGCAGGCAGGGCTGTAGCTCCTCTGAGCTTTTCCTCCTTCTAGCAGCAGTCTCTGCACACAGTAGGCACTTTGTGTTTGTCCAGCTGCATTTCACGGTAGGGGATTTAGTGACTCATTCCCCCCCCACCCCAGGCCCTTGAGATGGGACTGGATGACCACTCCTCAGGTTGCCTGCAGGAGTTTTTTGGGGGCAGGGGCCATGAGTCAAACTGGAAAGCTGCTGAACTCTCTTCTACTTCTAAGGTATTTGGATTCTGTGTGGGTTGTTAGGAATGGAAGTCAGTTGGCTGAGGCTTCTCATTGTGGAAAGGAGAAAACCAAGACCTAGAAAAGGGATGGGGCTTGCCTGAAGACCCACCACCTGCCTGGAACCTGGCCTGAGGTCTACCCTGACCCTCAGGGTCATCCCACAAAGCCTTTGTCCAGATTGAAGGAATCCTCCCCTCATGTCCTGGACCACTGAGCCAGGACAGGAAGGAAGAGCCCTTGGACATCTTACCTTCTAAGTGTTCCGCTGTGACCAGGCCTAATGCTACCATGAAGGCGATTTTCTGAGGGGAAGAAACACAGAGAGAAGAATTAGTTGGGCTGCATGCTCTTGAACCCAGACTTGAAGGAACCCTGTACTGGAGGCATATTTGTCTGTTCAAGTGGAAACTCACTCCCAGCTTGAACATTGCCCCTGGGAATCCACAGGGGAGAGGAGGGAAGGAAGGAGGTGGGGACAGCAAACTGAGTATAGAGTACCATGTCAGCAAAAACCCAGAGGTGGGAAAACCCTGGAGAGGGGGATGGCCACAGGCTCCACTTTTGCTGAAAAGTAGATCGCTCAATCAACCAACCATGACTTTTGAAGCACCTACTTTGTGCCAGCCATACTATGCTAAGTACCAGGGCATCAAAGACAAAAGTCAAAAAGCTTTTTTCCTCAAAGAGCTTATATTATAAAGGGGGAGACAACAAGGCAGGTATGTAAGAATATTTGTAAGATGGAGCCATATGAAGCAGATACTGGGGAGTCTGGGGGGGCTGTGAAAGGCACTGTTGGCTGAGGGGAGAGGCTGGGAAAGGGCCCCCAGCACAGTTAGAGGGAGACTGGCACTGGAGCTGAGTCGCAATGATTCATTCCAAGCAGTTCAAGGGGGAGGGCACATCCAATACAAAAGCATCAAACCCAGGTTGATTGGACCAGAGCATGCATGAAGATGAATGATTCTCAAGGAAGCTGGAAAGGGTGGCTGGCATCGGCTTGTGAAGAACCCTGAATTCCAAGCAGAAGAGTGTCTACATTGTTCTGCAGTAATAAGGACCACTGGCCTTTAACTGAACAGGGAAGGGATGTGGCCAAATCTGAGCTTAAGGAAAATCAGTGCAGCAGCTGAGGGGAAGGTGACCTGCAGTGGAGAGAGACCGGAGGGCAGATACCTCCCCCAGGGGGTAGGCAGAACCCTTGGGGGCAGGAATACCTTCTGGGGGAAGGTAGAACCCCTGGGGGCAGGAAGAACCCCTGGGACAGTGTTGCAATGGTGCTGAGATTAAAAATAAGATTTTTGGAGAATCAGAGAGTATAGGGGGTAAGTCTATGATTATAGACACATTTAACGGGGAGTTCCCCAAAATATGGAACAGGAGACACACCAGGGGAGGGGAGGCCCCCTGGGGAGCACCTTCAATGCCTGAAAATGGAGCACAGATTCCAGAGAGAATCCTCATAGCAGACACAGCGAGGGCAGCCTGGAGCTCAGCTTCAGGAGGAACCTGGGTTTATCCTCCTGAGAAGCTTCTGTGTGCACGGACAGCTCAGCCTCTCCAAGGGCCAGGGTCTTCTCTACACAGTAATGACAAGGAGGATCACACTGACTGGCTCACAGGGTCATTGTGGGGACGGGTGGGAAGTTCCAACAAATCTGGGAGCTGTAGAATGTCCACGGGGGCAGTGCCCCAAGGACCTAAGAATGAGACTGGAGGGAAAGCAGCAGCCAGAGATCTGGAGAGCTGAGCAGTGTTTCTCCACAGGACCCTGGAGCCCCATTTCTGACCTTGCCTTTGGAGGGCTCTCCAATTCATTTCTTCATTGACTGCTCTCAAATCCACAAGGCCACTCCCACCTCAACTCACCTCTCTCAACATCTCTCTCTGTCTCTCCATCTCTTCAACAATCTCTCTTTGTCTCTCCCCCATCTCTCTCCTCCTTCTCTCTGTTTCTCTGTCTCTGTCTCTCCTTTTTCTGTTTCTCTGTCTCTGTTTCTCTCTCCCTCTCCTCTTTCTGTCTGTCTCTCCCCCCTCTCCCCACTCCCTCTCTCTCTCCCTCTCTCTGTCTCTCTGTCTATTTCTCTCTCCTCCTCTCTCTTTCTCTCCTCTTTCTGTCTCTCTGTCTCTCTCCCTCTCTCTCTGTCTCTGTCTCTCCTCTTTCTGTTTCTCTGTCTCTGCCTGTCTCCCCCCCTCTCTCTCTCCCCTCTCTCTCTCTCCTCTTTCTGTCTCTCTCTCTCTCTCTCTCTGTCTCTGTCTCTCCTCTTTCTGTTTCTCTGTCTCTGTCTGTCCCTCTCTCCCTCCCCCTCCCCCTCCTCCTCCCTCCTTCTCTCCCACACACATATGTAGACTTCACGGCTCCCTCAGAAAAATAAATTTTCATAAGGACTTTTATAAGGCCATTCCACGTTGTAATTGCAAGTTCTCTTTAAGTCATTAAATGAATTTACACTAATTATGTCATTAGCTGTAATTACACTAATTGTATACATGCACAATAATCAACCAGAATTTACTTTAAAGAAACAAAGAAAACTGACTCAGGAACTTTCCCTGGAAGTTCAGGTTGTAGGAGGGAAAAAAGGTCTGAGGCGAGACTCAATCAGGGTGAGAGTGATGGCCTGGTGCCTCACCCCCACCCCGAGATGGCCAACAGGTCTGGGAGACACTGGGGACGATATGTTCTGAGGCCAGTGAAACCCTGATTGTCAGAGCCAGGAGAGGTCTTAGAACAGGGGATGGCAAAGCTGCTTGGGGTCCTAGATCCTGGCTGGCAGGACCTACCACACTAGATCTCAGAGCATGGAAGCAATCTAGCTAAGTTCCAACATGGGCATCACCTGCTTGACTGCAGGGTGACAAGTTTTGGAGACAGGGACCCTCCACATCTGGCCCCATGTCACGGAGGTCCTGTGGTATGCTCCACAGGAGAGCCTCCAGGCCAGGGAAAGCAAGCAAGGATTCTCTGAGAATTGTTCCTTCATTTGCTTGAAGTCACCAGTTTGTAAGAATTGGGTGGGCTTTACAGGGCACCAGGGGGCCATGGACAAGGCAGGGAGGCCTGAGCACTGGCTAATGTCAGGTGCTAACTGCTAGGTCTGTTCCAGTGAGTGTCCCCTGAGCCCCATGGAGAGGCGGCTAGTAGCCTGATGTCTCAGAAATGAGGAGGAAGTGTGGCAGGGAGGGGAAAAATCTACCCAGTCTGTGCCCTCCCCCTGTGTCACTCCCTTCTCTCTCTTCCTGGTGACTCCAATAGGGATGTGGAGGAAGAGGGGGTGCCCTGATGCAGCCTGGCAGGGAGACGAGGGGTCCACTGACCTCCGGGCTCTCCTGGACATCAGGAGCTGCTTCTTTCTTCTTTTTAGAGGCAGGAGCTCCCTGAGACAGCTCTCCTAGAGGCCTGGGTGTCTCTGCCTTGCTGTCAGGCTGGGTCTGAACTTGAGGCTGAATGATAATGACCTGGAAGGAAGGCAAGGACCTCGGTGATGAGACGCATTGGCAGGGCCCTCTCGGCTAGTATTCTCTCCTAAGGTTGGCCCACCAGCCCACTCTGACTGTCCCGGGCTCCAGGCTTGGACTCTCTATGCTTAGGAGAGGTCTATATTCATCATGCCACAATGTACTGAGTACAGGCCTCTCTCCAATAGCTCACATCCCCCACATGTGACTGCTTCCACCCTGAAATAGGTTCAGCTTTCTTTAGCCAGCAAAAACAAAACCCAATCTCTAGACTGCAGGCAGGATTTGAACTCAGGCCTTCTGGGTCAAAAACTCCCAATTCGTGCTTTCTCAGTGTCACATCTCCCACCCTTCTGGCCATCTTCCCCAGGCTCCTTCCCACTTGTGGCCCCTGAGCAGGCAGGCAGGCAGGTGGGCATGGGGGCAGGAGGGCAGGTGGGCAGGTAAACAGGCAGGCAGGAGGGCAGGTGGGCAGGCAGGCAGGTGG
>NW_027186402.1:276291-311579 GCF_028583685.1 Petaurus breviceps papuanus | reverse complement strand
CAGGTGGGCATTGGGGCAGGAGGGCAGGTAAACAGACAGGCAGGAGGTCAGGTGGGCAGGCAGGCAGGTGGGCATGGGGGCAGGAGGGTAGGTGAGCAGGCAGGTAGGTAGGCAGGAGGGCAGTCAGGCAGGTGGGCAGGTAAACAGGCAGGCAGGAGGGCAGGTGGGCAGGCAGGTAGGTGGACAGGATGGCAGCTGGGCAGGTGAGCAGGAGGGCAGGCAGGTGGGCAGGAGGGCAGGCAGGCAGGCAGGAGGGCAGGCAGGCAGGCAGGAGGGCAGGCAGGCAGGTGGGCAGGAGCGCAGGGTTCCATATCCAGCCTGGGCTCACTTACTTGGTTGTCGGCACTGATGAGGAGAGGCTGAACTTTGATGCTGTCGCTGACCATGGAGACAGCGGCAGCAGTGGTGGCAGTGGTAGAACCGGCCTTGATGGGAGGGGCAGCATTGCTGGGGGATGTGGAGATGATGGCGTAGGCAACTCCAGCCCCGCTCAGGGGGGAGGCGAGGGCAGCAGGCTCTGCCACAGGCTGGTTGACGGTGTTGTTGGCAGTGGGGAGGGCCGGGCTGGGGTTTTTGATGCTTACGACGGTGGCCTTCTGGAAGCTTGGTGTCTGCTTGGATGGGCGCTCTCGGCATGGGGAGATGGGAAGGCTGTCGGGAATCAGGGTCTTTGGCCTGACCTGGGGAAAGTAGAGTCATGCTTACCCATGGGAGCAGATCAACAAAGCATTCTGCATTTGTAAGCACCCATCAAGGGGCCAACGGGAGCCAACAAGCTCCTGACAGAGCCAGAGAGGCATAATCGGGAACTGAGGATCAAAGGCAAAGAATGTGGAGAGTACAAGGAATGCTAAAGAGCCCCAGTCTGGGCAGGACCCATGAACAGCAGAGAGCTTGCGGAGGTCCTTGAATGACAGGCAATGGCCTGAAATTCCCTGGGACACCCCAACTCACCTTTCCAGCCTCTTTGGAAATTCCTCTCCTTCCCACTCTGATCCAGCCAAATTGGCCTTCTCCATTCCTCCATCTCTCGTTCTCCTTCCTCCCCTTTCTCTTTCCTCTATTTCACACTTTTCTCCATTAGCCCCATGATCCTGCCACACTGGCCCATCTCTGGCTC
The DNA here is from genome assembly GCF_028583685.1 of Petaurus breviceps papuanus. Taxonomy (NCBI): domain Eukaryota; kingdom Metazoa; phylum Chordata; class Mammalia; order Diprotodontia; family Petauridae; genus Petaurus; species Petaurus breviceps. Next base: position 310,459 of record NW_027186402.1, on the reverse strand, counting down.
CTCACACAGGGTACGCCATTTCCCCTCTCCACCCCTTTGCACTGGCCATCCTTCATGCCAGGAAGGCACCCCCTCTTCACCTCGGTTTCCCAGAGTTCCCGTCTTTCATCAAGCCCCACCTTCTGTATGAACTCCCCTCTTGCTACCCCAGGTTCTCACACCCTCCCTCTCTCCCAAACTGCCTGGAGGAGGGCTACTTTGCTTCATATAAACTTATTTTCCCTATTTTTAGTGTCTGCTTATCTCCTTCGTTAGAATAATAATAGCTATCATCTATGCTCTGCTGTAAGATTTGAAAAGCACTTTCACAGAGGGGAAATTCGTTTAAACCTTAGAACAAGTGTTACTATTGTCTCTATAGATGAGGAAACCAAGGCACAGAGAGATTATGATGTGATTAGGGTCACATAGCTCATAGATGTCCCAAGTGGGATTTGAACTCAGGTCTTGCTGACACCAGGCTCAGAGGTCCATCCGCTGCACCCCCACCCCCCACCAGCTGCCCCAAAATGTGAGTGGCCTGTAGGCAGAGATTGTTTCATTCTTCATACTTGGATCCCCAGCCTCTAGGGCACTTCTGACACACAGTAGACATATAATAAATGTTTTCTGATTCATTGGGAGCATAGGGAGCCATTGATGAGTTTGTAGCAGGTCCTGATTTATTGGAAAGATCTTATTCTGGTTGTGATTTGCCTGATGGATTGGGGTGGGGCCAGCCTGCTTAGTGCTATTGAAGGGCCCAGACTGTTAGAGGGATCTAGTCTACCCCCTCACACTGATGGAGACCATCTCCTCAGTGGTGGCACCACATGCCAATGTAGCATGGGTCCACAAATGAATAATGGCAAAGGGAAAACGAAACACATCTGTAAAGCACTGTATCCCAACCCTGATCTTCACCTAACTCCTACCTAAGTTTCACAGGAGTCTGGGGAGGATTGGAGCATCATTGATGCAACACCCATTTTACAGATTAGGAGATCTCAGAGAGGTCAAGAGACTTGACTAGGGCCACATAGCTAGCAAATGTCAGAAGTTTGACTCCAACCCAGGGTTCTGTGCCTCTTGATCCATCACATTCTCCTCTATGTCCAATGCCTCCCCCAGTGATAATGACATTTGTAACCATGACCTTCAGAGGGTCACTGTGTGGGAAAAGCTTTGCATCCCCACAAATCTGACTTAATGTTTTTAATAATAAAACTTTGGTCATAGTACTCACCAGTAATGAGATGAAAAAAAGACATGTTATAGGGCATTGGGGACAGGGAGGAAAATCTGAGCAGAAGAGGAGGCAAGAGGGACAGGGGATGAGAGAGCTGGGCGAGACCCTACAGTTCTGATCTAGGTCATGCCTGACAATGACCAGACACTGGAGGATGCAGGTGGGTCTGGGGAGGGGCCATGCTCCCAGAAGCAGCCAATCTCTACAGAGCTAAAAAAACAGCAGAGCTTGGAGTTGGCAGGAGCCTTAGAGGAAGGATAAGCATTTCTAGAGGACCTACTATGTGCCAGGCACTATGCTAAGTGCTTTTCCCCAAGGAGATCTCATTTGAGCCTTTGAACTCATATTGTCGACCCCCCTTCTTTTACAGAGGGGAAGGTAAGGCATGGGAGGGGGGACTGTCCTGAGGTCAGGTGCATGCCACAGTTTTGATTTCACAGTGAAGTGAATCCTGAGTAGGAGAGGGGCCTGTCCAAGGAGCTTTGAACATGGAACCCCCAAGGAGGGACGTGTCTTAGAGACTGCCTGGTCCTCACCTATTGGTCTTTACAGAAGAGAAAACAGCCTCAGGCCCGGGGTCACTCAGTGACTTGGCAACAGAGCAGAAGGAGAACCGAGCAGTCTGGATTCTCAGGCTGGGCCAGACACTGTCTGGACAGTGCTCTGAGCTCTCTGGGAGCCTCTCCTGATCCCACTGACAAGCCCTCAGCAGAGACAGCATTCTGTACCCAGCCTGGGCCGGGAGTGCTGATTTCGGCAGTCCCATGCAGCTGGTGCTGCAGCCTTCTGGGGCACATGTGCTCTGCCCAGTAGCCCAGCTAGGCTGCACTGCCCTCCAGCACTGAAGCTCATACGCCTCCTGGCAGGACCTAGCCTCTGTGGACAGCTACCACTGAGCAGCCAAAGACTGCGCTTTGCCTGCCCCCTAGTGGTCAAGGCCAGCAATTTTGAGGGGGTTCTCCTTGGGGCTCAGAGCTTTTTTCCGAAAGAGAAGGGGCCAGGTAGGAATGGAAAGAAAGTGAATAAGCATTTGCTAAGTGCCTACTATGTGCCACCCTGCGAGGCAGGTACTATTATCATCTCCATTTCCCAGTCGAGGAAAATAAGGCAGGCAGAGGGCAAATGACTTTCCCAGGATCACGTGGCTAATAAAAGTCTGAGGCCAGATTTGAACACATGCCTTCCTGAGCAGTGCTCTATCCCTAAGCCACCAACTATCTCCTTCAAGGGCAGCAGACAGGGGGCCAGACAGATTCAGGTCCTGACTCTGGTACTAACTCTGAGTGACTTAAGGCAAAGTCCCTCCTCCCTCTCAGGGCCTCAGTTCCCTCATCTAGAAAATGAGAGCATTGAAAGAGGTGATGATGGAGGACAGCAGGAATTTCCATAGCCCTTGAAAATGTTATTTCATTGAATCCTCCCAGGAGCTGTGTGAGATGGGAAAATGGAGGCACAGAGAAATTGAGTGAGATGCCCAGATTTAACCAGCTTCTAAATTTCTGAGACACGATTTGAACTCTGGTCCTCTTGACTCTATCTATTGTGCCACTTCTTAAATGATCTCTAAAGCCTGGCTCTTATATCTCATGTTTTAAATTTCTCTACCTCTGATAGTCTCTGTGCTAATCAATCAATGCACAAACTTTTATTAAACACCTATGTCAGTCAGTCAACAAGGACTTATTAAGCACCAAGCACTGTACTGGGAACAGGGGACACAAACACAAAGAATTAGACAATCTCTCTTTCCCAGCTCTGTGATTCTACAGTCCACCACATAAAAGCTTCAAGTCATGGCCTTCCCACAGGTTGTGGTGGTCACCAAGGACCTGCCCAGGTCAGTTTGGAAATGCTCTCCCAACAGCCACCAGAGAGCTTTTTTCTCCACAATAATTCATAAACTGCCCCCTAAGGTGTGGAGAGGTCTATCCCCATGGCCCCAGTTGCTATCTTTTATAGCTAAAGATGTATGGTTCCACAGTCCAAAAACACCAAGTCCCTGCCTTGAGAATCTCTGGTCCCCTAAGACACTGAGTCTCTGCCTTAAGAATCTGTGGTCTCCTAAGACACTGAATCTTTGCCTTGAGAATCTCTCATCCCCTAAGACACTAAGTCTTTGTCTTAAGACTCCATGGTCCTCAGAGGCTGCTTCTAGGACCACGATAGGGGTTGGGGAGAGGGTCTAAGCCTGAATAAGCCACAGATTCTAAGCGTGACTTTGCTGCCACGAGTCTGATGTTGACATTCTTTGCTTCTAAGATTCTCAGCTTGGCAGGGCTGTCGAGAATGGACTCCTGGGGCTGCCGGCTGATGGGGACAGGGAGGCTTCAAGATCTAATTACTGTTTGCACTGAATAGCAATCTCATAATTAATATTTGTTGGTTTTCCCATTTAGCAGTGATTCCACAGCACACCAAGTGACTTGGTGATCATTTAATTCAGTGCCACTCCAGGCGAGAACTGTAGGAGGAAGCAGGATGATTCTTGAAGGTTTTTCCAAGGAAAAACTTGCCAATTGGCATGCAGCGGTCAAATGGACACACACCTCTGGTCTCCAATTGATGGGAAGCCTCTCTTTCCTCCATTTTCAGGATCTAGCCCTAGTCCCCCTCTTCCAGGCAGCCTCTCCTGACTACCCTATCCCCCTGGCACAGAGGGTGTCTGTACCAACAATTAGACCTTGAACATGGGGCTCCCTGTCACATCTAGGATCAAATGTTAATTAGCCAATAAGCGTTGATTCTAATTATGTGTCAAGTGGGGTTTTGAGAGCTAGGAAAACAAGGAAAGGGGGTGGAGTCCCTCTCCTCAGGAATCTCCCATCCTCATAAGAGAGGAAAACTTTTTTTTTCTTTTTTTGGCCTTTCAAGCCCTGCCCAAGTTGGCCCCTTCCTACTGGACCAGCCTTCATACACTTGACCCCCCACTTAGTCAATGATCTGGGAACACTGAATCCTGGCTGTTCTTCACCAATCCCAGTGCTTCTCATTTCTCACCTTAACCTCTCAGAATCCCTCATGGCCTTCGGAACCCACCTGAAATTCCCTCCTTCTTACAGGACTACCCTGAGGCCCCAAAGCTGACATCTCCCCTTCCTCCTCCCACATTAGCGTCTATACCTTTCCCTTAGACTCCAGATGTTTCTACATGTGCATTTTCTCTTCTCATTCCCATTAGAATGTAAGCCCCTTGAAGGCAGGGACTGCTTCTTTTTGGACTAAGTATCCCCAGGGCTTGGCATGCAACAGTTAATTCAACACTTATGATGGCTGGAGTGTAAGTATGCTGCCCAGAGTGGTTCATTTTCTTCATGGGGTTGCAGCCTCTTATGAGAAATTGAGTTGTGAAGGACCCAGAGCCCCAGGGTTGGGTTTGGGCTGCTTGGACCTCAGGCAAGTGATTTAATGTCACACTTCTGAAATGCAGCCACATGGAATTCTTAGGGCTCTGTTAGTCCACCCCACGCCCTTTACAGATGAACAACTGGTCCAAAATCACATAGCTAGCCAGGATTTGAAACTCAGGTCCCCTGGTTGTGGGTGGAGAGTTCTTTCTACTATGCTACAGGATAACCAGGGTTGAACTATGCTGTCAACTTCTCACAGCTGTTGTGGAGAAGACTCTTTGTAAACCTGTTATATAGTCGTCATTGGGCAGCTGGGCAGTTCAGTGGGTACAGCACCAGGACTGGTGGCAAGAAGAATTCAGTTCAAATCCAGCCTCAGACACTTCCTAGCTATGTGATGTAGGCAAGTCAGTTGGCCCCTATTTGCCTCAGTTCTTCATCTGTAAAATGGGACCACACTGGACCAGGAAATGGCAAACCACTCCAGTATTCTTGCTAAGAAAACCTGCCCATGGGGTCATGTAGAGTGGGACACGACTGAACATCGCTGCTCCCATGGGTGTACAGGGCTCTTACACACACTTCCTCCTTTGAGCCTTGCAATGGCCCTGCAGTGGAGGCAAGGCAGGAATTCATGCTGCCGTATTCCATGTGAGGAAATTGAAGCCCAGCCTATGGAAGTGACTTGTCCAGGGCCTCACTGAAAATGAGTGACCTGGGAGGCCCTCAGAGCATAGTTCTCCCAACCTGTCCCCCAGAATTGTTTGCATCACACCAGGCTTCCTTCCCAGCAGAAGGGAGAAGTAGTGGCAGGCAGCTAGGACATGGGACATGAGACAGAGTCTCCAGGACTACAGATGTGACTAGAGTCACCAATGAGGGTTCTCCTGGCAAATGGGCAGAAAAAATAGTTGTGAAGCTTGTGGGCACAGAATTCTACCAAGGGCAGCCCAGATGTCCCTTCCAGAAGCCTACAAGTCATCCCTCAGGATAGGGACAGAGGAGGGAGATGCCCATTCCCAGAGGGCCAGTCTGGTCATAGGGATTGGACAAAATTAAATGGTGAGGTTGTAAAGAGAGCGATGGATTTGGAGTTTGAATCCAACTCTTCTGACAGTGTGACCAGAGGGCATTTGCTTTGCCTCTCTGAAAATCAACATCCCTCTGCAGGAGGGGTGGCCAAGGTCACCCTGAAGATCCCTTCTAGTTCCTAAGGGGTGACTCCTTCATACCAAGCTCCCTCTCCTTCCCTTCAACCTGGGGACAGCTTGGCATAATGGATAGAGGAGCAAATTTGAGAGAGGACCCTAAAGTGTAAATCCAGGCTTTGTGATTGGGCACATGTGTGACACTGAATGGCTCCTCCACTCCAGACTCAGCGTCCTTCCTTGCGAAAGGAAAGGGTTGGCATTGGTGACCTTAAAGCCCTGAGAGTATTGGCTCTGACCATTTGGCAACACTGCCAGATCCCAGCTTTTGCTGGGCTTTCTCAGCTTATCAGCTGCATCATGGAAGGTCTAGCTCCTTTCTCATCTCCTTGATATGGCAATGTCTGGGGATAACTCCCATTCTTCAAGTTTTCAAGGAAAAGGTGGTGTGGTCCTGGAATTTGGGCAGAAGCAGGGTGACTCCCAGAGGCTGCCAGCTGAGAAGGGGGCCTTCACCAAGGTGGCCACTGGGGGAAAGGAGAAAAATGTTCACACAAAAAGAAAGTCTTGTACCTTACCTGAGGTAGCGCTGCTGGTCCTTGCCCCGCCAACCTGTGCAAGGAGCTGACCTGAGGAACTTTAATGGGCACTGCGGCAATGGTACCCAAGGCCTGTGGGAGGAAAGAGAGAGCAGAGAATGAGAACTCTGAGGAGCCAAAGTCAGGCGTGGGGCAGGGGAGAGGGAGCAGTTACCCACCTCTTCCTCAATCCAGTATAGTGTCAGAACTGGGAGGAACCTTAGAAATGTCAGAATGGGGAGGGGCCTGAGAATAGGGAATGTCAGGGCTGAGAGGGGCCTGAAAACAAGGTCATGTCAGAGCTGGGAGGGGCCACTCTAGGGGGTTTGGAAAAGTCAAGAACTAATGAGACAGTAAAATAATTACTACTGAGAATTCCAATGTGACCGTTTAGGACCAAGACAAGCCTAACAGAAAGATAAGAAAGAAATTAATGTTCTGGAGGGGATTTTAGGGAAAGTGAATATGATCAAATTCTAGCAATTGCTGACTGGGAATCAACAGGAATGTACATGTTTCTCAGTTTTGCATGCCGCCCTTACAAGACCTGATTATGTGCTAGGACCTTAGGAATTCATAAACAGAAAAGAAAGGAAGCCTTACACACTTCCTCTATATGTCCCAACATAATAAGATTATAATCAACAAAAGGAGTTTCAAGAAAGGATTCATACTAATGTGAAGACTAAATGATGAAAAGCTAAAAAATGAGTGGGCCAAAGGACAAATCACAGAAATGATAAACAATAATGAGAGAGTATACCAAAGCTTTGGGATGCAGCCAAAGCAGTCCTGAAGGGGAATTTTATCTCTCTAAACACTTTCTTTCGTCAACAAAATAGAGCAAGAAAGTATCAGTGAATCAGAACAAACACTAGAAAAGCAAAATATCTGGGGTGAGTAAGAACACTGGCTCCACTGTCGGGATGACCTGGGATCGAATCCAGGCTCAGACACTCAGCACCCACCCAGAAACACCTGGCCGTGTAACCTTGAGCAAGTTACTTAACCCCAGTTACGTAGGGGCGGCCAGGTAGCACAGCGAGTAAGAGCACCAGCTCCACTGTCAGGATGACCTGGGGATCGAATCCGGGCTCAGACACTTGGCACCCACCCAGAAACACCTGGCCATGTAACCTTGAGCAAGTTACTTAACCCCAGTTACTTAGGGGAGGCCAGGTGGCTCAGCGAGTAAGAGCACCGGCTCCACTATCGGGATGACCTGGGATCAAATCCAGGCTCATACACTTGGCACCCACCCAGAAACACCTGGCCGCGTAACCTTGAGCAAGTTACTTAACCCTGATTGCTTAAAAAGAAAAGAAAAGCAGCATATTAAAAACCTGCAAATAATCATAAAGATATGAATTCTAAAAACCAAAGATATAACCAAATTTAAAAACAAAAGAAAAGTCATTGAGTTGATAAAATTAGGAGCTGGTTTTGTAAAAAATACTAATCAAATAGGTAAAACATCAACCTATTTAGTTGTTTAAAAGAGAGAGAAACAAAATTGCCAAGAGGAAAAAGGAAAATTCACAATAGATGGAGAAGAAATAAAGGAAATTTTTAGGAATTATTTTACTCTAACATTGACCGATTACACCAAAAACTTCAATGAAATTGATAAGTATTTACAAAAGCACAGAATAAGCAGATTAACAGAATAAGAAATGAATATTTAAAAGACACAACCTCAGATGGACAAATCAAACAAAGTACAAATGAACTCCCCAAGAAAAAATGTCCTGGTATAAATGGACTTCTAAGTGAATTTTATTAAACATTCAATGAGAATTACCTCCAACTTCACATAAATTACTTAAACAGAAATAGAAGGTGATTACCAAATTTCTATAAGACAAATGTGATTCTGATAGCCCTAAACCAAGGAGACATAAAATAGAGAAAGAAAACTACAGACCAAGGTCACTAATGAATGTTGATTTTAAAATATTAAATAAAATACTAACAATGATTTTAAAACATTATTCACAGAATTTTCCCTTTAGAAAGGACCTCAGGAGCCATCTAGTGTAATTCCAAAGATGATTCACTATGACCCAGTTGGATTTATATCAGAAACACAGGGATGGCTCAGCCTTAGGGAAATCATAAACATAACAAATCACATTCCCAACAAAATGAATGAACTAAAAATTCTTAATTGAGTGTATGGTGTTTGCCAAGCCCTGACCTCAAGAAGCTTACATTCAAATAGGAGAGATAATACATATATGGAAAGCATGGATGGGGAGGGATATTTTGATTTGGAAAGTTATAGGGATTGTAAGCAATTTTAAAAAAAATCACATGATTGTGTTAAAAGAAGTAGAAAAGGCCTTTGATAAAGTAGATTTAATTTTTTTGTAAAAAAGAAAAGTACTAAAAACACAGGAATAAAGTGGACCTTTCCTTTATATGATAATTAGTAGCTATGTAAATCTAAGAGCATTATTCATAATTGAGAAATATTAGAAGCCTTTCCAATAAGATTGGGAGTAAATATATCAAATGTCAACATTCTGATTTGATATTACTCTAGAAATTCTAGGAATAGAGAATAAGACAAGAAAGGAAGGAATAAGTATGAGCAAAGAGGAGGAAGACTGTCTCTTTATCATTGTTTACTTATAGAATCTTAAGAAGTTAACACCAACAGAAAAGATCATCGAAATTTAAAAATAGCCTATTAGCTCCTCTATATATAACAAACAAAACCCAAGAGGAGATAAAAAAGTAAATTCCATTCCAAATAGCTAAAAATGTTTTTTTCATCTTGTAACCTACCGACATTCAAGATTTATATGACTATATCTATAAAACACTCTTTATAGAAATCAAGACAAAGAATTGGAGAGATGATTGTTCATCGTTGAGCCAGAAACATATAATAATGATGAAGATGCTATCTCAATGAAGTAGTTCACAGATTTAGTGCCATAGAAGATTACCAAGGGATTATTTTATAGAACTGTACAAAATAATAGCAAGGTTAATCAAGAGAAACAAAAGGTCAATAACCTAGCACTATTAGATAGGAAAATATACCATAAAGCAGGAAACATAAACAATTTAATAGTAGCTGAAAAACAGAAAAGTGGAAATAGATTTAAAAAAATGGAATAGACTAGGTCAGTGAAACCCAGAAATAATAGAACCCAGTAGCCCAAAGCTGAAAAAAAAATTTCAAGTACACCACCTACTGGAATAAGAATTTATTAAACAAATCCTCCAAAAATTTGGAAATCAGTCTGGCAGAAATTAGGTTCAGATCAGGATCTTACAATATATATTCCCCACTAAACTCCAAATGAATATATGATTTAAATGCAAAAAGTAATATTATCAAGAAACTAAGAAAATAGAAATATGTACTTCATATAGCAATGGCTAGCAGGAGAATTCTTTACTAAAATTGAGTAGTGATCAGAGAATGGACCATTTCAATTACATAAAACAGAAACATATGATGAGAATCAAGACCAATAGAATTAGAAGTCACTGAGGTAGGGAGAGAACCTTTGCAGCAAATATATCTCAAAACAATCTGATATACAAGATATATAGGAATAGGATACAGATATAAAACAACAAGGTCTATTCCTCAATAGACAAATGGTCAAAGCATGTGAATGGGAAGTATTTGAAAGAAGAAAGCAAGGTATCAACAATAATATATAAGACTATTCTAAATCACCAATTATACATACAATGCATGCAAATTTCAATTCTCTGCTTCCAGTTCATGGCTACCATTTTTACAAATATGACAAAGGATAAAAATGGGAAATATTGTTGAGATTGTTTTAGGTAGAACCATGAATTGGCCCAGTCATTCTTTAAAACAATCAGAAATTATTCCTAAAAATCACCAAACTACAAACACTTTGACCTACTGAGACCAGTACTAGCAATGTACATCTAAATGGCAGGATACAAAGGCAAGTCCTATGTATATACACCTACCCATGGCAGCACTTTTTATAGTAACAAAGGACAAAAACCAAAATGGGTGCCCATTAATTGGGCAATGGCTGAACAAGGTGTGGTCTATGACTGAAATGGAGTATTATTGAGTGATGATAACAAATATAAAGAACTGAGTAATGGGACTATGTGTTTAAGCCAATGCAAAGCATAAGAAGCAGAAAATAGGATCAATTTGAACCATTTGGTCTCCTGAATAGGGGCTACAGAAACCATGGAATTACCTCAAGTCAGGAAGATAAGATGCACCCCACCCCATCTTCCCCCTAAGCCAATCGTTGGCTCATCTCCCACACAGCTAGACTATCCCTTTCATATTCAGTCCCCCACTCTACCCCCTTCTAACAGCTGGCCTTCTCTGGCTGCACTTGATGTTGACACTTGTGTGGTTTACAGTCTAATCAAACCTATTTACCTACATCAGCTGTACAGGTAAATTTCCACCTTCCACCCTCCCCAGGGGCCACACCCCTTGTCCCTTGGGTCACCACAGAAATTGACTTAGTATTCCAGTTCGATGGTCCGTAAGTCACCACACATGCAAGCATAAATACAAATACACATACATTATTTTAGCAAGAAAGAATGAATGGCACAGGATGAGCAGGTATGGATAGGTTGGAATTACGCTCTGTTGTCCCAAGCCCACCAGCTTCTGAATGTCCTTGTTTCTATGGAAGTCCATAGGGTCCTTCCAGTCTCCCAGGTCCTCAAACTCCTGCACACTCCACTTGTCACTCATCTTAAAGTTCTCTCCTCAAAGTTATCAAGGATCTTTTAGCTGGACAAACCTAATGGACTTTCCCCCTCCATATTTATCCTTTGTAGGATCTGACGCCGCTGACCACCCTCTCCTCCTGGACACTCTTTCCTTCTGGGCTTACTGTGACAGCCTCTCCTGCTTTGCTTCTACTTCTGCTCCACTCCTCAGGCTTCTTTGGGCACTGCTCAGGTATATCAAGCCCTCCAACTGTGGCTTCTCTCTGATCTCTCTGCACACTCTTCTCACTTGGTAACTTCATCTGTTCCCTAGATTTAATGTAAATCATGTCCTCTTCTATCATCCCTCCCCAATCTCTCTCCTAAATCCCAATGTCCCAGAAGCATCTCAAACATGGAATGTCCCAAACCTTTCCCCAAATACACTCCCGTTCTGCTCTTCCCAATGTCTGTTGAGTAGACCTACACCTTAGTCATCTGGCTTCTCGCTTGCTCCTCACCCCGCCTATCCAATCAATGATCATATCTGCACATTTCTACTCCACAGCATCTTCCCCTGCCTCCACTGCCATGACAACCTTGTGCCTAGACTTTTCCAAGAGCTTCCTGGAAGGGCTCCCTGCCCCAGGGTTCTCCCCTGTCTGATCCATTGCTTGGCAGCAGCCAAAGTGCATTTCCTAAATGTCATTGTCCCATTCAATGAACTCCACTGCCTCCTTATGGATTCTAGGATAAAACATTATTTTATCTTCATCTCATACTTTCACATTTTTATTTTGCATTACTTTTGACATGGATATATCCATTAACGCATTATAGAATTAACAAATAAGTTAATGTGCAAATATTGGCATGCACAGACTTTTTTTTTTTTTTGCTGATTAGGGATGCAATCAAAAAGATGTTGAGCCACCAATCTAAACAATATCCAACATGATGGAAAGGAAAACAACACTGGAATTCTCCAGAACTCAGGCAGCGGCTAACAAGAGTTTGAGTACATTCTGCTAAGGCAGGCTTCCCACTCCTTGGCAGACTTGGGGCCTAAGCACTGTGCAATGGAGCATATATTTTCAGTCACGGCCAATGTGTTGGTTTATATTGCTTGGCTATAATTACTTATCGTGTATGAATGATTGGATAAATAAGAAAGCATTAATTAAGCATTTACCACGTTTCAGGCACTGTGTACCCCACTTCTCTCAAGGGGCTTATATTCAGATTGAAAAGACACCTCACCTGTGGTGTGGTGGCCAGAGAGGGCTCCTTTGGCCTGGAAAGTCCAGCAAATGAGTTACAAAGGAGCCAGGGAAATGGGGAATCAATGAAAGGCAAGTGGTGTTTTACAAAGAAAAGAAAAGTAACATCAACAAAACTTCTAAAAAAGAAAGTCATCCCATTACAGAAATGTTTTGCATGATTACACATGTATAACATATCAAACTGTTGCTTTCTCAATGGAGGTTGGGGGTGGGGAGGGAGGAAGGGAGAAAATTTGGAACTCAGAGATTTAGAAATGAATGTTAAAAATTGGGGAAAATAAATACTGAAGAAATTTAAACAAACAAATGAGGTCTGTGCAGGCTGGCGAGGCCCAGCCAATTTGCATCATAACCTAGAGGAAATCATGAACTCATCATACTGAAAATATTTGGGTCTTGTGACTCCCCTGAGGGTGGGAATGGGGGGGATTGTCCATCTCAGCCCAATACGAAGAAGAATTTCCTAACAAGATAGCAATCAAGTTAGAGTGGAGCCACAATAAAAGTGAGTCCCTGTCCTCTTGAAGCCTTCCACAGAAATAGGGGGATCAGGAAGCATGCGGTTTCCTTTTTACAGATAAGAAAACTGAGGCCCGGGAAAGGAAGGTAATTTGTCTTCAGTCACATGGCTAATGATTGACAGAGCCAGGACTCCAAACCCAGTGGTCCTGGGTGCTTCCATTATACCACATGTTTATTTTCTGTCTTCATCTGTCTGTCCTTGTCTCTGTTTCCCATCTCCATCCCTGTCTCTGTCTCTGTCTTTCCCTTTCTGTCTCAGTCTGTCCATCTCTCTCTGCTTCTGTTTCTATCTGTCTTCGTCTCTGTCTCTTTCTGTGTCTCTCTCTGTCTCTGTCTCTGTCTGTCTCTGTCTCTGTCTGTCTCGGTCTCTGTCTCTCTGTCTCTGTCTCTCTCTCTCTCTCTCTCTCTCTCTCTCTCTCTCTCTCTCTCACACACACACACACACACACACAGAATCTGGGTCTCCTTGTGTGACCCAGGTGGTCTAATCTTGGGCTTCATCCCATCGCTGATCAGTGCACCAGCTTTGACCTAGAGCATCTTGCCTGTCTTTAAGCATCCAGGGTCCTCCCCACACTCTGAGACTCTCACTAGCAATATCTGGCAAACACCAGATAGTTGTAATGGGGTTGCAAAGCCAACTGTTCAAGTTTCAGTGAGACATTTACATCTCATAAATTGGTGAATGCTAAAAAAATGGGGCTTGATTTATTGTTTTGTTGATTGTTTAGACTTTAAAAAGTGATGGAGAAAATGTTATCAACTTAAAAGTCAGTCAATAACCATTTATTAAGGACTCCCTATGTGCCAGACACTTTTCTAAACAATGAGTATGCAAAGCAGAAGAGAAAGACTCCCTGTCCTCAAAGATCCCACTGTGATGGGAGAGACAACAACCCAACCAAATATAGTTAAGCCACATAGAGGATAAAGAGGAAATAAATAAAAGAGGGAAAGAACGAGGGCAAAGAGAGGCTGGGAAAGGCTTCCTGTAGAAGATGAGATTCTCATTGGAACTTAGAGGAAGCCAGTGGGCAGGGATGAGGACAGAGTGTTCCAGGAAAGGGAAAAGCCAAAGAGAATGCCCAGAGCTGAGAGATGGAGAGTCTTGTTTGGGGACCAGTCGGGAGGCTGGTGTCCCTGGATTCAAGAGTATGTTCGGGGGAGTCAGGTGTAAGGAGGCTGAGAAGGTAAGAGGGGACAGGTTAGGAGGGTCTTTGAAGGCCAAACTGAGCATCATTCCTAAAGATAATAGGGAGACACTGCTGTGACTAGGGAGATGACATGGTCAGACCTGCATTTTAGGAAAATCACTTTAGTGGCTGAATGGAGGATGGACTGAAGTGGGGAGTGACTAAAGGCAGGCAGACCTCCCTTCCCCAAAAGCTGTTACAATATTCTAAGCATGATTAAAGTCTGCATCAGATGGCATGGAGGTAAAGTCGATGGACATTGGATACAGATTGGCTATGGGTGGGGGGAGAGGTATGAAAAGAGACAGTGAGGAGGCCAGGCTGACTCCTAGGTTGGGAGCTTGAGGAACTGTAAGGATGAGGGTGCCCTGAACAGTAATGGAGGACAGGGGAGAGGGGAGGGCTTAAGGGGGAAAACAATGAATTCTGCTTTGGACACATTAAGTTTAAACCTCCACTGGACATCCTGGATGAGATGCCTGAAAGGCAGCTGGAGATGAGAGTCTAGAGGTCAGCAGAGGTGAAAGGTTTATCATGCATGCATTTTTCCCCCAGAGAGACAGTTGTTAAACATTTTACTAGCATACTAGTGGACATAGTACATTCTAACTCAGAACTCTTGAGCTCAAAAGGTCCACTGCCCTCAGCTTCCTCAGTAGCTGGGATTCCATGCATGGATGACCACAACCAGTCACATCTTTCTAACACAGCAGAGCACTAAAATGCAGAGCTTGGGCAAGGCCCTCATTCAGCAGCAGGATGAGCCAAAGGAAAACCAGACTGTGGTCAGTAGAGTGGAAGTTCCCTGAGGGCAGGGATCATTTCATTTTTTTTTCCTTTGTACCCAGTTCCCAGTACATGATTAGCATTTAATAAACATTTATTGGGTTGAATTGAATGAAAAGGAACTGAGCTTTACTGCAATCTAATTCTCCCTTCTGTATGGGAGATGCAGCATGCATATATGCTTAATGCCTCAACAATTTTCAGACTCTATTTAAATTTGAAAAAAGAGCCATCTGTCTGTTAGTTTTAATTAGTTAATTAAAATCAAACTAAGAGTCGAGTCGCTCAAAGATGCAGTTGGTTTCACAGGACTCTTCCCCATTTCTTTGGAAGTCCATCTCTCCCAAACCACTGACCAAGATGCCCCCAGGAATACGGAATTTAGAGGATTTCGCTGTTTGTTCTTTTCCTTTCTTAAGGAGAGAAGGACTATTTTCAGCTGGTGGGGAGGACAGGGAAGATTTCAAGGAGAAGGTGACTGAACTGACCTCTGAGGTAGAGGGTGGTCAACAGGCAGACATGGCCAGGAGTCCATTTCAGGCTTGGGGGGGGGGTAACAACAAGCTTGGAGGCAAAACCACAGCAGGAGAACATCAAACTTTTAGAGCTGCTGCTTAGCTAGAACAGAGTATGTGAAGGAGAAAGGAGTGAGACAAGGCCAGAATGGCCAGCTGGAGTCAGAGTAGGAAGTCATTGGCAGGTCAGGCTAAAGAGTGTGGAAATGGGAGATATTCCTGGAAGGGTCTGAGAGCCAAGGTCAGAGCTCTGTGGAATTCAGAGGACTATTTCTATAGCTCTGCAAACACTCCATTAGAATAGAGAATTGATGACTAATTAGGATGTTATGACAGTAGACCAAGCAAGAGGCCATGAAGTCAGGAATCAAGGCTGTGGCCATCACAGTGAAAAAGTGGACTATGGAGCTAAATGTAAGAGAGGTTGTGAAGGGGAGTCACAGCTGGCAACACTCACAGTTGTTGTAATGGCTCTAATTTCCACATGGGTGTGGGGTTTGCTCCAAACAATAACTGACCTTTATCCATAACATAACCATCACTACCCCCATTTTATAGGAAATAGAAGGCTTGAGGAGATGAAACCCTTGCTGTCCACGTGCCTTTGGTTACATGAAGAGTAGCATCTAGAATTAGAGAGGACGATGTGGAAGGATCACGTGATCACAGATTTAGAGATGGTAGGGGAAGATCACTCGATCCTAGGCTTGGAGAAAGTGCTGGAGGGGGCTTCAGAAGCCACGTAGCCTAAGGTCTTCATTTCACAAATGAGAAAACTGTGCCCTAAAAGGGTCAGAGGAGGTCGTAATTGTTAGAGGTGAGATTTGAACCAGGGTCTTTTGCCTCCAAAAATCAGTGTTCTTTTCAGGGTAAAGGAAGAGTCAAAAATGATTGGAGATGTTGCAAGCGAGTAGCAGAAGATGGTGATATATGAAATCTGATCTCAGATGATTGTCACCACTCTTTCCTGCCTCAAAGGACTTAGTTTCATGCTTCGTGTTGGCAGGGTCGTTTGTCTTTGTGTCCACGGCACCAAGCAGGTAGCCCTGCACTAATTTACTAAGTAGGGACTTAGTAAATTTTCATTGACTGGACTGACCGGCATTCAGTCTGGGCCACATTCCATTCATCTTTGCATCCTCTCTTCAGCCTTCCTCCTTCTCCCAGACTTGTCCCCCACCCCCAAAGAGTGAGCTCAGCCACGTTCTTACAAACCTTTAATTAACAAGCAGCAAAGACATGCTTCCTGGCGATGTCTGACCTTTCCTCGCTTTGTCAGAATTTATTGATACCAGCAGAAACAATCATTGAAAAGGTTATTTTATGAGGGCTGGGTACTTGATAGTAGCACTTTTGTCAAGATAAATGAGTTTCTTATGACTACATCGACAATTCTAAGCAATTTAATAATGATTTTCAAAAAGCGACCTTAAAAGTCCACGATAACTTCTAACCTCCCCCTGGTCTGCAGGCTACGTTGGGTGGCCTAGAAACCCCTGGAAACCTCCTGACAAAGCGAGACTGGATGGATGAGGAGAGTGGGGGAAGGGAGGAGGCCAGGACCAGAGTCAGCAATTGCTGGTTCTTAACAGCCTTGGGCATTTTCTCCAAGATGGGAAGGAGGGGGGGGGAGAAATAATCAATACTAATAATTCACATTTACATTGAGCTTTATAATCTATTCTTATTATTACTAGTAGTAATAAAAAGAATCATGGACTTTTGGTATCTAATAATCTCCCAAGAATAAAATTTTCAAGCAGAGAAAAGGGCAATACAAGTGGTAGCCACAGCATGTCACCAGTGACAACTCAGAATCTAGAGTGGTATACCATACTCAGTCCAGCATGTGTGTGATCAGAAAGGGGTTGGGCTGGTCAGGAGGCAAGAGTGAGGGGCAAGAGGGTCTGCCTCTCACCTTTGCCTGAGTGCAGAGCATTATCAAGAGAATATATGAAGCATTTAAGGGAGACAAATTGGGGAGATCCATCATGAAGGATTTTCATACAAGGTGAGAAGATGGAGGCAGATTGTGAGCAGTGACACTGGAAGTCCTGCAGCAACTGCTTAATGAATGTGTGCTTAATGACATGAATGAAATCACAGACTCTTCAAAGTATATCTTATAAACTTCAATAAGCAATAAGTTCACATATAATATTTTGAAAGATCCCTGCTCTCATCGACATAGGTACGCCTCCCACCCATGCACATCACCAGTCTTCCATGCCTCAGCAGACATTTTCATGCAAATGCCCCTTGTCTCACCTGGAGGTTATAGTTTTGGTAGTGGACTTCATTACCATTGTTGCTAACAACAACAACAGACATTTCTCAATAGCTTTACAAATTATCAAGTACTTTCCTTTTGGCATCCTTGGGAGGAAGGGAAGTAAATGCCACAGATGGCATCTGCTCCAACAAACCTTCACTGTGGACTAACCACATGCCAGGTGTGGTGCCCAGTGTTGGAGGGGCGGCAACAAAGTTAGCATCTTCCAGAAGAGTAAGAGGGCTTGCCCCCCATCCCAGAGTTTGGGAGTGGTAGAGACAAAGCTGAAATCCAGATCTCCGGACTCAGGACAACAACAATAGCAACAACTGAGGCACTAGACAAGTGCCTCAAGGTTCACAAGATGCTCTCTATATGCACTGTTTCTTTTGACACTGATAACAGTCCTGTGACGGTAGATACTGTTCTAGAACATGAAGTGCAGGGAGTGGGGCAGTTGGAAGCACATCAGTCAGGTCAGAGGAGCTGGCTTTAAATACCATCACTAATGCCTGCTGCTTGGAACTTTGGACAAGTCAGTCCTTCTCCCTTTGCCTCAGTTTCCTCCTTTGTAAAGTGTTGGGAGCTGCTCCAGATCACCATATCTTCTATGACTTGCTCATGATCATACAACCAATAAGTGTCAGATGCAGACTTCAAGTCCAGATCCAGCACTCCAGCACTCTGCTCCACACCACTGGCTCTCCAAATATCTCCTGACTAGATTTGAACCCCAAACGTTAATATGTAAGGAAAGTAGCTCTAATTGTCACCACAAACATGTTGTTGGGGAACATAGAGTAACAGCACCATTCTATACAAAGGAAACAGCCTCAGAGAGTGACATTATTTGGCCAGTGCCACACAACTCTTGAGTGAAAAAACCAGGCCCTCACACTCAGCTCTCTTGAGTTCAGGTCTGGAGCTCTCTCACTGACAGAACCTGGTCTCCTTCTACTAACACCACCTTGAGTCTAGCAATGACCACTGCCACCCAAAGTTCACACACACACACACACACACACACACACAAAACAGAAGCTTGCATTTAATCATCTCTTTGCACACCCTCAACTATGCTACATTTTTCACACATTTCACTCTAGAGTTTAGAGAATGCCCTTTCAAGTGGGACAGGGGAGGTGGAGCTGAGGACTGCCTCTTTTCCTCTCTGCATTATTTTCACACAAGCCGATCTCCACTTCATTTGCAGGGACAGCAGCACCATCTACACTACCACAATGTCCTTTCAGTACCACAAACAGCGCCATTCGGCACCACCACAGGTCTTTTGAGAACCACAGACAGCGACACATTCTACCCTATTTCAGTCCTTTCGGTAACTGTCAACAGGCATTCTCCATTTGCCCCAAGGCCCTTTAAGATCCATGGGCAGCAATACTCTTTTTTTTTTTTTAAAGCAATTGGGGTTAAGTAACTTGCTCAAGGTTACACGGCCAGGTGTTTCTGGGTGGTGCTAAGTGTCTGAGCCTGGATTCGATCTCAGGTCATCCCAACTCTGGGGCTGGTGCTCTTACTCACTGTGCTACCTGGCCACCCCAGCAATACTCTTTATAACATGCGAGGGACTTTTCTGTACTTTAGACAACTTCACATTCTGGCTCACTCTCGTCCCAAAGCCCTTTCAGAAATATGGATAGTGATATTCACTACACTGTTCTAAAGATCTCATGGGACCTTTCTTAATCCTGCCAAAGTCCAGTGGAGTCTCCTTATGGAAAAATAGCATCGGAAGAAATAGTCACAAATGTGCCTGGTCAGGTCTGTGCTTGGTGATGGCAACAACAGGTAACAGTCAGCAGGTGGAATGGATTCTTCACAGGAGAGTGACGTGGACCCAAATTGCCATGGCAATGGTGAGGTGAAACATTCTGATCCGGAAGAGGGGAGAGTTGGGGATGGTGCTACATCCTGTGTGATTTGGGGTCATGTGTGGGATTGCTTTGTCTTCTTCCCACCCGAGGGTGGCCTTCATCTCTGAAGCACAAGTGTGCAGCTCAAGATGAGGTCCATCATTCTAGAGTGGACAATCCTGTTGGCCTTGCTTCCAAGGTGTTACTGAGGCACCATACCAGAAACAAATGTGTCTGGATCTACACTGTGGCCTGAAAAATGGGCACACCAAATCATAAAAGAACCCTGAGGTCCAAAGCCAGGCTTTGCTAAACACTGCCTGAGTGACCTTCTCCTCTCTGGGCACTAGTTTCTTCATTTTTAAAAGGGGCATAAGAATATGGACATTCCAGCCCTGGAGGAAGGATCAGAGGAGAGCATTATGATGTGTGCTTTGCAAAGCTTAGGGTTGTTCTGTAAACAGCAACTCTGGTTACTTCTGTAACTCCCACAAACTGCCACAAACTGCCACAAACAATGACATTTCCCTGTCATGTAATCCAACCATGGTTCTGAAGCAGAAACTCCCTCCACAGCACCCACAACAAGTCCTTGCCTCAACCCTGCCAAGGATGGGGAGCTCACTCTTTGAAGAAGACATCCCAATCAAAGGTTGGCCTCTCACTGCTAGAAAGATCTTCCTTCAATTAATCCCAAACTTGTCCTCTTGTCTTTTCCATGCACGACCAGAGATCTTCTTCAAGGAGCTAGCTCATCAGACTATTTCAAATGCATATATCTCATCTCCCAATTGAGGCAGATTGCCTTAAGAAAGATAACAACAAACAGCAACTAATATTTCTAGTGTACTTCAGAGTTTACAACCTGCCTTATATCCACAATCTCCTTTGAGGTTCACACAGCCCTGGGAGATGGGAGTCACAGGTATGTCCATTTAGTGTCCATTTTACAGATTTGGAAACTGAGGCACCAAAGGTTGATGCTGGGCACAGAAGAGCATGAGGACAGAGAAGGAGGTTGGAGACAGATTGAGGATGGTCAGGAATGGTGGTTACATTTACCCCGCAGGAGGCAGAAGACCACACACACAGCAGGCGCTTTAAAATATGTCTGTTAAATTAAATTGCTAGTCATGGGGAAGGTCCTGATTGACCTTAGCAAGTCATTCCCACTGTACTGCAATGCTCATAGAGCCTGTGACGGCATCCAGGATAGGGAGGCAAGACATGCTGGCAGCACCCAGGAGCTTTGCCCAGGAAGCTGCAGCAGCAATCTTGACATGCCAGGGGAATGGCTTGGTGGTTGACAGCTCTAAGGCAGACCAGAATGCCCGGCCCACTGTCCAGGCAGTGCTCCTGACCTGCTGCATGCTCACCAGAGAGCCATTTTGAATCAGGAGCCACAGGAACACATAAGTGATGATTTGGAAGCTGACAGGAAATCCTCTTACCAGAAGGCACTGCCCTCATCATTGCAAAGTGGATTAATTAACACACAGGGATGGAATATGTTGTCACTGAGGAGGTAACACATTCCTAAAGTCCAGTGATGGTGGCCTGATCTGTGCCACAACATCTTCATTCTGGTTTGGGCTTTGCCAGGAAAGGGGACTAGGGAGGGAGAGAGGTGGCACACCCACCATGCAGGGTCTGGCATCACTCTGAAATCTCATGACTTCAAAGAAGGCAACGTCATTTCATGCAAACAACTGACTTTGGGGAAGCCAGGGAGTGGGGACTAAGGGCCAGCCTGATTTTCCCTTTCCTTTCACACATTCTATTTTCCAGTTACACCAGACTCTCCACTGTTGGGTCTGGCCTTGCCACTCTCCCCGTCTTCATGCATTCACTCAGGCCAGCCACCCTTCTGGAAAGACATTCCATCTTCACTCCTGCCTGCTGAGATTCTCTTCTTTCAATTGTTCTGGAGCACTCTGGATCATAGCATAGCAGAGAAGACATTTCTGCTGCAGGTCTGGGCTGGACTAGGCAACATTTAGAACTGAGAAATTCAGAAATTTGTCTTGGTTCAGTAGTATAGGAAAGAAGAGATGGGAGAAGGGTCATGATGTGATTTTAGTTTTGAGTGCTTTACAAGACTGCATGTCATTCCCTGCTCTGAGACTCAGTTTCCTCTTCTACATAATGGGGTAATAATCCCTGTACTGCCTGCTACTTACTAGTGTGTGATTTGGGGTGAGGCATTTAACTTCTGGGGCCTCGGTTTCCTTACAGGTAAAACAAGGGGTTAGACCAGATGATTATAACTGAAGGTATTCTTGTCAGGTATCTAGTTCAGCTCTCTTCTCTCCTGCCTAGTTCAGGAACCCCATTTCTAGCCTCTCTGACAGTTAGCTTTCGCTTAAATATTGACTCCCAGCAAATGCTGACCTCAGGCCAGTCCAAATCCCTGAGGTCCTAAGAAATGCCTCTAAGACAGCACAAATTACCAATGCTGGCCTTCGGTACTCAACACTCCAGCCCCAAGCTGTCTGCCTGCCCTTAGCTTCCCTGGCTTCCCACTGTGCATTCTGGAGCCCAGTTCAGCTCTATACCTTCCTAGATGTACCCTGACTTCCCCTTGCCCAATACTGCCTCTATCCATGTACACAATCCTGCCCTTCGTGAACTTCAGCAATGATTTCTTAGCTAATCTACATGCACCAAGATGGTAAGTCCCAGGTTGAGATCGGACCCCACGTCCTCCAGATCCTTCAGGGAGCCTGTTAATGCATGGGCAGCTGTCATTTTTCTCCCATAGAAAATCCAGGAAGACCATTTTCAGCTCCATTAAAGTTAGCCTGGTTGACAATCAGACCTGTCCCACAGTGGAATGAACTGCCTCACGCCCCCTGGCACTGAAGGATTGCAGAGTGGGACGGCACTGAAGGATTGCAGTGTGGGACTACACTGAATGCAGCCTTTAAATCTGTCGAGCCTTGAGTCCTATGGAGAGGGAAGGCCACACAACGAACTGGGAACATGGCCAGTCCTTCAGGCTCCTAGCAGATCTGACTCAAGCACAGCCTAGGAGGCCTCCTGTGGGGGAAGCACAGCTAGACCAACAAAGCCCACTAGCCTCGGAGTGTCTTCCAGGTCTGGGATGCTATGTATTTTCAGGGCTCCCTAATCTCCAACTTCCTGCTACCCTGTGGGTAGAACTCTGCTTCCTTTGCCTACCCAGCTCCTAGCGCAGAGGAGGAGCTTAATAAATGCTCCGACAGTCAATGAATGAATGGCCAATCTCAGCTGGTGACATCCTCTCCCTGGAGCCTTGGAGTCTGAGGCAGGAATTCTCTACTCCATGGAGGAGAAGGCCGGAGTCTTCAAAAAGATTTAACCCCTAAGGCTCTAGATAATTAGCAGCCCCCTCCCTCCTATCCCCAACTTCTTCTATCTCATTAACTCTTGAGATCACTGCTTCCCCAAATCAAACAGGACCCTCCCCGTGACTGGACCCCTGCCTGTCCACAAGGAGTCCATTAACCCCTGCCTGTCTCTACCCATCTCCAAGGAGTGCCAGTGAAGGGAGGCGATGTGATGCAGAGAAACTGACCTGGAGTAGAACCGTGGGTTGGAATTCTGTCCAATGTGCTACCTAGTAGGCATGTGACCTTGGCGGAGTCACTGGCCCCTGTTTTCTGACTTACATGGGGAGAGGAGGACACACAATGAGGGAGACCGCTGCTCTGACACTGGAGGTGTCAGAAGGTGCAGACTATCCCCAAATCCGAGGAAGCCTCCCCTGCTCCCGCCGAACCCATTAACCCCCGCGTGCCCACCCCAGCCCCAAAGCCCTGCTCAGAGCCAGGACCGCGATGCGGTGGGTCCGCTCCTCCCTCCCCTCCCCCTTCCTTCCACGTTACTCTACCTACATGGTCGGGACAGCTGATCAGCGCGGCCAGAAGCCACGGACCGCGGGGAAGAGGAAGAAAGAGGGGTTATGTATGGTCGGGCCGGGGGGAGCTGCTCAGTCTCGGACCTAGTGCCCATCCAGACCCTCCCCTCATGCATTCATCCACCCACCCCCACACACCTCTCGGCAGCCAAAGCTGCCCGGCTCCGTTGGCCAGACAGGGCAGGGCAGGCTGCAGATCTGGGCCATGGTGCGCCCTCGGCGCCCGCAGCCCCCAACAGCTCCCCAGGCATGCTCCGGCCACCATCATCTGGTTCCTCTGCATCCTCTCTTACTGCACGCAGCAGTAGCCCTGAGCGCGCGCGCGGTGGGGAAGGAGGGAGGAGGCGCTCACTGCCAGTGCCACTCTGGAGCCCTGGGCGGGGAGAACAGACGACGTGGGAGCCTGAGACGCCTCTAAAGTCCCGCTCACCTCTCCTATCGCCTCTTCTACGGCCCCTCCCAGCTCCCAGCCCACCTGCAGTGTCTTTCCACACCTCTCCAGCATTCAGGTGACTAATGGGTACCTCCTGGGTACCACCCATCCCATGGCTTGTCCCTGTCTGGGCAGCATATATGTTTCATCATCCACTTGCGATTTCTTCTGTGGATGGCTAAGCTGTTTTTCTTCGATGGAGGAGGACGTTCCCTTGGATGCCCTGAGTGCTGATCTGCTTGTCTTTGGATCAGACCGTGCCTAGGAACTTAGGTGGGCACAGGCCTCCCAATTTTATGCTTGACTTGATATGTTAGTCCTTAGGGGATTATCAAACAAGGTCATCCATCCATGGAATTGTCACTGATGTCCCCATGAAGGCAGCCCAAGTCAGCAGAGCTTGGACATTCAGAGAAAGCAGGGTATCGAGGGCCAGTCTCTGACCTGGCCCATACATGGGAAGACTCTGGTTCAGGATTTCTCCCAAGCCAGCTCCCTGTGAAGGCCATATTATGTCTTAAGATTGGCTCACCATCTCTTCCTGACTTGCAGGCACTTAGGACTCGATAACCAAGCTGTGATCCAGACTTAGATGCATGCAAGGGAACAAGGATAATAAAACATGGAATTACATAAGTCAACAAGGACATAAAAATATACAGATGTGCTAAATGTACAGGGACAGTAAATATTTTTGCATGTATTCCTAGGAGATAATTGCTTTACATTCATTATATAAACCCTGCCCTCTGATCAATAAATCGGAACTGCTATGACAGATCCCGCCTGCCTTGACTCCACCATTCCACACTTCTAGGTTCAGCCTGTGACCATTTTGATGCAGGCATCAGCAGGGCATGCTAGAACATGACTCCTTCTGCTCTATTACTGAGGGCCAGGCCTGGCTGATGTGGTACAGACACTAAGACCCCCACTATTGCCATCTGGGGACCACACAGTTTAGTCTCTGGCACTTAGAGCTGTAACAGCATCTTGACAACCAAGGCCACTGGCCTTCTAGTCTGCCAGCCCCTAGGCAGAGGGGAAAGGGCATACTTCCCTCCCCCCAATGTCCTCTGGACTGAGGACCCTTGTGGCTGCTGGCTCACCTCCCCCGCTCTGATTACAAACTTCCCCAGACCTTTCCTTTTATGGCCTGCTTACAGCAAAGTTTCAGAAAACTTCAGTTATACCAGAATACACGCCTCCCTTGGAAATGCCCAGGGCTGCCAGGCCCATTCACCTTGTCCACTGGACAGGGCAGGACTTCACATTAAGCACAGGAGCTTACTCATTGGAAGAGCCTTTTGGTCTTTGTTCCCAGACGGTCTCCTTAAAAAGTTAGGTAGGTGTCTCCTAGGACGGCTTCCAGCTTCCATGCCCCCAACTCCCAATGGCCAGCACCAGAACAGGGTAACAGTAGGGACAGGAATCCTTAATCCATCACTATCAGCACTCTGACCAAGACACTTCATGTGTGTGTGTGGGGATCCTTATTACCTATGTGTGTGTGTGGGGGAGAATCCTGGGGCACAGGGAGGGGGAGGGGGAGGAGCATAAACCGAAGAACCCATCCCTCATCGTGTTGCCCCCCAGACCTCTGTGGAGCTCCTTCCCTGTATTTCTCAGGAAGGGTGACCCTCGCCCTGACGGTTGGGGCCCCTCAGTCCTGCACTAGAAGCCCTGTCCAACTCTAAATCCATTGCCCTGTGAACCCAAGTTCCTGAAGAACCAAAGTACACCTGATTTCCCCTCCTTGGCTGCTTTCCCCTCAGCACTCAGTTCAGATCAACACAATTCAGTCATGGCCTGGTGTGTGCAGGGGCCCATCTTATTCAATATGAGGGTGCAACAATGATGACCCTGACTCCAGGGAACTTCCAGTCCAGTAGGGGAGAATGGAGAGCTGCCCTGGAGCCAAAGGAGAAACATGCTGAGATGCCTCTGCTGAGTCTTCCTTCCTGGAGGCTGCAGAGAAGGCTTCATGGGGAAAGCTGCTCAGGCCATGGGGTGAGGTCAGAGCTCTATCCACAATGAAGAGGCTTCTTCCTCCTCTGACTTTCCCAAAAGAAAATGACTGCCTGCAAGTCTGCTTTGCAAGTCTGCAAGAGGATGGTCTTTGGGAGCAAATGATTTTAACAATATTTTTTAAAAAGCCTCAGCAGAGACAGATTAAAGTCTTAAAGGGGGCCAGGACATCAAAAGAAAAGGCCTGAAAGAAACTCCAGATGTTGTCACATTTTCCAGGAGTCTGGGTTTGTTTTTGTAGTTTGAAAAGGCACATTTTTGGGGAAATGGGATGATACCCTTAGGCAGGCTGAGAACTAAGATAAAAACTAAGCTCAATCTGGAGATTCCAGCTGGGATCTCCCTCCACCCCCATGGGAGACTAGAGACAATTGTTCAAATTCCTCCTCCTCCACCCCCTACCCCTCCCCGTTGGCAGGTGATATCACCCAAGATCAGAGCCCAACCACATAAGCCTACCCTCCCCTGTGGATGGGCTTTACTTTGTGTGTTTTTTTTTATGAATGAAGAAACTATTCCCAGAGGAGGGCCCAACATCATCCAAATAGCAGGAGTCAAAAGCCTGGGCTTCTTACTCCAGATTCCACCCACATTGCCAAAGCACATGCTCCTGGGAGATCACCTCTGGCCTCAAGCACAGAGCACAGGACAGGCTTTCCACTGAAGTCTCTCCCTGGTAACCCCATAGAGCAGGGTTGGAGGGGACTCTATGCCCCAGAACATCATGGCCACTCACATCCAAGACTGGGAGAGGGGTGAGTAGGTGGGTGTGTGTCCCTGCCCCCGATAAGCCCTGGGATCTTGGGCAATCACTTCACTGTCTCTGGGTGTCAGCTCTTCATATGCAAATGGGTGGTGGGGGAGTGTTAATCACCCTGGCATTACTCACGTTCAGGGCTGCAATGATAGAACCATGACAGAACAGCCCTAATGTTGCTTACAAACACATGTGAGTGTGGCACAAGTATCAGCTGTCATTATTTCATTGCTAACATGGACAGGTAGTGACCTGCATTGTGAAGAGAATGGCCCCATTGAAGAGACCTCAGAACTACTCAGAGATCACACATCCAGCAGGGGACAAATGTGTCCCAATCTAGACTGTAAGGAAGCCCTAGGATAGAGGTCCCTGTCGTGTCTGGTTTCCTTTACAGGAATGAGGTCCAAGAGGCTTCCGTGTAAGGGTCACCATCTAGGCCAGCACAACACACATCTCATAAGATTCCACCCCAGGCTTGAAACAAGGCTCAAGGCACTTCTTTAGCCTGCTCTGGAGGGCTGCCAAACATACATGCCTGGGACTGGTCTCCAAGCTCTCTCCCTGGGCACTGGCGGACCCTTCTTCCTCTTTTTCTCCTCTCATTCCACAGCATTGCCTTCCTTTAAAAACCACATTATTGCTACATCATCTCCATATGCCAATGTGTTGGTTCCCACCCCTTCTCTGAGAGTCCTTCCTTGTAACAATAAAACCAACCAACACAGTGAAAAAGCCTAGCTTGGAATGCTGTAGTCCATACCCCGCACCTCTGTACGAGGTAGGTGAGGTACCTGCTCCTCTTCCCTCTTTCCCCCTCCCTGTTTAATAACTACGGAGAAAACAAGGTTGTATGAGGGAAATTCACCTAGCTGGAAGGATGCAGCACCAGGAGCTGCTGAGACCTCTGCACTCTTATCTCATCGCAACCTCACAATCATGAGGATGAAAGAGCTTGTCTGGTTTTACAAATGAGGAAAGTCAAGGGGGGGGCAACATTGGCCAAGGACACAGTTTCCAGGTGTCAGTCAGTATTGCAATCCAGGTTTTCCCTGTTCCAAGTCAGGTATCGTTTCGATCCATCAGCCGTCAATCACAAATACTTATTAAGCACCAGAGGTACTTGTCCTATGTGCTAGAGGCAGCTAGGTGGTGAAGTGAACAGAATGCTGGGTCTGCAGTCAGAAAGACCAGAAGCCTAGAGTTCAAATTTGGCCTCAGACACTTATCAGCTGTGTGACCCTGGGCAAGTCACTTCACCTTGTTTGCCTCACTTTCCTCATCTGTAGAACAAGCTGGAGAAGGAAATGGCAAAGCACTGCAGTATCTTTGCCAAGAAAACCCCAAATGGGATCCCAAAGACCCACACACACCTGAACTACAACAACAAAATGTTCCGGGCATTGTGCTAAGCAAGGGAGCATGGAGAAAGGCTCCTCTGGGAGCTCACGTTCTAATGGAACAGCGCACATTTCTGGCAAAGCCTTTATTTCTGTGCTTGTTTGATCCTCACACCAACCCTCAGAGAGAAATGCTATCTTCGTCCTCATTTACTAGCTGATACAGAAGCCCTGACTTGTACAGGTGAGGATTTGAACTCAGGGAGTTTTTCCTTTCGTCACATACATCCCCTTCTCTCCTCTGACACTGCCCCCACCCTGGTGCTGGCATTCATTGCTTCACACTAGGTCTAGCCTACTGGGGTGGGGGTGGGGGACTGCTGCCCATCCTCCATTCAGCCATCAGAATCCTCTTATTAATGCCCAGATAGGACCTTGCCATGACCCTTCTCATCACCTCCAGGACCAAGCCCCAAACCCCTCAGAGCCTGCCTCAGTCCTTCCTTGCCACTACTGTCCCCCTTGCAGCCCCAGACTCTGGCTGTCCATCACCTCCCTCCTGAAATGCCTTCCCTTCTCATCTTTACCCCCTGGCTTCCCTCGACTGTCAGGGAAGCCCTGCCCCTCCAGAAGGCCTTTTCCACCCCTAGGAACTCTGGGACCTTCCTTCTGGTTAGCATTTCCTTCTCATCGTGTATCTAGTTTGTACATATTTATTTACTTCTTGTATCTGGACTTTTGCCTCTTTTGTACCCCCAACACTTAGCACATTGCCTAGAACACAGTAGGCACTTAATACATGTTTGTTGTCTGCCTGCCTGACTGGTTGATGTGACCCTAAGTCTGCTAACTCAATACATAAATGGACACTGGTAATCTGCATCTATCTGGGAAGGCTCCAGAATCTTGTGAGGGGAGCCCTGCTTCTTCTGGAGGCTCATCACGGGCCAGTCTTGTCCATGTCTATCCCTAAATCCTCTACTGGAAAAAAAGCTGCTATTTACACAGCTAAGTGATTTATAATTTACAAAGTACTTTACATGAGTGATCTCGTTGAATCATTCCTAAGGTCCTGTAACGTTGGGAGAGCAGGGATCAGGGATTATCCTTCCCTTTTCCATGGCCTTAGGGCCTTCTTTTGGCCCTATAGAGCTCCAGGATGCTGAGGCACTTCTCACTGATGTCTCATTCTGGGCCCTCTTTCTTCTCAACCCCTTAAATGTGGGTGTCCCCCAAAAGTTCTGTTCAGAGCTACCTCTCTTTCTACACTCTCTCCCTTGAAGATCCCCTGCTCCAGGGAAAGACTTTATGACCAAACAAGAATAAGAGAGCATTATAAAATGCAAAATGGATAATTTTGATTACATTAAATTGAAAAGCTTCTGTACAAACAAAGCCAATGTAACCAAGATTAAGAGGGAAGTGGGAAATTGGGAAAGAATTTTTACAATCTATGTCTCTGATAAAGGACTCATTTCTAAAATATACAGAGAATTGAGTTAAATCTATAAAAATACAAGTCATTCCCAATTGATAAATTGTCAAAGGATATGAACAGGCAGTTTTCAGAGAAAGAAATTAAAGATATCTATAAGCATATGAAGAAATGCTCTAAATCACTATTGATTAGAGAAATGCAAATCAAAACAACTCTGATGCACCATATCTCACCAGTCAGATTAGCTAAAATGACAAAAATAGGAAAATGACAAATAATGGAGAGGATGTGGGCAAATTGGAACACTAATGCATTGCTGGTGGAGTTGTGAACTGATCCAACCTTTCTGGAGAGCAATCTGGAATTATGCCCCAAGGGCTATAAATAATTTCATACCCTTTGACCCAGCAATACCACTGCTAGGGTTATATTCCAAAGAGATCATAGAAGTGGGAGGAAGACCCATATGTACAAAAATATTTATAGCAGCTCCTTTTGTGGTGGCAAAGAATTGGAATTAAGGGGGCGTCCATCAATTGGGGAATGGCTGAACAAGTTGTGGTATATGCATGTTATGGAATACTATTGTGCTATAAGAAACGAGGAGCAGATGGACTTCATATTTACCTGGAGAGGCTTATACACACTGATGCTGAGTGAGAAGAGTAGAACCAGGAGAAATTTGTACACAATTACAGACACAACGTATGTGTGATGACCGACTTTGATAGACTGGACTCTTCTCAGCAATGCAGTGATAGAAGTCAATCCCAAAAGACTCATGATGGAGAGAAATGTGTGCATCCAGAGAAAGAACTAGAAAGAACTAAGTTTAAATCCAGATGGAAGCAAAATACCTGATCTTTTTCCTTTTCTTGTTTGGTTTTATTTCCTCCTTACCATTTTTCATTCCAGCTGATACAATCCATCTTTATAACCTGACTAATGTCTAATGTGAAAGTATTTGCAGATCCTACACTTGATTGTATGCCATCATGGGAGGGGGGGAGGAGAGGGAGGGAGAAAAAAATTTGAAACTCAAGGAATTGTGGAATTGAATCTTGTAAACAAAAGTAAACAAACAATTTAATAAAGACCAAAAAAAAGATTCCCTGCTTCATGACCCTATTAGGCACCACATCTATGAAGGCAACAACTAAATCTCTGTTGAGCCCCCATCTCTCCCCACCTTTCACATCCACATCTCTTCAGGTTCCCTTCATTTGGACATCCTACCAGCATCTCCAACTTAATATGTCCAAGGCTGGATTTATCCAGCTCTATTCACCCAACCCTTTCCCTAGCAACTCTATTCCTGTTAACATGGGTGCCCATTTCTCCTTTTCCTAGACTTGAGCCTTGGGGTCTTCTTTGACCTTTCTCCCTCCCTCATCCCACACATTCCAATCCATCTTTCAGTTCGACCACTTCTCCCCCCCAAAACTCTCACTTGACTCCTAGCCCCAGCTAAGGAGTACCCACTGGATGTGGTGGGGTTCATATGACTTAGAGCTGAAAGGGGCCTTAGAGACCATCTACTCCCAATTCATCATTCTATGGAGGAGCAAACCTCCCCTGGGTTTCCAAGCCACATCTTATAACTCCAAACAAAGCACGCTTTCTGCTACCTCACACTGCCTTCTCATGGCCTTCTCTGATAGACAATTGTAATGTTCTGTTTGGGAATCTCTCACTGCTAATCCACCTGCTCCCTTCATGCGCCTGGAACTCTCCTTGTGCCCCATCATTCCTCCATTGAAAACATTGCTGGGGCTCCTAATGTCTCCAATATTCTAGGTCGCCCTCATCTCTAACTTTCCATGATCCGTGTTCAAAAGCCTTTCCAGAGGAAGCCTGGCATCATTGAGAGAGAACTGGGTCTGGAGGCTGGAGACAGGAGACGCTCTCTGTCTGGCCCTCAGTGTCTTCATCTTTCAAATGAAGAAGCAGGGTCACACAATTTCTAGGGTCCTTTCCTAGGATCCAGATTCCAAGGACCCTCCCTCCTCTTCCATTCTATGTCCTGCATTCCTCCTTAGGCTTATTTCAACCTTTTTGTTCAAAGGCCTCTCCCATGTCAGTGATGCTGTGTTCTAAGGGTCCTTCCACCTCAGACATGTCATGTTCTAAGGTCCCTCCCACCTCTGACATTCCATGTTCTAAGGTCCCTCCCACCTCTGATATTCCATGTTCTAAGGTCCTCCCACCTCTGACATTCCATGTACTAAGCCTTTTCCAGCTCAGATATGCTCTGTTCTAAGCCTCTTCCAGGTCAGCCATGCTGTGTTCTAAGGTCCCTCCTACCTCTGACATTCTATGTTCTAAGCCCCCCCCCCCAGTTCTAGTATTCTATGATCATCAAATTCAGCAAGAGAGGAGATACTACCATGGGCAATTAAAAACAAATTACAGCAATTCATGAAATCTAATTTCAAATAGTCACTTACATATTTGCTTCCTCCTCAAACCTTGAGTTTTTAAATAATAATAAACACTAATTTAGAAAATGTAACTTCAGGGGTGGCTAGGTGGCACAGTGAATAGAACACTAGCACTGGATTCAGGAGCATCTGAGTGCAAATCCTACCTCAGACACTTGACATTTACTAGTCATGTGACCTTGAGCAAGTCACTTAACCCCAACTGCCCTGCCTTCCTCCCTCCAAAAAGCAAATAAAAATTTAAAAAAAATTAAATTAAAAAAATAAAATTAAAAGAAAATCTAACTTCAGACAGCCTAGCTGCTGATTTTCTCTCCTCCTTGCCTGACTTCATAATCTTTTTCCCCAGCAGGGTCCCCATAGTATTTGATCTCATATGGGGAATGGGGGACCTGCCTATGAGAGAAGCTGGCTAAGGGTTTCCACCACCACCTCCAATCTTCCAGTGATGACAGTTGACCCATCTACTGTCCTATATCCTTAGTGTATGAATGAGGCTTGCAAAGCATGACACTAGCAGGTCTTTAATAAAAAGAGGAGGGAAGTAGGAAGGAGGAAGTAAGGAAATAAGGAAGGAAGGAATGAAGGAAGGAAGAGGGATGGAGGGAGGGAGAAAGGTAAGGAAGGAGAAAAGGAGGAAGATTCTTTTTCTCTCTTTTCTTCCCATTGTAGAGGCAGCTGGTGGTACAGTGGATAGTGCTGGGCTTCAAATGGACAAGCCCTGAGTTCAAATATGGTCTCAAATACTTACTGTGTGACCCTGTGTATGTCAGTTACCCTCTGTTTGCTTCAGTGTCCTCAGGTGTAAACTACAAAATGGAGTAAATAATACACTTAAATCCCAGGGTTGTTGTGAAGATCAAATGAGATAATATTTGCAAAAAGTGCTTAAGAAAGTACCAGGTACATAGTAGGCACTATATCAATGCTTAGTCTCTTCCCTGGAAAGACCGAGCTCGTTGTCCATTTTTGCTGCCTACCTTGTACAGTGTGTGTGTGTGTGTGTGTGTGTGTGTGTGTGTGTGTGTGTGTGTGTAAATTCTATAGCTTATCTAATTGCATATGGCATAATCTGGACAATAGGCATTCCTTATCCCCTTGGTTTTTCCTGTGTGGATGGTTAGACCAGACTCTTTTGAGAGATTATAGATCTCTTTCAGGAGAATCTGCAGTATTCTGGGAGTTAATGTAAGCAGTATGATGTCACCTCCATTGAGGAGTTTCTGGAGGATTTCATCATCCATATAGAATCTCTTGTTAGCTTGGGCTTTGTGTTGGATCTCTGGATAAAAATGGTGAACATGTTTGGCCAGGACACATCTCCATTTCCTGCCTCAGGAATTATTTATGATCAGAGAATCGTCAAACAAGGTTATCTCAGTATTTATATCTCTTTAGACTTGGGAATCATTTTTATGTATGCATAGGAGACATCTTCTTGGGAGAGAGTCTTCAAGTAAGCATTTTGATTTACTGAATCAAATGTGTTTTTATAATGAACAAACAATATGATGTGAATGATTCTCATGAAAACTTTATATGGAAGAAGTAGGCTGTCAGCTATAGCTGTGCTTTTGATCGCTGTTTCTCAGGATTGCTGGGGTATGCATTTTCCCCCATGCCTTTGGGGAGCTTTTCCCAAGCTCCTCATTGCATTCCACTATCCTTCCCCACAAGGCTTTACAAATGAGTTTAAAGCCTGTGCTTTGTTGTCCTTGGTCATCATTTCTCTCAGCATGGGCAAATGCTTGCTGACTGGGATGTTTGTAGACTTCTCTTTTTTAGACTCTTTTTGGCCTTATTGATTTACAATGGTTAAGCAGATGAAAGAAATCACCGTTGTCTGTGACTATGTCCACTTTTGTTCTTCATATACCTCAGGCTTATCTATAAATAAGCCTCTTCCTTTCAACTGTTGGAACTGCCTTGGGAATAAGGAGCAGAATTTCTAAACAGAGACAAAGAATCAATTTATAAATTCTGCTCCTTACTCCCAAGTCAGCTGCACATGGTTACAATGAACAGATAGCAGATATTGAGCTCAAACCCTAGGCTGGTTGGTATGCTAGTCATACAGAAGTCTTTCTACCATACTATGCTGATGTTTATTTTCAAATTGTGAGAGAAGTTTTCATTCCACAAATAGAATAAAACTCAGTTATCCAGAGGAGCAAAATGAGGGGGGAAGTTAGGTCATCACAGTCTAAGGCTCTTTCCTGCTCTGCCACTCCCAGTTCTCAGCTCCCTCCCAGCTCTGACATTCCATGTTCTAAGAACTCTCCCACCTCTAACATTCCCTGTTCTAAGAGCTCTCCCACTTCTGACATTTCATTTTCTAGGGCCCCTCCAAACTCTGACATTCCCTGTTCTAAGAGCTCTCCCACTTCTGACATTTCCT
>NW_027186402.1:204882-276281 GCF_028583685.1 Petaurus breviceps papuanus | reverse complement strand
CTCTGACATTCCCTGTTCTAAGAGCTCTCCCACTTCTGACATTTCCTGCTCTAAGGCCCCATCCAAGCTCTGACATTCCCTGTTCTAAGAGCTCTCCCAATTCTGCTATTGCCTGCTCCAGGGCTATTCTAAGCTCTGACTTTCTATGATTTCCATTTGTATCATATTTATGCTGTGATTTGTCTTTAGTAACCACAAGCTCCTTCCAAACTCCAACTTTCCCTCTCAGAAATCCCCCAAAATACTAAGACACCAACTCACATCAGATCCAAAAAGAGCTGCATGAGCACACCCTTCTGTTCTGAAGGAACTGGGGAGACTCAAAGTGAAGGAGACTGGGCCTTGTCCAAGTGGCCCCAACTGCACAGGGAGCTGTTCTATTTGCAGCTCTGGAGGCCTCCAAGCTGCCACTTTTCTCTCTTCCTTCTTTAAATTGCTATTGAAGGGCCTTGGGAAGCATCCGAGCCTCATTCTGGAGTCACTGGATGGAAATAAACATTTGTGTGGGCTGCCATGTTAGCTCGTTGATGTAACTCAGAAACAAATTTCCCATTGGAGGGATCCCAGCTGCCTGGTGCCTTTGAAGGTAGTGTGTGTACTGCTGCTCATGGGAAGCAGGCAGTTGAGCCCAGACATGGGGCTCAGCCACACAGCCCTCTTAGCAGCCCGATGGAAGGTAGAGTACTGGACTAAGGTCTGAAGACTTTCGGTTCTAGTTTGAACTCTCCCACAATTCACCGGGGAACTGCAGACAAGTCATTTCACCCCTCGGAGGCTCAGTTTCCTCATCTGTCAAACTGGGATAATACCCATCTTCCCTCCTTTACAGGGCTGTTACGAGAATTCATTCATTCATTCTTGTGGAAGCCACTTTGTGAACCATAAATGCTATGTAAACATGTAAATATAAGTTCATTCACTTTCCTTTATGTGCTTCATCTTCTTCATCCTTATAATGGGGATAATAATACTTGTCACGTGGGGCTCACAGTGGCATTTGCTCTTCAGATATTGTCATATAAGTCCTCCCCTACCACGTCGGGGCTCTGCACAACCCCCATTGGTGAAAGCTCTCTGTGACTAGCCCAGGGCTAATCGCCACCCTGCTTTTCTCCAGCCAAATGCAGGTCATACATAGTAATCACTTAATAAGTGCTCATTTTTCATTCATTCATTCATAGATTGAATATATCAAATCATTTTGTGAACTACAAGTGTTAATATGTTATTAATGTTAACTACCATGTCCATGTGAGGTCATTTGGAATTATAACTAATACAATGATTTTGGGGGACTCCAGATCTGTGATTTCATTGGTGTGGGGAACTCTGAGTGCAGAGACACCCTCAAACAATGCAAAGCAGCAATGTTTTGGCAGCTTATGGGGTTAAAAAGTTATTGGGGATGCTGAGAAGGGAAATGAGTTGGTCAGTGTCACAGACTGGGTCAGAGGTGGAAACTGAACTCAGGTCTTACTGACTCCCAGGCACATTTACTAGCCACCACAACACCCTGCCTCTCTTCATAATGATATAAGTATTAGTAATGTAGATTATTCATATTTATTAACTTTGTTAATAAATTTTATGATATAAATATTTATATATTATATAACAACAATCATATTAGGTTTACAGCACATTTTCCTCACAACCATTCTGTGAGATTAACAGTATATACGTCATAACTAATAATGATAATGAGATACACATTGTACATACATATATATGTATATGCACACATATAGGTATGTATGTATGCCATTGCTTGGAGATTTGCAAAGCTCTCTCCTCCTCATCTTCTTCCTCCTCCTTCTCTTCCTGACTGTTTTACTTTCCTGACTCTCTTACCCAAAGAAGCATATGATACAGGTAGGATCAGGAAGGACAGCCATGAACTCAGTCATAATTAGAGTTTGAAAATTCAGTGCCAAGAAGCAGGGACCTTCAACACACAGTTGTTCAAGGAGGATGTCATCAACAAGATAGTTCAAAGAGCTGTAAAACACACAATTAATTATGCTGATCAAAGACCCTCCAGGAGGGGTCGGCAGGAGAGACCACAGTGTAATGAAAACATTTGTCTGTTAAGGCACCACAAATAATTCCTGAAGAGAAGCTGGAGTTGACACTTCTATGCTTATGTTAGGTTAAAGGCAACCTTCCACAAGACTCTGAGCACCTCCAGAAATACTCCACCTTGGAAGGCCGAATAAAGGGGAGTTGGACCCTAGTGAAGTTTCCACGTCTGAGCATGACTAGGGAGGAGGAAAGTTAACTTAACAGGAGATTTACAAATAAGAAAAAAAAACACAGGAAAACGCTGAGGAGGCAAGCGGTGAGACTCATCTTAACCATAATCTTTCCTTGGATGTGTCATAATACCTGTAGTCATAATAATTTGTTGTTGTTCTGTCTTGTCCAGCTCTTTGGGACTCTACAGACTATTGCACAGCAATACTGTCCGTGGAGTTTTCATGGCAAAGATACTGGAGTGTTTTGTCATTTCCTCCTCCAGTGTATTAAGGCAAACAGAGGTTAAATGACTTGCCCAGGATCACACAGCTAGTAAAGTGTCTGAGGCCAGACTTGAACTCAAGCCTTCCTGACTCCAGGCCCAGTGCTCAATCCACTGAGCCACCTAGTGGCTCCCAGTAATAACACAAGTAAAAACAATCATGTATTTAGTGTTCTAACATTTGCAGAACACTTTGGCTACATGATTTCATTTGAATCTTACAGCATCCAACTCAGGAGGATAGCATTATCCGCCCCATTTTACAGATGAGAAAACTGAGATTCACAGAATTGAAGTGACTTGTCCAGGGTCATAAGTAAATGTCACACATGAACCTAGGTCTTCCTGACTAACTGTAGCAATCTCCTCTATGTCAGACTGTCTTTCATAACCCAAGCAGGTGTCTAAAGAAAAGACTGTCTAGAGAGTCCACACACCCCCTTTGAATTCATCTAGCATTGGCTCAAGTAGCAAGGACCAGGGACCATTCCCTATCAGCCCTACATTCACACACAGATCAGTAGAAGTCCGCCAAGAACTCCATCTTCTCAGTCATGTGGAACTTGGGACATACCGAACTTGAATCAATGCCAGAATCCCTGAACAATAATAAGACACTCAAAGTGGCAGGCAGGCTCAGAAAGCAGCCAATACAGGAACAGGGTTGATCAGGAGTATCCTCATAATTAGGAAGAGGAGGGCAAGAATGACCAAAGTGGGGTGGCTAGGTGGTGCAGTGAATAGAGCAATAGCCCTGGAGTCAGGAGGGCCTGAGTTCAAATCCGGCCTCAGACACTTGACACTTACTAGCCATGTGATCTTGGGCAAGTCACTTAGCCCCAATTGCCCTGCCTTCCCCCCTCCAAAAAAGGCAAAAAAAAAAGAGCCAGAGTGGGTTTGGCATCCCTTGCCAAGTGCCATCCATAGCCGATGCAAGTCTACACTGCCACTGAAGCCCTGGTAAGAGGTATCTAGCATGATCGATAGAATACTAAACCTGGATTCACAAAGTCCTGAGTTCAAATCCTATCTCAGACTAGCTGCATTATCATTGGCAAATCACAACCTCTCTAAGCCTCAGTTTCTTAGTCTGTAAAATGAGGAGGCTGGACAAGATAATCTCTAAGGTCTCATCCAGGTTAGAATCGATGACGCTCTAAAAGGAAGCCAACTTCAGCTGGCATCTTGTCTCCATTGCTCACTAGCTGACTCACTGAAAAGCCATTTAATCTCTCTGAGTCTTGGCTTCCCCAGCAGTAAAGTAGGGATGATAATACAATACTTACAGGACCAACTCATAGTGTAGCTGTGCAACTCCAATGGAAAAACATCCCCAAAGCCCTTTGCAACTTTTAAAGAGCTACAAAGACATCAGTATTAGTCCTCATTTTAACTTCCTTCTCTTAAATGTCAATGCTCAGCAGTGGTGCTGAAGCCACAGCCTGTGATTCAGCACAAAGGCTAGCTCCCCATCTGAAGAAACCTGGTTGGCTTTGGGTTCAGCACCACGGCCAGAACTCCCACCCTGACTCCTAAAGAGCTTCCCTGTGGCTGACTGATTTCAACAAGATCCCTAGTAAGTTGATTCCCTCCATTGGTAGCCAGGTCACAGAAGAGTGCTGTCTTAGATTAGGGCCGCCAGTCTGGTGATATCTCATACTGTCTACATCTGCATCAATATGTGTTTCCATCACTGACAGGATGACCTTGGGCAGGCTAACCCTAGCCTATTTCCTCACCTGCCAAATAAATACGTTGGAGTAAGAACAGCATTTTATACACTTTCAATTGCTCATAGACATGACAATTTGCTGTGTTCCAAGTCCCTTACAGCTCTCACATTCTCTATCAATCAATCAATAAACATGAATTAAATGCCGACTACATGCCAGGCACTCTGCTAAGTCCTGAGGATACAAATAAAAACAAAGACAGTCCCTGCCCTCAAGAAGTTTCCAATCTAATAAAGCTCTAAGTTTCTGGGTCTGGCTGAGATGTTGTCTGCAACCTTTACATTGTAGGAAAGAATAAAACAGCCAAAAAGAAGCAAAAATGACCATTATTCTAGTTTGTTAGATGACTTACTCCTTCTAGAAATTCCTTTTTCTTTCATCACTACAGATCCCAGAAGGCAGCACCCTTGGCCTGGCCAAGCAAGGCTCCCCAGATGAGGCCGTGCATCCAGGCCATCCATCACTCCAACCAAATGTATCTCTGGTGCTGGTATCTTCCTCATGCTGTTCATTCCCAAGATACCTACTAACCAACTACTCTAAGAGAGGTATGTGGTAAATGCATGCCTCAGAGGAAGCTGCAGTACTTCCCTTTACATAGCCCACAGTAGGTGTGCAGGAGACAAAGCATCAGCCTGGATAATGATACAGATCTACAAAGTCTCTAAGTGATTCTTTGCAAATTCAGCATCTGGCAAAATGACATGAAAAGGAACATTAAGGCTACAGGAAGGTCATAAAGATGGACAGTGAGCCCTGGCTGTTCCAGTAGAGTTTGGCTAGAATGTGTAATGACCAGAATACTGCTCAACAGTGGTCAGGGTGACATTACCCAGGGCCAGCCTGAGCTCAGACAGAATAGGAAAGTCCCAGGAGTCCAACATGCTGGGAGAGTAAGAGTCTTGGCTCTGCCTGGCTTTCTGGGTGATATTCTATGGGAAGTCACATACCCTCTCTGACAGTAAAAATTCTTGTCCTTCCAACTTCGTGAGGCTGAT
Organism: Petaurus breviceps papuanus; assembly: GCF_028583685.1. NCBI lineage: Eukaryota > Metazoa > Chordata > Mammalia > Diprotodontia > Petauridae > Petaurus > Petaurus breviceps. The sequence goes on along the minus strand of NW_027186402.1, from coordinate 271,032 downwards.
GTGAGAATCCAATGACATCATAGATGTGACAGTGTTTGGAGAGCCCGACGGCTGTATCTACAGTTGGACCTCACTTTGAACACCATTCCCAGGAGGTCCAAGTTTTCTATCTAATGACAATCGAGAGGGGCATCACCTCTAGCAATCCCAATGGAAGTAGCAGAGTGTACGCACGCGCACGCACACACGCACACACACACACACACACACACACACACACACCAATGGGACATGCATCTTGGGGAAATGGCAAGAGTTTGAGACTAAGAATTCAAAGCAATAGAGGTCTCCCCTGAGCTATGGCTTCTGGCTCCTTGAGACACCATCAACTGTGAATGAGAGTTTTTACTGTCTCTATTTCACAAGGTGATCATTGAAAATAATGAGTTAACTGAAAAGTGCCACAGAAAAAGTGCCATAGTCATCATTAATAAAGCCCCCTAAAGAGCCAATTCAGCTCCTGGGTCCAACAGGTTCCCTGACTTCAGGTCTCTTAGAATAAAAATCTCAATTGGTACAGTGAAAGGAATGCTGGGGAATGCTGTCAGAGGGGACAGGAACTCCCGGTACCTATGCAGGTCAGCATCTGAACCTTCTCTTCTTCAGGAGCTGGCTAACGCCTGAGATATGGAGTGATTTGTCCGGAGTAACTCAGCCACTACAGTACTTGCCCCCCAGGCCTTCCTGACTCTAAGGAGGCTGGGTCTGTAGCCACTAGGCAACACTGCCGCCCAGAGGACTGGGATTCCAACCGCGGCCCTGAGTGCAGAGCTCCTCAGCCCTAATTCTGACATGTGATAACCAGGTTTCATCTAAGTCTGTTTCCCACAAGCTTCCTTATGTGTAAAGGCTACAGGCAGCTGAGCTTTTACTTCTCAGATATTCAACATTCAAGGCCTCCTAAACAATGGACTGGAGAAAAGGAGATCCCTGCTCTAGAGGTAGAAGGGTCCCTGAAGATGTGGGGTTCTTGGTTCATGGGACCCTCAAGGGTAGAGCTGGAAGGGGCCTCAGGGGCCCGTCAAGTACATTGGGGAGGTGTCTTGCCCTTACAGGTCCTCCCAGTCAAGTATGTGACCGAGCAGGGGAAGGGGGCTTGAAAATGGGTCCTCTGACGACAAAACACCTCACGACTTTGCACCACGTGGGCCTGGCCTGCTCCTGGGTAATGTGAACAGACACTAAACATTCTGTCCTTTCCCCTGAGGTATTTTTAGAAAGAACAGCACTTCTTACTGGAAACATAGAATGTGGTGAAAATAAGCTTCAGATTTTCAGTTCAGTGCACTCAGGGAAGAAGGGGGAAAAGCCTTGTGGGCTGGATTTAGTAGCAGCCACGTCTTGGTGGGGGCTTCACTGAGATCATTCTCCTCCATTCCCAGAGCAGATTGATGAAGACTTTTCTCCTGGCAGACTTATGAGAATGGCACCTGGTCCTCTCATTCTCAGTAGGGATCGCCAAGAACTAGAACCAAGGGCACTTCTCCAAAGGCCTTTGGTGGGGGAAGTAGGTTGCTGAGCTACAGAATAAAAGGAGAATGCAGCGATCAATGTGTTAATTAAAAGACTTCTTTCTGAGGAGCATCAGAAAGCGGTGAGAGCCAAGGCCACCCATTCTGTCCCCAGCCCTCCGAGACTCAACAGGCCAGCTCACGAGCTCATGGCTGGGGAACATTTTCACTCCCGTCTCCTGGCAGACTGCCCTGGCCTTCACTTCCCCCCTCTCCCTTTTCTGCCTCTCAGCCCACTCACCTCCCCCTCTCCCCATTTAGCCACAAAGAACTGAAAACTTGCTTTTGTGGTAAGAACAGCACGTGGTTAAAGACAGTGCCTGACAGGTTGGGACTGCGAGCTCGCCACTCCAGAGGCAGTATGGGGCAGTGGAAAGCTAGAGTCAAAGTGCCAGGTTCAAAGCCCAGCTCCACCACTTGCTACCTAGCCATAGGATGCTGGGCAGGTCCCATTGTCTCTAAGCTCAGCTTACTCCTCTAAAGACAGTGCTAGAATAGCAGGTCCCTCCCAGGGCTGGCTTGAAGATCCCACTCAATGCTAAAAACCCTGGGCAAACGTTAAAAGGTGACAATTTGCTGGTTGTTGTTGATGTCATGGTTGTTTTTGTTGTTATTTACACACACACCCCCACATAAGCCTGAGCTAGGCATTCACTCTCTAGGCTTCAGTTTTCTTCTCAGTTAAATCTGAGGCCCCTTCCAGCTCTCAGGAATCATCAGCATTGACAGAAAAGCCAGAAATAGAGGTCATCAGCGATGGCATTGCAGCAGAATTGGGATGACAAAATCAGCACTACCTGCTGCTGGGTGGCAGCCAAGGCATGGGGCGAGTTGCCTTCCTGGAAGAGGGAGTGTGGTGTAGTGAGGGGAGTGCTTGCTTCAGAGCCAAGAAGCTGTGGGTTCAAGTCTCACCTTGGATCCATTCTGCCTGAGACTGGTCCAAGCACTACTCATTCCTGAAGAACATGTGCTAGTCTACACTAGAGGAGGGACTCTCCTTCCCTGGGAGTTGCCTTTATGAATGAAGTGTCTCGGCTGTATCCCCACCCACTGCCCAGTGGTCTTGAGATGGCTGTGCTTAGCTGACTTCACACTATCATGGGAAATGCAGCCGTAATTTGGGTGCCTGATAAAGTCCCTCTGAAATTAGAAGAGATTAAAGAGCTCAGGGTGCTCTGCCCAGGTCAGACCAGGCAGGAAGCATTGCAATCTATTTGGAGAGCTGCCATTTTGCCAATGACCTTCCCCATGAGAATTGCCAGGCTGGGGAAATGACCACAGAGTGCACCTAGGGATGACTTCAGAAGTCGGTTAGTCCCACCCCTTCATTTTATAGAGGGGTAAACGGAGGCCCAAAAGAGGAAGTGACTAGCCCAAGGCCACACAAATGGGAAACAAAGAAGCTCAAATGCAAACCCAAGTCCTGGCACTCCAAGTTCAGTTTCCTTTTTTTTCTTTAATTTTTTTCTGGATAGATTTTGGTTTTTATATCCCCTTTATCGCCAAAGACATCACTCCTTCTCCCTACCCAGGGAGCCAATCTTTGTGACAAAAATGAAGTAGAAGGGGGGGGGGGAAAGGCACATTTGGTGTGACAGTGCCTGCATCGCTCTGCCCTCATAGCCCCTCAGCTCCACAAAGAAGGGAGGGAGCTTCCTCGCCTTCTCTAGCCCTGAGCTGGACCATTACACAGAGTTTGGTTTCTCCTTTGTTCTTTCCACTGCCATGTGGTAGCCGTTGCCTACAGAGTGTTCCTGGTTCTGCTTCTCAGCTGCTGAATGAAGGCTTGGGCTCCATGCTCTTGGAGATCCATTGCAGCTCCCAGATTCTCTGACAATCTGGGTGCTTTGGACAGCAACTCAGGAGGGAGAGGAGGCTTCTGCTGGGAAGAACATTCTGCCCAAATGTCAACTCCCTGAGGGCAGACACTTCTCCCTTGTGTTTCTGTGTCTCCAGTGCCTGGCATGTGATCAAATAAATGTTCAGTGCAAGACAGACTGTGTGTCCATTCGGTCCTCCTTCCCCTAGGGATACTGAATTGACTGGAAATGAGGCTGGCCCCAAAGGGGGATTACCCTTGTCCAGTTTGACCCTCAAGGACACAGCTATGCAGGAGCATTGAATGCAAGTTATAGAAAGTATTTCTGTTCAGTATAAGGTAAAGCAATGACATTGGCTGCCTCAGCAGGTAGTGAGGCTCCTGGTACTGAAGGTGTTCGGGTAAATGGTTGTCATGAAGGCAGCAAACATGGGGGCTCAAGTTTTAGGGGAGGCTTGCCCTGGAGAACTCTTTCAGCTCTAAGAGGCCATGATTCAGTGGCAACACTAGGGTAGAATGTCTTGATTTCTTGGGTCCATTTTTAGTCAGGCATGAAGCAAAACACATTTTCAATTCTATTCAAAGCTTGCTGGTCACGATGCCCTGCTTCCCAACAGTTAAATTACCACACATGGCACATGGGACACACACACACACACACACACACACACACACACACACACTTGACTGAATTAGTTTATATCTCAGGATCTCAGTGACATTGCACAGAGAGCACTTGTGCTCTGGCAGAGGCCACCAGGGGAGGAAACAAGAAACCCAAAGGCACAATTCTGAGCTTGGTGACTGGCCTGGCAGCCCTTTCCTGATGGTCATCCTGGGCACTCTGCATCTCCTCAGAGCCTCAGGGTGGAGGTAGACAGCAGCAGTAGCAGAAGACCTGGAAGCCCTGTCTCATCATTGAAAGACAAAGGAACTCTGATTCTAAAGCTTTGGACCTGGGTTCAAGCTCCTGCTCTGTCATGGATTCCCTGGATAATCTGGTGCAAGTCACTTAATCTCTCTTTGGGCCCCAATTTTCTTATCTGTAAAATTAAGGGGATGAACTGAATGGTTTTTGAGATTCCTTCCAGCTCTAGGGCAATGACACTGTGACTTGGCCAAGGTCACATTGCTATTTAATGGAATGGTCAGCACTGAAATGTGGGTCTCGGACTCCAAGGAGGGGCCGCTTCCATTTTCACCAGTATTTGGCCTATAATGAGCACTTAGTGAGCACTTTTCATTCATTAATTCACTCATCCATCCCTTTGTCTATTCGCCCATCCGTCCATCCATCCATTCATCCAACTATCCCTTCATCCACCCACCCATCCATCCATCCATCCATCCATCTATTAATTCATCCATCCATCTACCCATCCATCTATTCATTCATTCAACCAGCCCTCCAGCCAGCCAGCCAGTCAGCTATTTGTTGCATCCTTTACTCCACATTGTCATTCAAACAAGGTATGGTAATGTTCTCAAATATCTGGATTGCTAGGAACAGTGAGTCCTGGGGCAGTATAAAGAAAGCCACATCTGGTCTTTGAGAACCTCAGTTCAGATCTCAACTCATCCACTTACTAGCTACATGATACTGGGCCTAAAATGAGGTGGTTGGGTAACTTGGTGATGTTGGATCTGGAATCAGGAAGACGAACTCAATCTAGCCTCGGAAACTTACTATCTGTGTGACCCCGGGCAAGACACGTAACTTGTCTCACTCAGTTCCATTGGCTATAAAATGGGAATGATAATAGCACCTCCCTCCCAGGGCTGTTGTAAGCCTTTAGCAAACCTAAAAGTATTATTGTTAGCCATACAGTATATAAATCATTCAATCAATTAATAAGCATTTAAGAGCCAAGCAGTGTGCTAAGTGACAGAGATAGTGGTAAAAGCTTCCAATGTGAACACAAATATAGACAAAAGCCTCCTTATTTGAGCAGTGCCCTGGTGCTGGAGGGCAGGGATTGGAAGAGGCAGTGATGAAAAGAAAGGGCATTCTATTCTAGGCATGAGGGAAAACTCAGGCAAAAGCACGGAGATTGGAGAAGGGTTGTATATGAAGAATGGTAAAATCTGTTTGGATAGAGTCCATGGATGGGGAACCTATGGCCTCAAGGCTACACTGGCCTTCTAGGTCCTGCAGTGTGGCCTTTTTACTGAGTCCAAGTTTTACAGAACAAATCATTCTATTAAGGGGACTTGTTCTGGCAAGTATGGATTCAGTCAAAGAGCTACTCTTGAGGACCTAGAGGGCTATATATGGCCTCGAGGCCACAGGTTCCTCGCCTCTGGCTTAGATCATAGAGTACATAATGAGTAGTGAGGTGTAATAAGGCTGGAAAGGTAGGATGAGGCCAGCTTGGGAAAGTCCCTCCCTGTAAGTCATAAGATCTATGACTCTCAAGAGAAGGTAGAATTTCATTTTTGTCTTTTAACCCAAACAACTGAGACCTGCTTGGGGTCCAGATCTCTGATTTCATCATTGGGGAATTCCTGGTAAGGAAATTCTCTCCCCTGATGAAGTTTCAGCAGCTAATGATGAATCTTAGAAAGTTTCCTGGAGCATTGAGAAAAGGGTAAGTGACCCACCCAGGGCCACTAGGCCATCATGTGTCAGAAGCAGGACTTGCACACAGATCTTCCTTTCCTCCAAGGTCAATTCTCTATCTGATTTTCTGCCTCTCACCTTGTATACAGCAACAGTTAAGGGAAGCTCCGTAGAGGGCACTGAGGCTCAGAGAGACTCCTGGTGGTGTGGTCAAGGGGAGTGGAACCCCAGGCTCAAAGCTCCCACTACCTTGTCTGAAGGCCATCCCTTGTCAGCACCCTCCACTCCCAACCCCCAGCACAACCCAAAGCCAGGCTACATCGATTGTCTTCTTCTCTCCCATTGGCGCATTTACAGTTAACTTGTTTCAGTTAGGACTAAATCAATATTTCTAATGATGCCAATTAGAGCCTTCAACATAAAGTGATCGGATAGAGAGGTGAAAGGGGGACATTACAAGGTAATGGGCCCTGGCTATGGCTGAGCGCATGCCTGAAATCCATAGCTACTGCCCATACAAATAACAACAAAGAATGTAATATGTATACACAGTAACCAGCACCTCTCTGAGCCTCAGTTTCCTCATCTGTACGAGGACGGTTGGGTTGGACTTGGACTAGATAATTGCCAATGTCCCATTCAACTCTAGACACTATGACACTAGCTTGAACATCCAGGGCCACTAATATGGGGATTGAGAAGCAGGCTCCAGTAATGGGGATGGCAAGCAGCAGTCACCTCCAGCATGCTGGGCCCTGGGCTGAGCACTTGATCTTGGGCCAGTGGGACAGAATGGGGAAGTAGAAGCCCTGTAAGGGCTGAAGCTGCCTCCCTTTCAAAGGGCCTGTCATTGCAAATTGAGAAAGTGAAAGGGAAGAGCACAGGTTTCAGAGGCAGAAATCCTGGTTCCAAACCCTGGCCGTGCTCCTTACTCTCTCAGTGACTCTGCACAGCGACCAGTCTGTTCCTCCCCTTCCTGGCTCCATCTGTAAAATGAGGGGTTTGACTGGGTCACCTGGAAGGTTACTTCCGAGGTTTTTTAACATCACTTCCCTCTATGGTCCAGAAGCAAAATTAATTGTTTTGCCTTGACAAGTCTCAGTTTTCCTGTGTGGTAAATGGGGATGCTGTTCCTTGTATGACCAACTTCCTGGGCTGATCGAGAGATTCCAAGTGCCTTAGAAATGGGGACCATCTCTGTTGTCATCATTGCTGAGGCAGCTAAGGCATTATTAAGGCGCCCACAGAGAGAGGGTTTCGAGTCCAGCAGAGCCAGGGTCTTTTGTTTGCTTGCACTAATGGAAGAGATCTCCTGAATACCCCCCACTTTTAACACTAAGTCAATAAAGTGTACAATTTTTACAAAAGCTCCATTAATTGAGGTCAACATGTGCTTTTCCAATGACCCACTGGCATTCTCTGATAAAAACTCAGCTATGTTCTAACAGCGAGTGGTCAGATCACAAACCAATCCTGCCCAAGACCAAGTAATTTTCCTAATGTAGGAGGCCCTGGCAACCCTGGAGAGAAGCTGACAGAGGCAGCCAAGAGGAGTAGGCAGGGGTGGGGGCGGGGCTCCATTGCTGATCTCTACTGGCCCTGGTCAGCTCTGTGGGTGATGGTGCTAAAATTCTAGACTAAGGAGTTGGGATGCCTGCAAGTGAAAAATCCCATTTCTGACACTGCTGGTGTGGCCTTAGGTGAGTCACCATCTCCCTGGACTTCATTTTTTTTTTCATTTCTAAAAGAAGAGGATTGGATTCAATGGCCTCCCTTGCAGTTTTCCTCATAAAGGACCTCAGAGGTCACCTAAGCCAACTTTTTAAGCAAAGAAGAGTGCTCTCAGTAAGCTCCCTGACAGGTGGCCCAGGAAAGCTCACTCCCTCACAAGCCAACCCACTCCTTTGTGGGGCAGCATGCCTTTAATCAAGTTCTTTCCTGTAATTCTTCTACTCACTACCACTGCTCTGCCTCTTTCTCTACATTTTCAGCAAGCACACCTTCTTGTCTCCAATCTAAAGACCCCAAGTTCAGGCATGCCTCATGAATATCGAATTCCCAGTCTTTCCATGCATATGGGTTGTTCTCTCTTGGGCAGCCTCTGACCTGTCATTCTGAAAATAGGGTTCCCAGAACTGGACAAAGCAACCAGATCGTAAGTGAGGGTAAGAGTAAGAGAATGGGTGCCCTCCAAGGTCCTTCTAGTTCTCCAGCTATGATTCAACGTGGCCAAACCAAGACAGAGACCATGTGTCCCAGCTCTCCTCTCCTTCATGACACTGAGTGTCCTGTGAGCTCACTACTGACCCATACTACATTTGAGTCATAGGACCAGAGATTTGGTGCCATAGGCACCATAGGAACGACCTCCTCAGACACCCATTTCCAGTGAAGGTCAGGGTCAGATTCAAATCCAGATTCCCTGACTCCAGGTACAATGGTATCTCCCCTTAAGTGCACACGCTACCCTGGATCTTATTTTATTACTAGCTAGCTGCATCATCTTCCCTGGATTCTTGGTATGTCAGAGCTGGGAAGAGAGTTCAGAGCAGGGGAGGGCAGAGTTGGGAAGGACCTTAGCCATTATTTGGTCCAATCCCATCATTTTATGGATGAAGAAAATCAGGCTCAGTATAGAGGAACATCTTTCCCAAGTTCATATGGGTCATTGGAGCCTATATGTAGAACCAGCAAACGTCTGCTAGTCCAATTCTGTCATTAAACAGAGAAGAATATCAGGGTGGAAGGGGGGGAGACTTACCCTTGGTCACATTGGGACTAGATGTCAGAGGTGGGATTTGAACCCAGACCTCTGACTCTAGAGTCAGTACAGAACTTGAATCCAAGTCTCATTCTAAGACTTTCTTTCTCTTTCTTTTCTTGCCTTTTAACTCTTCCTTTCCTTCCTTCTTTCTCTTTATTTATTCCTTCCCTCCATACTTTCTTTCCCTAATCTCCTTTCCTCCTCCCTCCCCAGCATCCTCATGTCTCCCAGCTGTACAATGCTCCAGTCCAGTGGATAAAGAAAAGCCTCTTCCACACAGTTCAGGTTTCGGAACAACCCAGTCTCCTCTGCACAAACAGGTCAAAGTCTTCCCTTCTTGACTCAGCATCTTCCTCCTTTCTCCTCCACATCCTCCAGGACAAAGCCTCTTTTTTCTCTTCCCTTCTCCTATGGCCCCCTGGGCTCAGGTTTTCAATCTATAATGTCAACTGTGGGGGGAAAGGACTAGGAAATTATAGATCTCCAGGCTGGATTAAAGAACTTTTGAGTTAAACCTTAATTCCTTTGACCTTGGTGATAGCCACAGAGAACAGAGAGAGGAAAAACAGCCAACACAATTATCTCTGCCAGAGGAGACAGGGGCAATAGTTGTCCAGAGAACTGGCAAGCATATCACTGAACCCAGACTCAGGCTGGGTGCGTGCCATGTTCCCTTCCAGACCTCATCCACTTAAAGACCCCGATCCCCCTCCCAGAAATTCCCCAGAAAAATGCTGGGGACAGTTGGGCATGTACCTGCTTCCCTCCAGACCTCAATTTTTCCATCCATGAAATGAGTGAATTAGACTAGCCGATCTCTTATGCACCTGCACAATACAAGAATCCATGGAACATTAACTGTCAAAGAATTGTAGCTGGCTCGTAACTTGTTCCAGGATCGTTTCTCTTTGAGCCCCATCCAAAAAAAATGAAAAGAATGAGATAAGAATGTAACTATGAGTGTTGTTGTTAAGGTCTCTCAGCTGTGTCTGATGCTTTGTGATCCTCCTTGGGGTTTTCTTGGCAGAGATACTGGAATGGTTGGCCATTTCCTTCTGCAGCTCGTTTTACAGATGAGGAAGCTGAGGTAGACAGGATTAGGGTTGTGACTTGCCCAGGGTCACAGAGCTAAGTGGAGTCTTAGGCCAGATTTGAACTCATGAAGATGAGCCTTCCTAACTCCAGACCCAGTGCTCTATCCACTGCAGCGTCACCTACCGGTCCCCTCATGACCATTAACAGGAACTGACATTTCTTAGAGACATCAAGGTTTGGAAAGCAGACATTGTCTCACCTGCTTTTCACAACAGTGAGGAGCTCTGGGCATTATTATCCCCTCTTACAAACAAGGACACTGAGCCTCATGGAGCTGAAACGTCATAGCCAGAGTCACACAGCAGGGAAGTATCCCTTCCAGCTCTGGCAAGTGTTGACTCTATGATTCTGTGAACTCAGCTCCAAGCCTGTCCCAAACCTCTGCTTAATTTACTGAGAACTGATGAAAATGTGATTCTCAGTATCACCTCCTTCCCTTCCCTTTCTTTACCAGGAAAAGGGGATCTTAGAACAGAAGAAAACTTAGATGCTTGGCTGATGAGAAGGACTCGAAAGGACACATGACAGTTCAGAGCATTTAACTCAGAAACAGTAATAATACTGGCTACCATTTAGTGTGTGCCAGGCACTGTGCTAAGGACTTTCCAATTGTCATCTCATTTGGTCCTTGCAATGACCGTGGGATAGAGGTGCTGTTGTTATCCCCATTTCCCAGATGAGGAAGCTGAGGTAGACAGGATTAGGGTTGTGACTTGCCCAGGGTTACACAGCTAGCAAGAGTCTACGACCGGCATTGAACCCAGAGCTTTCCTGACTCCAGGCCCAAGGCTCTAGCCATAGTGGCGCCACCTAGCTGCCTTTACAACCAAATGATTATTTTTCCTTCTGGGGCGTGGGGTGGAGGAGGAGAGGGAGGAGAGGGTGCAGGATTGCTTCAGGATGGGGAACTCATGGCATCATACAGCCTGGTTTATAGGTCAAAGACCTGGAAGGGAATTCAGAGGTCATTGAGCCCAACCCCTCCAAAGGTTAGGTGACACAGGCTTAGTGTGACTACACAGGCAGCAAGCTCTTAAGGCAGGATTGGAATCCAGGGCCTTTGGCTCCAACACAAGACCCTTTCCAGGGAAGGCTTTGTGTCAAAGTGATTTCAATTGCTAAACGATAGCAAAGCCTGGGGTCATAAGAAGGGAAAGAGGAGGCCACTGAGGCACACAGAGAGGAAGGCAGTGACTATGGCTGAATCTTCTAAGGCAACAATGAACTGTGCAAATAGCCCTACATTCAGAGTCAGGGGGCTGGATTCAAATCCAGTTTATGCCACTTAGGGAGCTGTGCCACCTCAGGCAAGTCCCTCTGTTTCTGGACTTCAGTGTCCTCTTCAGTAAAATGAAAGGGTTGGACAACATGACTTCTTAGGTCTCCTCAAGTTTTCTAATTCCAGGATTATGCAACCCTGAGGCCTGTCTGATTGCCACCAGCCCACAGGAAGCTTCTGAAGGGCCTAGGGCTGTGTGCCAACAGCCTATGAGTATCTCCATGGGTCTGTCCTGGGCCCTCTTATTCTCCTTCTAGGCTGTTTTATCTGGTGACCCATTAGCACCCATGGGCTCAGTGATGGTCTCTGTGCTGAGGTCATGCAAGTCTATACATCCAGTGCCAGGAAGTCTCCTAAGCACCAGTCGGGCTGTGTCCTCATCTACAAACCCTCACTCCCTCCCCCATACATCCCATTAGTGGCTGCCATCTTTGCCCCCAAACCATCTCTCTCGGTCCCCTTCTCACCACTCACCAGGGCTCCCACCTCTCTCACCACCCCTCACACCACCTCTCACACCACCCCTCACATCACCCCTCACACCAGTCCTCATACCACCCCTCACTCCATCCCTCACACCACCTCTCACATCACCTGTCACCTGGGCTATGCCAATAGCTCCCTGCTTGGTCTCTGTACCCAAGTCTCAAATCTATTCTCCACAGAGCCAGCTAAGGAATGTCCTAAGACATTATGACTATGCCATTTTTCTCATTCCATAAACTCTGCAGCTCCCTGGTACCGTCAGGATCAAATAACAGCCCCTCCATATTTAAAGTTTTTCACAACCTGGTCCCTTCCTACATTTTCCTACTGAGCACATTAATCCCTTCTACATACACTGGTCTACTTGCTGTTTCTCTGATAGTGTTTCAACGGCCATCTCCACAAGGCACCTACCTAGGGGGCACCAGAGTGCACAGAGCCCCAGGACTGGAGTCAGGATCACTCCTCTTCTTGAGTTCAAACCCAGCGTCTGACACTTCCTAGCTGTGTGACTTGGGCAAGACATTTAACTCTGCCTCGGTTTCCTTATCTGTCAAATGAGCTGGATAAGGAAATAGTAAACCACTCCAGTATCTCTGCTAAGAAAATCCTTTATGGGGTCATGTAGAGTCGTACGTGATTGAACAGATGTACATACATACATACATACATACACTGTGTGTGTATCTTTATGTGTGCCCTGGTTGTCTTCCCATTGAAATGTAAGTTATTCTGGGGAAGGAGCTGCTTTACTTCTGTCTGGTGCCAAGCCCAGGTGCCTAATCAATATTCAATGATTAATCAATGAATCTGAACATGGTTATCCTTCCCTTTTCTCCCAAAGACTGCCCCACCCCCTCAGAAGCCACTGAGGCTCCAGAGGAGGAGCTTTTCCATAATACTCAATCAGGTCATTTGCTCTTTGGTGTGCTGGCAATGTGGAAATGTAAACTATGGCCCCCAAACCAGGCACCTTCCTAGACCTTCCATTCAAAGACAGATAAAGGACCATTAACAGCAGGAGCTGCTGCCTGACTGAATTAGGTGAATTAGAGCTCTGCGATCTCATTTCTTAGGCATAGAAGGGACATCTGAGACTCCGGGACCCAGAGCAGCTGACCATATAGGACTTAGAATGAGCATTTCTATGAAAACTCATTCCCTAAGTAATCAGGCTCCAAAGTTGAAACCCCTGAACTGATTAAAGATGAGCAAAACTATTTTTGTAGCCCTGCAGTGTCTGTGAGTACATGACAGCTGTTGGGGAAATTTAATCTTCTATATCTAGGCAATCAGAAAGGAAATAACAGATATATATAATTCCACACACACACATACATATGTCTACATACTTGGCCTACTTCATGGTCTATGGTAGGGCTGGTCCTCTCTTACTAAGGACGGTTAGCTTCAGTCTGGGGCAGGGAAGGGGAGGGTGCCCCAACCACATGCCCCAGGACACTTAGCTCTGCCAGTCGCTACTATTCCTGTGAAGTCCACCTTGCAGGATCACAGGGCCATTATTAAGACCAGCTCCTGAGGTTGACAAAGCTTCTTCCTCAGAGACATCCTGGGGGTGCAGGGAGGAAAGCAATCTGCTCCTCCTTCCCCTGCTCTTTGTTTCTATGGAGTTATAAGGTTCCTGGGGGATCTCTCTATTATAAAATGGGAGAGGGACTACAAAGGTCTCTGTTTCAAAGCAAAACAGTTTTTCTTGGAGGGTTACAAATTACAGGTGGACAGCCCAAAGGCTGAACAGTGTCTTCCTGATGACAGGAGAAACCAACACAGGTCCCCAACAGCAAACAGAAATGCCTCAACTGGGCAAGGGTGGAAGGGTCCCCATCTGAGTCATTTAAGGGGCATTCACATCCAGGAGACACCAAAACCATCAGGGCCTATTTAAGTGATTTTTAAAATGCAGTCCACAAGCACTAGGTTAGATCTCAGCTCTACTCCTCCTGTCTTTGTGACCTCTGTGCCTCAGTCTCCTCCTCTACAAAGTGAGGGAGCTCCCTGTCCTGGGCTCATCTTTCTGAGGACCCTTGGATGCTCCGTGGGCACAGAAATACAGAACTGACTCCCCAGAGCAGGGCCAGCCCTCTATGGGAGTCATGGAAAGAGCCCTGCATGGGGTATCAGAGGGCCTGGGGGGACACCGGGCTCTGCCCCCACTGCCCCTGATCCCTATATGCAGTATTCTGAGCAGAGCTTCTATCCAACTCACCCCAGATGGTCACAGTCACTTGCTAGGCACACTGCTCAGGATGGAAACTTTCTGAGGGCAGGAGCCATCTCTGCCTCCCCAGTGCTCAGAACAAGGTGTGATGCCCAGTAGCTACCCAGTAACTGCTTCCCTGAAAATCCTGGGATTCATCTTATCAGTGATTTCTATAGAACCCCCTGGCGGGGGGGGAGAAAGGATGAGCAGCCCCACTTGCCAGAGGAGATTCTGAGTGACAGCCAGGAAGGGTCAGGGTCCAAGACCTGAGGGCAAAGCCTGGAGACTCCAAGTCGGGACCCCAGCACTCACTAGCAGAGTTGTCCAGGCTGGATAGAGGACTGCTCAAATCCTGCCTCTGCTTTTTAACCCCTGAGAAGCCCTAGGTCAATGATTTCTACACGCTGAGTCCCTATTTGAACTGTAGGATGGCAAAGATCCATTTCAGCATCACTGAGGTGCAATGGAAACGGAACAGCCTTTTCAGCCAACAGACTCGGGCTGACATCCTGCTTCTGATACACATGAGTGACCTTGCACAGATCACGGCCTCCTTGGCCCTTGGCTTGCTCATCTGTAAAATGGCCACCAAGGCTCCCTGCTGGTCCTATGGCTATAGCCCTTATGTTCTCAGCTCCTTTGGTGATTCCCCTACCTGCCCCATGGAACCTTTGCAAATAGCACTCAAGGGCCCACTGTGTACCCTTGAGTCAGTCAGTCAGTCAACAACCGCCCCCCCACAACACATACACAACAAGAAATCTGTGCTAAGCATGAGGCCCTTCCAGAAGCTTGAGGAAGAAGAGGGCAGTAGGGCAGGTCAGCCAGCCTCTTACCCAGGGAAGGCCACCAGGGTCATTCAGTCAGTCAAGGAGTGCTTATTAAGTGGCTACCACGTCCCAGGTGCTGTGCTAAACTCTGGAGACTCAAAGGTGCTCAACATCAATACAAGGGACAAACCACACACAACTCACAAACCAGATCAAGACAGGGTACCATGCACAGAAGCACCAGAGGAAAGGCCCTGCCAGTCAGGGGCATCAAGACAGGCAAACTGTGTAGATGGTAGGTAGAGGGAGAAGGAGGTAGAGAAGAGAAGGGCAAGCATTCCAGGCAGGGGGAAGCCAGGGGGAATCCTCTGAGTCCACAGATGGGGGGTGGTATGAGAGGAACTGAAAGGAGGTCGATGCTGCTGTTTACAGATTATGTGGGAATGAGTAAAGTGTAGCAAGGCTGGAGATGTAGGAGGGGGCTGGACTAAGAACTCTGAATGCCAAACAGAGAGTCTGACATTTGATGAGGGTGATGGGGAGCCATAGAGATTTAGTGAACAAGGGATGTCACGGTCAGACTTGTGCTTTGGGCAGATCCATTGGACAGATGGATCAGATGACGGTTTGCAGTGGGGAGAGATCTGAGGCAGGAAGACCAGCCAGTGGGCCCTTTCAATGGTCCAGGGCTGAGGTGATGAGGGCCTGACCCAGGAGGTTAGTGGCTCCGAGGGCTTAAATTATTCCCCTTCTCCAGGCAGCCCCTGCTCCCCCTATAATGGGGAAGACCCTCCACTGCTTTGAGGCACTTTCAGAAAGTGGTGAGATTTTACTGGGAGCCCCCCTTAGCAAACACCCCTACATAAAATCTGGGACCTCGAAGGACTGAAGCCTCAAAAGGAATTCATGACCAAGGCATTCACTATTGCTTTTATCGATGAACAGGAAGTCTCTAGCTTTCAGAAACTTAGCTTTGAATCCCAGTTCCACTATGTACAAGTCTGAGTAGGTCCCGGGATCTCTTGAGCCTGTTTCCTCCTTAACCTAGAACCATTCTAAAATTTCTTCCTGCTCTAGATCTGGGGATTCCATAGATCTCCTCCATTCCCTTGACAGCCTCAGCTTCTTCCTCCATAAGGTGAGGAGTCTGGCCCAGCTGATGTCCATGCTCTCCCCCTGCACTGACATTCTCTAATGCTTGGCAATAGGGGACTCCTTCCCTTCGTCAAGTACATCTTTTCCTCATTATTCAACACTTAAGGGGGATGACAGCTCAGATGAAATAGTAAGGCTTTCCCAGCTCCCATTACTGCTCCAGTGTGATTGCTGCAAATTAAATCTAACAGTCAATGAAATAGTCAATATTTAATTTACTCATTGTAGGTGGTGAGTTAGCCTTGGCAACGCTATTGTTTGATGGCAGAAATATGAGTATTCGGCCCTTCAGATAGCAATGCAGAGTTGTGGGTCTCCTTGGGATGGGGGAATGGGGAGAGGGGAGTTATTCACTGCTGGAAGTCATCAGGACTAGGCCCTCCAATGGGGTATAGAAATACATCTTGCCCTATAAGAAAGTAAGGGGGGATGGGGGAGGACATAAGAGAGAACAGATTGGGCAAAGAGGTGTTCAGTATGCTTGCTATATTGAGGTGGGGGTAGGGGAGAGATGAGGAGAAAATTTGTAAATCAAAATCTTGTGGAAGTGAATGTTGAAAACTAAAAAAATTAATTAATTAATTAATTAAAAAAAAACAAGAAGCTTGGAAAAAAGACTAGCCCTTCATCTGAGCCCAGCCAGAGCTGGAAATGGGGCTCACTGCCACAGAGCCTGACAAAGTATGTCCTCTGCCCTCCCTTGAGCCACCTTCTTGGTGGAGGAGAGTTGAGCAGGGTCAGCAAGCGGCACCTTCCCCATGCAGATGGACAATGAGGTGTTGGCACCCCCCCAAGATTACCAGAGGATGGCTCCCAGGAACCTCCCCACCTTGGTTAAATAGGGAACTATTATGGCTCATAGGGAGGTAGGAGGGTGCTCCCTCACACAGTGTTGGTGATGATCATTGGCAACCTTTTCATCACATAAAAGGTAACCAAGGGAAAAGAGACAAAGCTTATTTTCACCTTCCACCTTTCCCCCCACACACGCACAGGCACCCACCAATGAGGGGAGCAAGGATAAATCCATCCAGGCATGGCAATCCCCTTCTCCCAGGGCTGCTCCATAGCATCATGAAGCCCTCTCTGCACTTTCTGGTGGTAGATACTTCACAGATGCTGAGAAGAAACTAAGGCTGAGATGAGACCATTCTTGCTCAGGGAAGCCAGAGAAGGTGTCTAGTTTTTTTCCTAGCTCATCAGGCCTCTTCTAATCCCTTCCACCTTGGTAGGAGCTGCCAAAGATTGGGTTCCACTGGCAGAAGCTCAAAGAAATGCGGTTCACTCTAGCACTCTTACAGGCATCAGAGGATCACCAGAGGGAGGGGACCCTTCCTGGCAAAGGACACAGGAGGGTATCCTGGGAATGGCAGCATTCAAACCAATGCTTAAAGGTCAGGAAAGGCATTCCAAGCACGTGCCAGTGAGTATATATGAGTACAAGGACAAAACTTACACCCAACACCAAGGAACAAAAAGATTTCAGGCTTCGGACCTTCAATGATGCCAAGATCCCATTGAACATTCCAAATCCATCCCATCCACTTGGCGTTCTGGCCTGCTCTTGTGCATGCCTAGCATGTGTGGGGGTGGAAGAATTTCTCCCAGGTCCCTTTACCTTTGGTATGCACCTGCAGGATAGCCCCTCCCTCTCGACTTGGCCGGCCAGTTTCCTTTTTCCTATGGATGACTTCCCTTAAGGCTTATCTTGCATGGAAGTCAGCTTAGACAACATGCTGCTGTCTCCTACCAACCACATGCCCTTTTGGTGCCCAACAATCCAGCTAAAGTACTGAATCTTTGAAGATCAAGATGCTTCATTAGGGGCAGCCATATAACATGGAAAAATAATGGTATTAAGAAGGTGGCGTCACACTTGAGAACCCCAATCGATTCCATAACCAACTATCATGATAGGTGGGGGACTTAGGTGAACAATGACATGTGTTTGGACATGGCCAATAAGGGAACTTGTTTTGCATGACTATGCATATTTGGTACAAAAAATTAAAATAATGTCATCAGAAGGCAATTTATGACTGTGTAGAGTCCTAACTACAGTGACCCTCTCCTCACTTCCTCCTGTTTCATTATGAGGCCACTACACCATTCATCCTTCATCCATTCTTTCCCCATAAGGCTTGTTATGCCAGTCTCTTGAGGTATCCTGATCTTGGTGAGATGGCTCTATAGCATTCTGGGTCTGGATGCAATTATCCATGAAGAGGAGAATTGGAGGCCTTCAGGAGCTACAGAGAAACCCTCTTCCACTTGAATTCCCCCAGCACATGTAAAGTGTCAGCTATGAATGCCTTTGGGGAACACACCCTTTGCTTTGTTTTGTCCCTGGCTGATACTGCTGATGAGAGGGAAGAACAAAGGGATCTCTTGGTTACATCTATTGAGGAATCTTAGCTGATCAAATGAGATCACATCTATAAAGTGCCTTGCCCCTTTAACTATGCCTAAGTGTTAGCTATTGTTAGGCTCAGGTGTTTATTACTTACATGCAGGACCTTAGGCAAGTGCCCTCACCTGCTCTGGGACTCAGTTTCCTTGGGGCTGGGGATTAGATTCTCCCTCTACTCTACTCCCTTCCAGCTCTAAAAATCTTGGGCAGGATTTTTGAACCAGCACCACCACGTGTCCGCTAGAGCTAACCATCTGAGACACTGGTTCCCAGCTTTGTGGGGGTGCCCAGAACTTCAGAAACAGAGGATGCTCCAATAGGACCTGATGCCACAGGGAACTCAGTCCTTGGCTAGTCTCCAGGTCAGTCCAGCTTTCACCTGGGGGACTATGTGTGTCCTTCTGGGTCAGGACCTTGAGCATTGGTGCTTGGAGTGTGGGAAAGGGGGCCTCATCCCTGTGCCCCCAAGAGAACATGAATATAGACTTGGGAGCAGCCTTCTCCTCTGGCTGTCAGATGGCAGGAGGGAAGCAGGATGCTTTCTTGAGTAATTCAGGTTGTGGTGATGGTAGCCACTGGTGAGCACAAATTTCGAACTGATCTGGGTACAAGTGAGACCTGAGGGCTGAATCTGGTGGCCCACCAACATCTAATAATAAGTGAAGAGTCCCTCCAACAGGGCAGGGTTCCTTCCCTTCACAGCCCACTAGGCTACAATGTTTGGATTCTATGCACTGATGTGCATTTCTCCTGCTTTTTTAACCTACTAATCACAGTTTGAGCCAGAACGCACAGCAATCTCAGGGAAGCAGAGAACATGTTTGTGCGTATCTAATCTCCACCGATAAGACAATTCACACCAACTCCACAGGGCAGAAGAGGGGATACTCTGACCCACTTAGGCTCAGCATTTTAAGTAACTGATTATGCTAATTTCTGTTACAGTGATTAATAGCCACATTTTAAAGGAAAATACCTCCCAGGATGAGGCCTTTGGCATAAAGTTTGCCTGCAGCAAATTTTTCCAGCTGACTTTGGACAATCAAACTCTGAAGGCAGCAGCTGGAGGGACACAAAGAAACCTGGAATGGGGACCCTGCAGGCCAGAGCCAGCTCTAACACTAATCGGGTGTCCCCTTGCCCACTGCCTCTGTTTCCCTGTCTGTACAATGAGAAGGATGGACTCAGTGATCCCAATGCCTCCAACAAACATTGTGCCATCAAGAGGGCTTCCCATCTCCAACTTCCAGGTTCTCTATTCTGACATCCTGTACTCTATTTCCAAGTTCCCTTTCAGGTCCTTCATGCCATGAATCTCTCTGAGATTTCATGGAAAGGCCTGAGAACACTCCTTCCCACATCTCCCACAGTTCACACTTGGGTCTGCATCCTGTCACTTTGAACAAAGATCTGATCTGATGGCATATTGTCCCTTGCCCATCTGCCTTCAACTCCCCCACCCAGGATAAAATCGGGTCCTCCTCACCCCCAGTCAGTCAGGGAGTATAGCAAAGGTGGGGAGCCCAGTAGAGGTGACTCACCAAGGAGCCAATTTCTTCTAGGGTCTCAGGAGATAGAGTGCTTATGTTGGAGTTGGGAAGACCTGAGTTCAAATCCAAACCTTGTAAGTTAAGTGCTATTATGATTCCCATTGTATAGTTAAGGAATTGTCAGGAACCTGTCCAGGGACACACAGCCATTAAGTGCCTGAGGCTGGATTTGAACTCAGTTCTTCCTGACTCCAAGTCCAGAGATCTCTCCACTGAACCACCCAGATGCTGAATGAATGCTTGATGAGGTAAGCTGAAGTCACTTCCCTTCTGGGGGCCTCACTGATTTCTTCACCCCTAAAATGAGGACATATGGTCTCCAAGGCCTCTTCCATCTCCAAAGGCTACAATTCTACATCTAGATCCGTTGGGATTCAGAATGCTATGAGTCTCAGGTCCTGGCACTGTCAGTGAGAGGCAGGGAGGGACTCTCCCCAACTCAGCTGAAGGGAGGGCTATGCATCCCCACAGCACTGTATGCCCACCTGGCCCAGCAGGGCTCCAAGGAAGCAAAATGAACAGGTCCACAGAGGGAGGAAGGTGGTGGGGAGCCTCAATGGCTCTGATTAAGTCACAATGCAGCAGCTAGCATAGTCTAATGGCCAGTCCTCAGTGCTTACATGGTATGCTGTGCAGTCGATCAGAACACAAAGCAGGTCTGTGCTGGAAATAGATAGGACCTTATCAGCCCCAAGCCTGGTGGTCGCATACCCTGCCACATTTCCCCCCAATTCTAGTCTGCTGGCCTGCCACAAAAACTTCATTTCTCAGCTGTGTTATTCTACTTCAGAACCGCAGAGTCCATGAACTCCTCTCTTGTTGCCTCCTGTAAGGTGTCTCCTCACATTATTTGAGGCATGGGCAAGGGGGAAAGGAGAGTGGCACAGAGATCTCAGGGAAAGTATTTGCATGAAGCTAAACATTTTGAGTTGAGGCAGAGCCTGGTGAAGAGATAAAAGCCCTACCCTTGGGGTCAGAAGGTCTGAGTTCAAGGTTTCATCAATTACATGACCTGAGGCAAGTCACCAGACTCCTCTGAGCCTCAGTCCCTCTTCTGTACAAGAGATAATTTCTGACCAAAGAGATTTAATAGTGATAAATCCCATCTTGGGTTCAAAGACTCAAGAGGAAAAGGGAGATATGTCAGCACAACAGTTTGGAAAGGAGAAGATCTGACAAGTTCCATGGGTCAACATGTGATATGGTGGCCTGAATGTTGGTAAATAAGATCTTAACATAGACAAACCCTCGGGGGAATATATCGTGCAGGATGACAAGGGGACAAGTCCCTCTGTCCTTGACCCTGACCAGACTGTGCCTCAAGGCCCAGTTGTGTCCAGTTATGGGGGCTACATTTTAGGAAGAACATTGACAAACCAGAGGTTTTTCTGGGAGAGGAAGATGGAGAGCAAGAGAACTAGAAATCAGACTATAGAAAAGAGAACCAGGTAAAAGACTCAGGTCTCTGGGACCTAGAGAAGAGAAGACTCCAGAAATGTGCAAGCTGTCTCCTTATGAACTAAAGGGAAAGAGATTGCAGGAGCCCTGCTTGGCCCAAGCGGGTAGAAGCTGCAGAGAGGTCCAGTGGAACCTGGTGTCATAAGAAACTCCCTTCCCCTTCACCACAGCTGCCTCTAGCAGGAAGGGAATCGTGGCTGTTGGATGAATGAAGGGGAGATGAAAATGAATCATCTCCTTCTGAATGTTCAACATCCCTGGCTACCTTTAAGAGCCACGCCCCCCTCCCCTGTTCTGCCAACAAGCATGAATGGAAAGGGGTAAAGAAAACAATCCTACAACCACTTGTTCACACACGTGTAAAAGGAAATGGGTTGTGTTGGCAGAAGGTAGCACTGCCCAAGGGATTTGGTCTCAGGAATCTTGGGTCTAGTGCTACCTTTTAAAAAGCAAGTCATTGGCAGGGGTTGGGTGGGGGTGGGGAGAAAGGGGGCAAGGTGGTTTCCTCATTAAAAAGCCCGTTCCCAATTATAGGGCTTCTCAATAACTCATGAATGAAGAATGCGGAAGGTCTGCAGAGTATTCTCCTCCCACAAACTCTCTGAGGCTGGATCCCAAGCATGCTTGGCCCCTTTTGAAGCAGAGGAAACTCTCGATGTTGTTATTCATTGTCCTCCTGGATCTGTTCTGTCTGGTCTTCATCACCTCATGAAAGTCCCCAGAAGTGTTTATGTCACGATAGTGATGTTCAAGTCCAAGCGTCATCCTGGTTCTGCTCGCTCCCCTATGCATTACTTGTTCACTTTTTCCATGTCTCTTTGAAATCTTCTCTTTGCTCGTTCCATAAAGCACAATACTTCTCCATCACATTCCTACACCGCAATTTATTCAGCCACTCTTCAATTCATAGGTAGGCCATTCCAGGGTTTTTTAATATCATAAAAAGGGCTGACATAAATATTTTTGTACATAAAGGACTTTCCTATTTCTTTGATCTTTTGGGGATGTTTTGCTTGACTGTGCATATTTGTTATAAGGGTTGTTATTTTTTTCTCTTTTTTTATTGGGCTAGGGGTGGCAGAGAGAAAAACAGATTTCTGTTCATTTTTTAACATTAAAATGGAGAGATTGGGTGGGTGCACTTTCAGATGAGGTCACTGTAATTTTGGCTTTGTTAAATTTTTGTTTTGTTACAGGAGTAGGGGCAATCTGGAATTGGTTGTAACAGAAAAGCAAAAACCTCAATAAAACTTTAAAATAAAATTTATTTTTTTTAAATGGAGGAAATCCACCCTTAGGCATGTCTAGTGAACTCACCCAATGCCACACAACTCATAGAAGTCAGAGGCTGGGTCTCTCCTGATTCCCCAGCCAACCATCTTTTCACCTTTCCATGTTGCCTCTCTGACACAGAAGTGATCTTTGAGATCTTTCAATCCAACACCTCATTTCAGAGAAGACAACTGAGGTACAAAGAAAGGAAATGAAAGTTCTCAGAGTCCAGCCTTCTGGCCACTCCAACAGTGTTCTGCTCCTGGCTAATAAGGCAGCTGGGGGAATCTGACAGAAACCACATCTCTGCACCAAAGGCATAGTGGGGAGAGAATGACCAAAAATACATCACGACAGAGAAAACAAAGATGTCAGTGTGCATGAGGGAAAAAGAAGCAACCAAATTTTTCAGCCAAAATGAGCTCTTTCCAAACAACGACTCACCTCCAACCAGACAGTGACAGCTTACATGAATCACCTGTGGATACCAACTAGTACTGGTAGTCTGGCCTTGCTTCTTGTCACATGGGATGCTATGATATTGGAGCTAGGGCTAGAAGGTACCTTGGGGGTCATCTGGTCTAATCCCTTCATTTTGTAAAGGGTAAACTGAGGCCCAGAGAAGACTAAGAACTTGCCCAAGGTCTCCTTTTACCCAAGGCAAGTTATCTTTGAGAAGTATCAATGGAGTCCACAGGAGGAATACTTCATAGAACTGTGAGAACCAGGGCTTACTAACAGTATTGGGAACCTCTCCTCCATTGGCTATTTGTGTGACTACCACTATAAGTTAACTCATTGGAGTCTGGGTCCAAGGAGAATTGTCCTACATTTATACTCCAAAGGACACCTAGTTATCCAGGCACTTATTGATATAGCAAACCACATTCCAGCACCAACTGATATTAAAACACAGAAGTGGTGTGCCCATCTTCTTGATTTGCCCTAAATATTTCTACCAAATACCACTGCAATGCATGCTGGGGTTGGCTTCCACTAGTGCTCTGGCAGTGACGTGACTGGCATTGTGGCTTATCCACCTTCCTGACCACTGATTTCTAGGGCCAAAGAATTGTTGATCCAGAACTGGAAGGGAGCTCACAGGTCTCCTCGTTCAACTTGCTCACTTTATAGAGGAGGAAAGTAAGGCCACTGAGTGACTAGCCTGAGGCCTCATATGGAGTTAGCATCAGAAATGGGATTTGGAGTCACAGTCAGGGATCTTTATTCACTCTGCGATGTATTAGCTTCCAGATTAACTTCCAGATTCTCTCCAGCCTGGCACCAAGACAGAGAAAGGTGGATCTCTCCAAAGGAATCTCACTTTATAAAGCCCAGGACCCAAAGCTCACCCCTTACACCTAAGAGTCTGGGCCCCTGGGCAGAAACAATGTGCAAGAAAGCTCAGGCACAGAGACAGACAGACAGAGACAGAGAGAAAGAGAGAAACAGAGAAACCAAGAGACAGAGACAGAGAGAGGAGAGAGAGAGAGACAGAGAGAGAGAGAGACAGAGAGAGACAGAGAGACAGAGACAGAGAGACAGAGACAGACAGACAGATAGAGAAGAGAGAGACAGAGACAGAGAGAGAGACAGAGATAGACAGAAACAGACAGAGAGTAGGGGCAAGTTTCCCCAAAAGTGTAATCTGTTGAATACTCCTTCATAAAGTTAGCAAATGTGAAAAGTTAGCAATGGTGAAAAATATGATGCTGCCAATAAACTCAAGAGGGATTAGAATTCTTCAGTCTTTTCTGGAAGGTCTGTGCTTTGAGCCACTGAATTGGCTAAAGCTGCTACAAGGGAATGTGTGTTTATTTGCTGGGAATTCATGAAGACATCAGCTCCCTTGTCGCTGGGTGGTTCAGGACCACAGACAGCACCCAGTAGCTGGTAGGCAGCCCACCATATTGGAAATGCAGGCCAAAGTGATTTCAGTCTGCTTCATTCTCTACTGACAATGCCATGGAATGCTAGGTCAGAAAACCTGGGTTCAGGATGGTTTCCATCCTGCTTTTGACACTAGCTGGGTGGTCATGGGTACCTTTCTGAGCCTTTTCCCCTCAGCTGTGAAACGGGGATAATGTGGAATACCCAGGCTATATCTCAGGTTTGTGAAGAGCAAAGTGTTTGTGGGTGTCCTAGTGATGCAGACATGTGCAGTGTGCATGCACTGCTGACGTATGAAATATGTCCAGATAAAGGATTTCAGGAGCATTCTTTGATGTATATTATCTATCTTGAATGAATAATACAAGCTTTGAAGTTGAAGAAGGCTCAGCCTGACCTTTCATCTTTGGGCCTTATCATGGCCTAGGACTGGACAGAGAAGGAGCCTACCATTAGCAAGTCCCCTGCTCCACAGGATTTAACAAAACTCCCTCTCAGAAAAAGGAAGTTCTGACTGAGGGGAGAACTCAGAGACTTGGTGTAAGGCTCAAACAAGCACTTTGCAAACCTTAAGAAACCACATAAAATTCGCTGTTTTTACTGGGAAACAGCACATTTGAAGGAAACCTTTTCCAGGGAATAACAGCTAGGATAGTCAGCACACATTTGACAGAGGGAGAGGGGAGGCTGCATAAAGGGAGGCCATCACTGGCCCTGTGTGCTGGGAGCACAAGATGGGAAATGAAGTATAACCCTCATTTTAGAGATGACAAAACATGTTCAGAAAGGAAGACCTCCCTCCTAACTCTTAACTTCTCAGTTCTAAAGCTGTGGCATCCCCTGTTCTAAGGTCCCTCCCAACTCTGACCTTCTATGTTCTAAGGCCCCTCCCAGCTCTGACTCTCTGCGATTCTAACTGATGTGTTCCAGCATGCCCCACAGCTCTGGTAGCCAAGAAAATGGGTAAGTAGGGCACGACCCTAAGCCAAGGAGAGAGTCTTTTCCTTTTGTATAAATGGGACTTGGTCCTGATTCATTACTCCTACATGTTTGGGCTAATTCCATATTCCTGAAAACAAAGAGTCTATCTGCATAACAAAGGACACCCAGAGAGCTTCTTGGAAGCAGGACTGAGCACTCAAGCTAGCTTCATTCACATCCACCTACCTCAAAGATCTTGAGGAACTCTGCCAGGGCTCACTAGAGTGCTTGCCTTTTAAGGACAGGGCCCTCCCAACCAAGCCTCTTTATGCAAAGGCGGGATTGTTAGCCCCATTTAACAGAGAAAGAAAACAAGTCTTAGAGAGAAAGTGGTTTACTAGTGAAAAGTGTCTGTCGGATTTGGAATCAAAGGATCTGAGTTTGCTCTGTCTCTGTCAGAGGTGTGACCTGGACTGACTCACTTCATCTCTCTGAGGATCAGTTTCCAGATCTGTAAAATGAGGGAGTCGGAGTGAATGACCTCTTAAGGTCCAGTCCTGTTTTAAATTTCTAATCATATTATCTCCAAAGACACACATATACACATACAGTGGATGAACTTAGGCTAGGACCCAAGTCCCCAGCCTCCAGGCCCCTTCTATCCTTCCTTCTCCTGGCTAATCCACCACCTCAGCTCTTTGCATATGGATAATTTCTGTGTCCAGTCTTGGCAATATCAGCAGATCCATTTAATTCACAAATAACTGCTGACTGTCCCCTATGTGCAGAGCTCTTTGCTAGGCACTGGGGGAGGAGAGGAGCAGAGAGTCATGGTCCCACCTTCCAAGAGAAAAGGCCCAAACTGAACCAAACATCCTCAGGTTCCAGGGAGATTTTTCTAGATTAAGAAGAGAAAACCTCCAGCCTAGAGCCATCCCCCTTGTGGCGCCAATTTTGGGCTAAGGCAGAGCCCAAGCTTATAGCCCTGGTTCCTCATGTGAAGCCCTGATGAGGGTGCTCTCCTTTCTGAGTAACAGGAAGGAAAAAGGTGCCCTGGTCCCTCATTTAGGTGGCCCAGGGGATGAAGTGCTGGGCCTGGAGTGAAGAAGACCTGAGTTTAAAGCCAGTTTCAGACACTTGTTAGCTGAGTGGCCTGGGCCAGTCATTGAACCCCTGTTTGCCTCAGTTTCCTCTTCTCTTTGTCCTGGACTCACCAGACAAGCCCCCAAGGATACCTGCTTCCCTCCTCACTCCCCATCCCCCCTTGCCAAGTCCCTCCTCCTAGAAGCCACTTTTTATCCACTTGTAATGGTATTCCTCTTTTTCCAGCAGATTGGAAGGTCGAGGAAGGAGAGAGTTTCATTTCAGTCTCTTTTTCATGGGAGCTTAGCCTAGTGCCTGGACCATAATAAATGTTTATAGGACTGAATGGAATCCCCTGTTCATATCTATTCATTCATTCATTCATTCAACAAACATCTTAAGAGTGTGCTGTGTACTCATTCCTGTGCTAGGTGACAGAATAAATACAAAGCTCTTCTAAGATAATAGGGTGCCACACAAACCAGAGTGATCATTATGATCAGTGTGGGCCCAGAGAAGGACCATGTGCCTCTGCCAAGAAGCATATCCCTGAGGGATGCCAGGAAGGGAGAGTCTTTCAATCACAGCAACTCAGGAATTTCATGGAACTCTAGACAGAGGCACAGTGGGAATGAGATCAGCGACAATGGAAGGTGTAAATGGAGTCACATGTTCATGGTTTTTGGAGGGAGACGAGGTGCCACTGAGGTCCATTATGACACATTCTGTGATGCTCTTTGAGTGTGTAGAAGGGGTGGTTTCAGCCCAGGCTCTTCCTCCTCCTCCTTGCTTTCCTCTTCCTCCTCCCTACTCTTACTACTACTACTACTACTACTACTACTGCTGCTGCTGCTGCTGCTGCTGCTGCTGCTACTACTACTACTACTACTGCTGCTGCTGCTGCTGCTACTGCTACTACTACTACTACTGCTGCTGCTACTACTACCACTACTACTACTACTACTACTGCCATCACCACTACCACCACTACTACCACCACTGCCACCACTTTATTTGATCAGGTAACAAGGCAATGACTGGAAGAGCTGAGTAGGTCAAACATGCCTCCATTCTTTTTTCCATCGTCAGTGAAAACTGTAGAGGCCATGAATCTTAAATTTTCTGGTCATCACTAATAAGAGTCCTATTTAATGCCAAAGAAACAGGAAATAAAAGTTTCTCATAACTGACCATGAAAGAAAATGACCAACCCAAGGCCACCAAGACCATATATAACTAATAAGTCCTGACACAAAGAGTTTTATTGGATTGAAACTAAACAACACCAGATTAGTTGTTTCTGTGACATCCTGTCTCTCAGCAGAGTCCAAAAGTGAACCAGACCCTACCAAGAAAGGCTTCCTTCCACTCCATGCTCAAGTCCCCCTTCAGCCAGCAGCCTCCGTATCCATGCTTTCCCTTCATAAGCTGTGGTTATCTTAGGGATGGCTATGGCACAAGATAACCTCCAACATCTAATCCAAACCTCCATTCCAGCCAGGTCACACTCCCATAATCATCCAAGATCTGGTCACCTCTGAACTTTTTCCCATTTTCCCTACCTCTATACCCTAATAGAACTAAAAGCACTCAGCACTGAATGGTTCTCAGTGGTCATCTAATTTAACATCTTTAGCCAAAAATCCCCTCTTCACCTCCCCTGAGGAGGTTCATCCAGTCTTGGCTTGAAGACCTACAGTGATGGGGTAAGTAGCCATCCAAACTCTGCTTGGAGTGATGGGCACCCCCCTCCTAAGGAATGAAACACAATTGGCTCTTTTGTTGTCATCCAATCACATATGGATGTGGAAACAAGAGGGAAAGTCTTTTTCAGCACCGGTGCCAAGCTTTATCTTTCTCTTTCAACCACCACAGTGCTTATGATCACTCTAGACACAAAGGACACCCTTAATAAATCCTTTTTGAATTAACCTGTTTGTCCATGAAGTGAGGTGGACTGAGATGCTATGACTCTAGCCTTCCCCCAACAGAATTGGTGCCAGCTGATACTCCTGTCAATCAACCCTGTGTGGGTAGAAAAGACAACACGCCAGCAGCTTCTACTGTATAGTGATGAGCATTGAGGGGACACCTACATTCTGGTGAATGCCTCAAAATAACCCTGCTTCAACTGCCGAAGTGCACAAACCTTTGTCTAAAAGACACCTTTTGTCATCACTTTATTGGCACTTGTCAGTCAACAACCATTTATTAAACACTATGTTCATTGCTGAGAATACAAAGATAAGGAAAGAAGGAGGGAAAGATAGAAAAGGGAAGGGAATTGGAAAGGACTCCCACTCTAAAATGGGGGCAACAACATGTTAAAGAACGAGTCACCTAGAAGATACATACAGAATAAATAGGAAGTAATCTCAGAGGTGAAGGCCGGTGCCATCCTCACTCCCACAGGTGGATACCCCTGTTCAACTCCCCAGTCTGTTTCCTGTTTCATCATGCCATGTCAAGTTACCTCCTAGTAAGACCTAGCCTTGGGACTTGGCACTGTCCCCATTCTTATCCTCAGTCCCAGTGGTAGAGCCATGACATCATGACACTATGACATTACAATGACTAGAGAAGATCTCCCAACTATAGAGCACTTGATGCTTACACAGCTTATCTCCACTTCATATATGAGGAAATTGCCTAAAAAGGGCAATGAACTCAGCTAGTGTCCCACAGACAGCTGGAGGAAGCAGGGAAGATGTGGGAGGGATCTTCTGTTTCTAAACCCAGGGCTCTGTCCACTGTATCCCTCAGCCTCTCATTCCCTACGCCCAACAAACATTTTCCCTGATTCTGCTCCGCGTATAACAGGGGGTGCAAGAGGGTCAGAGGCGGCCTCCTGGGGGCCTCCTTAATGCTAGCCCAAATGTTCATAGCATTCTCTGTGACATCTGGCCCAAGGCCTTTCTCTCTGTGACCGCTGTCCTTCCAAAACTCAGCCAGCATACTTGGGCCAAATTCTCTACTAGCTAATGACACAAGGCAGAATTCTGGGGGTTCCAAGCCTGAGGACCCAAGCCTGAGTTCCTTCTCCACCTAAAGGCTTAGTGAGGACTGGAGGCTTCCCTTTGAAATTCAGATTTCTTTGCTTTCATAGCTTCTTGCAGGAGGGATAGGATTCAAGAGAGTTTGTTCTAGATCTAATTGCTTTGATGTTGTTAATAAAACTATGAAAGCTGATGAAGAAAAGCTCCTTTTGCTATACTGCATAAATTCATAATGAGTTATGGATTGGGATACTTTTGCCAACTGTGCATTTTCATCATTTTATGAAAACAAGCAGAGAGAGGAGGCTTAAGGCTATAAAAGCTGGTCCTGCCTCACAAAGAGACAGAGAGAAAGGAGGAGAGACAGAAAGAGACAGAGACCACCTGAATCAGTCACCTGCCCTTCCCACTGTACTTTTCCCCAATCTTCACCACAATCAATTAATATTTATTATCTATGCCCTAAGAATCTGCTATGTACTCTGCATTAGAGTGGGGAAGGGGAGAGTGGTACCAAGGGCACAGATTGGGCTAAGAGACAACCCCCAGGGAGGGGAAGGGACAGAGCTCCCATGCCTGTAACATCTCAAGGTGTGCAAAGGGTTTTCTTTCCATCAGCTCTCAGGCGTACAAAGAGTTATTATAGCATGACGGTCCCCATGTTACATATGAGGAAACTGAAGTCCAGAAAGGTTATGCAGTTTTCCCCTGGGTCACAATGCTTGTAAATAGCAGGGTCTCTCCTGTCCTTAAAAGATTTTTGCTTGATTCTCGTATCCCCCAAAGTTATCATCTGAAACCTCTCCTCCCTCTCAGAAGCATACTGCTTGGTGAAGCTGTCTGTTCTTCTTGTCTCCACTTACTCTTTATTCTCAGTGCCTTCTCTGAGTTTCTAACTTCACTATTCAATAGAAACTGCTTTTTCCAAGGTTACCAACGAAGCCCTAACTGCCAGATCTCATATGTTTTTCTCAGTTCTCCCACTTGATGACTGCAGTCTTGGTATTGCTGACCAACTTGCCCTTCCAGAAACTCTCCTGCCTTGGTTTTCATGATGTGGCAGCTCTTCTCAGTCTATCTTACTGAATCACCATCCACGTCTCACCATCTGTGGGCAGCCCTCAAGATTCTGTGTTGGCCTTTTTTCTCTCTATTTTTCTGTCCTCCCTCTTTTGAGAAGGTGAGTTCCCATTAGTTCATCTCTATGCAAATGACTCAGATAGGTCTATCCATCTGTCATCTATCTGTCTACGTAGATACCTACCTACCTACAGCCCTAATATCTCTCTTGAGTCACAGCTTATATGAACTGCCTAGTGGGTTTCTCTAGCAGAATCTCCAGTAGGCAGCCCAAATTCAACACACCCAGAGCAAATACATTACCCCCTTCATGAATCCACCTAACCCCCAAACTTTTCTATTTCTTCCTGTCATGCAGGCTCCAAACCTCAGAGTCATACTTGACTCTTCCCCCTTCCTCATCTCTCCTCTCCAATGAGTTGCCAAGTATCACCAGCATACAGCTATATTATCTCTTGCACCTTCCCCTTCTCTACACTCACAAGGCCACCATGCCAGTGCAGACCCCTAAATACCTGTATCCTGGACTTTTGCATCACCCCACCCTTGCAATCTTTCCTACAGCCCCCAAATAATCTTCCCAACCCCAACTCTCCCCAGGTGACTGCCTTACCCAAGACCCTTCATTGGGTCTCTATTGCCATAGCACATTATTTCAAGATTTTCCACTCTGGCTCCATCCACCTCTTCCAGGCATGCTGTCCACTGCTTCCCTTGCTGTTCTTAACATCTCAGCCCAACTAGCTTATCTACTGTTCTCCCAATGCAACATCCATCTCCCACCTGGGAACCTTTGCATATGTGCCCCATGTCTAGAGGGCTCTCCCTCTTCACCTGTACCTCTTAGAATCTTTGGCTTACTGCATGACTCAGTTAAGAAGCCTCCTCCCACAGAAGGCCCTCCCTGATGCCTCCAGTGGTTAATGTTCCCTCCCTTCCTCCCAGGCTCCTTGGATCAGGATGTCTATACTCTTTTATTTAGACATGAAGTATCCCCCAAAAGAATGTAAGCTCCTTGAAGGAAGATTGGGTTTTTGATTTTTTTCTTCATATCTCTATTGCCTAACACAGTGCTCTGCCCACTGCAAGCACATAACTACTGCCCCCACAGAACTGAACAAGAAAGTTGGATTAAAATTCAGGTCTCCTGCCTCTAAAACCAGTGCTCTTTCCATTGAACCTCCCACTATAATTCACTACCTCTGACTGCCATAGAGGGGGCTCACTTTACACCAGAGCCAAGGATCAAGGAATGTTGCAGCTGGAAGGGCCATCAGATGCTTGGGAGTTCAACTTGCTCATTTTACAAATGAGCAAATGAAAGGTCAGAGAAGTGGATACAATCAGTAGCTGGAATGGTCCGATTGGGCTGGAGTGTGAAGCATATGGAGGGATGTAGTGTGAGATTCAGCTACAGGTCAGAGTTTATAAACTGTCTGGTGGAATCCAACTTTCTTATTTCACAGAGGTTCAGAGAGATGAAAGAACTTTCCCAAGATCACTCAGCAAGTTAGTAAGAGAGACTAGGCTAGAATACCACTCTTATATCTCCATGTGTTTTCTTTTTTTTTTAATTTTTTTTTTTATTAAGCAATCAGGGTTAAGTAACTTGCTCAAGGTTACACGGCCAGTTATTTATGGATGTGGTGCTGAGTGTCTGAGCCCGGGATTCGATCTCCAGGTCGTCCCACCACTGGAGCCGGTGCTCTTACTCGCTGAGCCACCTGGCCGCCCCTAAGCAATTGGGGTTAAGTAACTTGCTCAAGGTTACACGGCCAGGTGTTTCTGGGTGGGTGCTAAGTGTCTGAGCCCGGGATTCAATCTCCAGGTCGTTCTGACACTGGAGCCGGTGCTCTTACTCGCTGTGCTACCTGGCCGCCCCCTCCATGTGTTTTCAACTGTACCATGCAGGTTCCCTAAAAAGGCTAGAACCAGACAAGGAAGGACCTTGAATGACAGGCTGAACCTGGGCTTCATTCTGCTGACAACAGAGTGCTACTAAATGGTTCTAACCAGGAGAAGAAATATCTTAGGGTCTGTATATTAGGAGGATTAATTTGGCAGCATGTATAAAATGGGAGATGGGGAGAGTATGGGGACAGGGAGACAAATTAGTATAGGTAGAGACAAGAGTCCACCCAAAGGTACTACTTGCAGTGAGAGTGTAGAAGAGGGTCTGTTTGCCAAAAGCAGTGAGGCAGGAAGGACAGGACTTACTAATGGAATGTGGGGGGTGACAAAATGGAAGACAAGGAGGGATAGTCTTCAATTCCAAGCCTGGGGAAGTGGAGAGATGAATGGAAGTATGAAGTCAGAAAAAGAGATAAGTCTGAGAGAAAAAAAAAAGTTGCAGGCAAGAGAAAACATGCACCTAAACATGTCTACATTCAAGACTCAGTTCAAATCCCAACTCCTCTAAGAGGCCTTCCCCACACTACCCCCCAGTGCCTTCCCTCTGAGATGTCCTTCCAGATGTTCTGTGCACATCTTGTGTGTGCCTTGCTACATACATGTTGTCTCCCCCATAAGGAGACCAGAGACTGTTTCTGCCTTTCTTTGTACCCCCAGCACTTAGAATATTGCTAAATAAGTGATTGTTGATGCTTGTTGACAAAAATGAGGAACAGGGGAACCAACTCATTCTCATCTCATAGTGGTCATTTGATTCAATTCATCAAGGATCTATGAAGCACCTACTCTGTGCCAGGCATTGGTCTTGACCCTGGGGTCAGAGAGACAACATCACAACAATCTCTGCCTTTGAGGAATTTACATTCCCCTGGGGCCTATGACAAGTACAGAGTAAGACAAGACAAAAAGTAATCTCAGAGGGAGGGAGTTCTAACAACGAAAAAGATCAAGAAAGGCCTTGGAGTTCGTTGGCAGCCGGATTGTGCCACATGTGAGACAAAAAGCTAAAACAGTTAACCTGGACCACTGGGGACTACTTTTGCAAAAGCATGGAGGCAGGAAATGTCCAGTGCTCTAATCAACTGGCCCATTCCAAGAACTGCCTAGATGCTTCTTGGATCTACCTCTTCACCATCAGTCACTTTTTTTCTCTCTTTTTAAGATTAAAAAAATAAAAATAAATCTCAGCCCTCAAGGGAGCAACACTTGGGAAGCCACAAGAAAAGGAATTGGTTTTGCTTCACAGATAAGCTGCAGACACAGCAAACAGAGGACATCACTTCAATAGGCTAAGCAATAGTGCTGTCTAATCTGCGATCCTGCTTCAGCACCCGGGAGCTGTCCCCCACCAAAGTGCATCCTCAACACTAGGGAGCTGCCCCATACTGGAGTGCTTCTATGGTACCTGAAAATGTCCCCCACAGAAAGGCTTCCTCCGCACCCAGGAGTTGTCCGCTACAGAAATGCTTCTGTGGTACCAGAAGTTGGCCCCTACGGACGGCTTCTGCAGCACCCGGGAACTGTCCCCCACCAAAGTGCTTCCTCAGCACCTGGGAGATGTCCCCGACTGAAGTGCTTCTGTGGTACCGGGAGCTGTCCCCCACCGAAAGGTTTTATCAGCATTCTGAAGCTGTCCCCAGCTGTCACCAGGAGGCAAAAAAAGGCAAAGCTCGTTAAGGGGGAGAGTTTCCAACGAGTGCCTCCCACAATGATGGTGACAGCAACCACTCCCGTTTATACAACTCTTCAAGGCTGGTGAAGTTCTCTGTTCATCATAGGCCCAGGAGGCAGGCAATGCTAGGAGACTTCGTTCCATCTCACAGAATAGGAAACTAAAGTTTACAGGGGAATTTTGGAGTCAATTACAACTGACATTTCTATGGTGCTCTCAAATGTGTAAAATGTTTTACTTATTTGGAGCTTCATAACAGCCCTGTGAGGTAGATATTATGGGTATCATTATTCCTGTTTTAAGACAAGGAAATTGAGGCTCAGAGACTTGCTTTGAATACACAGCACTGTGTATTCAAGGAGGCCAGAGCATGCAATCAGAATCAGAAAAAGGACAGGGTTCAAGTCCCTGTTATAACTCGTATGAACTGTATGCCCATCACTTCAGCTTGCTGAGCTTTAATTGAGGCATCTGTGAAGTGGGACAGTACAACTTGCACTCCAAGTCTCACAGGGCTCTTGTGAGGAAAGCATTTTGTGAACTTTAAGATGCCAGAGAAATGGGGATATGCACTGATGGGCCTCTTTCCAGGGATATGCTAGAGATTTGTCTGGATCGATGCCAAGGAGAGTGCAGTGGATTGCAGTCAAAAGACCCAGGTCTCCATCCCTGTTTTTTAACTTGTTATCTGTCACCTGGAGGAAAGCATGTTCCCTCTACGGGCCTCAGTTTCACCTCAGTAACATGAGAGGGGCTGAATGAGATGCTTCCCAAGGTCTCTCCCAGCTCTGAAATACTAAGGTTTTAGAGAACCCGCATGACACTAGCAATTCTGGGCTCATCTGCTTCCTCTCTTCTGATTTGTTATATTTGCCACTAAGGGCTTCACATTCCAATGTGCTGCTGCCTGCATCTTCTCATGGTTCCTCCCAAACTCTCCCACAGAATGAAGGCCACTCCTGTCTCCAAAAAGATTGTGCCTGGGGATGAAAGCAGGTTCTATGGAGGGCAATAGCAGCCTGGAGTAGCAGACTCAGTGATAGCATGGGAGTCACTGCCACTTTAAAAGGTTCCCTGATCTTTATATCCCAAGAATATAAATATGATTGATTACCTAAGTATCTCCATTCATCAGTTTCAGGACTTCCCAAGAGACAGAAGTTTATTGTTAGCTGGGGCCATCACTGACCCTTCTCCCCCAGCTACAGAAGCCAAAGCAATATTAACATGAAACAAACAACCAATGACCATAGATTAAGTCCCTACTATGTGTCAGGCACTGTCCTGGGTGCTGGGCTTCAAAAGATAAAGGTGAAAAGTCCTGCTCTTGGGGAGCTAACATCCTATCAGGGAAGAGGCCTAACCCTGGTCTATGTCTAAGCACACACTGAATAAATATACCCCCAAACAAGGTGGTTTGGGGGAGGGGGCACTAGCAGTGAGAGTATCAGGGAAGGCTTCATGGAGAATGTGATCCTTGAGTTGAGTCTTTAAGAAACAGAGGGATTCTGCTAGGAGGGAGTGCATTCCAGGGCTGGGGGTGACCAGTGCCAAGCAGCAGGAATTTGCAAGGTGAAAAATAGGGGCACATACACCTTGATGCCTGATCCTCTGACAGATCTTCGCTACAGTCCAAGAAATGAAGATCTGGAGCTTCAGGGAGAATAGATGTCGGGAGCCTCCTGTCTAAGCTTCTTATTTTACATGCAGAGAAACTAATGACTAGAAAAGTAAAGTGACCAAACTTGGCATCATCCAGTAAAATCGTTCGAGAGCTGAGATCAGAATCTATATTCCCTGACTCCCATTCCATTGCATTTGAAGTCAGGAAATGAGTTTGACCCTAGTTCTGTTCCTCACCACCTTGTGTGACCCTGGACAGCAGTGGTCGGGCCTTGATTTCCATATTTATCAGGTCTTATTTATCAGATTTATCAGGCAGGACAGGATAATTGCTAAGGTTCCTTCCAGCTCTAAAGCCTGAACTCAGCTTTAGAAGTTCAGCACCTGTCAAACCCAACCCCTACCATCCCTGTTTATTCACTGCTATTTCTCCAAACCCACTTCTTTCCTCACTTCCCAGGGTCTGTAAATTTGCTCCCCTATTCATACACTCATTAAGGGGCTCACTCCTTGGATCGTCCATCTCTCCTGGGAGAGACATTTGCAAGAGGAAGTGCCATGTGATAATGTATGATTTCGCTGCTGGTTTTGTGCTCTCCTATGTGGATGTGACCAGTTGACTCAATATACAAACAGGACCTATCTTGTGCAGGCAAAACAAAACTGGGCTAATACTCAAGGGACTTCCGCTCTAATGCTGGCTGTAGCATTAACTTGATGGGTGATATTTGGCAAATCATGTCATCTCTCTGGGACTCCAGTCTCCACACTGCTATGATGAAGATAATGGCCAGAAGATCTCCAGTATCCCTCCCCAAGCTGACGACCTATGCACCTGCAATCAGCATGGAGATGTTAAGCTGGCAAACCACTTCACGCATGTTCATATTTTCCAGCTAACCAAGATTTTCTTCCTGGGTCATTTGAATTCCTGTCTATAGATTCTGGTTAGGAAAGAAATCCACTGGCTAATGTGTTTATTCAACAAACACTAAACACCCACTATGCACTATGCTAGGCACTGAAGGTACAAAGATGAAAGACAACACAGTTCCTTCCTTCAAGAAACTTACTCTTTAACTAGGCAGATACAACACGTACATGTAAAAGCAGAGTACAAGGCAGAATGTCAGAGTCAAAAAGGACCCTCAGATAAGGTGCTCAAAGAAACAAGAAGAGGTAGAGATCATTTTCTGCTGAAGCCCTAGGTAGAAGGGCTTCCAGAGGGAGAGGACACCTGAGCTTGGCCTGGAAGGTAGTCGCTGACTTCTCAAGGCTTAAGCACAGAAACAAGAGGACCAGGACTAGCCATTCACAGAAACTTGGGCATGTCTCTGATGCACTGGGGGCATCCGTTTCTCCATTTGTAAAGTAAAAGGCTTGGCCTACATCATTGTTTCCCAAATAGTATGGTCTGAGGCATCCTCTGATGCATGTGTCCCCCAAGCACTGCCATGTTGATCTTTCGTGTCCACAAAATATGCTTTGTGCCTCTGTGTAACAAAAAGGCAAGCATGCCATCTGCAGCCTGAACAAATACGCTCTTTCATGCAGAGACACATGACTAGTTTTCCAATGGATAGAGATACTTATCTTTAAAAAATACAAATTCATTTAAAATCTTTCAGAATTCATTGCCACTTTTGTCAACATGGGTGGTCTCACTTGATGGATATGGAGAGAGCAAACAACCATAGTTTATGGTGATCTATGAAAGTTTGTTCTATTAAAAAGCAGTCTCTGCGCTCCAAAAGGCTGGACCATCTACAAGGACCCTTCCAGCTCTGTATTCCAGGGACTAGAGACAGAGCACAGTTCAACCCTCCCTTTTGGGAAAAAGCAATCTTTATGGAAAGTGTGGGAGCAGAAAGAAACTGACCTTGATGTTGAAAGAACTGGCTGTGATATTCACCAACGGTGGGACCTTGGGATCGAGGGGGTGCGTTGAGAGCGAGAGCTAAATTTGGAACCAGATGTCTGGATTCAAAACCCAACTATACCATTTACCACCTGTGATACCTTAGGTGGATTATTTATACACACTCGACCTCATCCTCTTATGAAAATGAAGGGTCAGTCTCACTGACTTCTGAGGCCCCTTTCTGCTTTGAATCTGATACCACACCTTAAGTCACATCCTTTCTCTGGGCCTCAGTTCTGCCCCTCTTACATGAAGGGGCAGGGGATTGGACCTAGATGCAATGGTTAGAAGTGTCCACCAAGCCCATATTGTAACTATGTACCTGTCCTTCTGCACATGCCCAACCCCTGGGCACATACCGAGACATGATTCCTACATCACCTGTTGCTTCACTGCTCAAGGATCTTATATCCATGGAGAGGAGCAGCTCACTGTATCTTCTTGCATTGCACTCTATGCTTTAATCTGACTTGGACTTGCAAGATGTGCACTGATGCTCCACAATGTATGTCAAGTCTAATCAGAAAGTGAAGGGGAGAGGTTGCTCATCTGAACAGTGGTCATTGTTCCACTCACGCTGGGTTAGCAGTTTAAATCAGATCTTCCAGACATGAACATCACTTAGGTTTAATAAGACAGGGATTGCATATGATGATACATGGGCTAGCTAATTTGTTTCAGTTAACACCATTATAATCCCCCTACTTGGTTGGAAGTTATCCCATGCACAGTTACCTGCAGAGATCACAAGGATGCCCAAACAAAATTTAACTTTTTTAATGAAAGAAATTCATGGAGGCAAACCAGAAGCAATGACTTGAAGGGAGTCATAGAACACATCTAGTACAATCCAGCATTTTACATAGGAGGAAAATGAAGCCAAGAAAGGGGAAGGGACTTGTCCAAGACCACAGAGACAATCACAAAGCTGGAAGTTGATTCCCATCTCCAGACTGTTCCCACAGAGATGATAGACCCTAGGCATTTTCAGTCTTGTTTATAACAATTCAACCCAACACTTATTGAAGACCACTAGTTGTCAGCAAACATTTAAAATGAAATGTCAGCATGGATTGTTTTAAAACCACTAGTTGTCATGTTCCCCTTTGATCCTAATTTCTCACTTCTGGAAGGCCAGCAATGAGGGAAGGAGCTTCTCTCCCCGATGCCCACACCACTAGCATCATAAGCCCCAAGAATCTCAGACAGATTCAAACCTGGAGCTGAGCAGGGATCCTTTACAACAACATATTCAAGTGTTCGTGTAGCACCTGGTCAGAGAACTTAAATGGCAGGGACCTCACTTCCTCCATTGTTGGACAGCTCCACTCATTAGCAAAGCCTTCCTCACTCTGACTTAGCATCTACCTCTTGGTATTTCCTTTCCATTCTTCCTATTATTTGCTCTGGGGTCAAGAAAAACAAATCTAATCTCTCTTCTACAGGCAGCCATTCTGATACTTGAAGACAGGGACAGTGTTGCCTTTAAGCCTACTTTCCTCCAATCTACAATTCCTAGTTTCCTCCCTAGATCCTCACATGGTCAGCTGTCCAAGCCTTTCACCATCCTGGACACCATCACCCCCAGTCGTGCCCCAACTCTTTAACATTCCTAACACCTTTCTTGCATGAGGCACTCAGAACAGAGCCCCCTAGCGCTCCAGATGGCCTCTTACCAGGCCAGAGGGAAGGAGACCATCACCTCCATTTGAAACACTGAAACAGGATTCCTTGTAGCTTTCAAGCCCCCTGGCTCTTTTGCTACCATGACACTGTCTATTCCCATGGAGCTCCCAGCTGTTTAAAACCTAAAGACCTTGTTCACATGGACTATTGTCTTGCCATGCTTCCCCTGATATGACTTGGACCCTTGATTGCTCAAGCCTGAGTGCAAGACTTTATACTTACCCCAATTAAATTCCACCTTGTCATTAATTCCAGGCTACTTGAAGACATCAACAATTGCCCCATAGTTACTACCACAGTAACATTAATTGTGAAAAAAACAATTACTTGCCTTCAAACAAAGTTAAAGTTATCTATCATAATACAGCAAAATGTGGAGGAAAAAATCCATGGGCTAAAAACCAGGAGACCAAGGTTCCAATCTAAGTGCTGAACTGAACTCCCTGTGTGACCCAGGTCATGTTGTTTGCCCTTCGTTTTGGAAGAGAACAAATGAAATCATGGGGTAATATCGTGACTTGTGCCTGAAGAGGACTTAGGTGAGGCAGCGTTGCACAAAGTTATCAACTTCACTCTCTCTTCTGAGTCATTTTAGTCCAGCGGCAAGACAAAGGTCTGGATGCCTGGTGATGGCTCAGGATGTAGTGGATGACCTTGGCATCTTCAGTGTCTGACCAGTCTCTAAGCCCTCCATAGTGCCAGCTTCAGTTGCCTTCATGGCTGTTGGCACAAATTGTTCTCATCTGCCCATTCTGCATAGTAAGTGTTCACAAAGTTGAGACGAACAACCTCCTAACTTAGCAGCAGTTTGGAGACCCATCAGTTACCCTCAACCAGGTTTAGCCTGATTGCCAATGCAATCTACTGGGGTGTGGTCACTGCACATACTCCAGCTTCTTGGAGTGAAATGAGTGAATGAGAGTGAGAGTGAAATGCCAGGTGGACACCAAAGGTGTTTGAGCAGCCTGGAAAACTGCTCAGCCAGCCTTCACACCAAAGGTGCTAGTGTTCCCTGAACATCCCCTCACACTCCAGACCATGTCACTCCCTATCCCCTGGTCCACTTGTCTCATTTCAAAAATGACTTGGACTAGTTTGGGTTCTAAGCTCCCTCTCAGTTCTGACAGTCTCAATGCTAAGATACCTTCCACTTCTGACCCCTATTCTAAAGCCCCTCACATTTCTGACATTCCCTGTTCTAAGATTCCCTCCTACTTCTACGGTTCTTCACAGCTCTGGTGTTTTAGGTTCTAGGCTCTAAGGTCCCTCCCAGCTCTTCAAAGTTAGGTCCTTTCCACACAAAATGCCTGAGTTTAGCCCCCACCCTCCTTTCAGTGAGCTCCTCTTCCAGACAAGGAGAGCATTGCTGTATTTCCTAGGTTGTTGTGCTGATGTAGGCAAACTTTGGTTCTAATTAGCTGTTGAAAAGTTCAATGGCAACTGCTCCATTTTTCCATTTTTTATGGAGGGGTTTTTTCCCTTCACACAATCTGGCATCCAATTTGACTCTGTTTGGCTCCCAGCTTTGGTCTTGCCATCCAGCCCACTTTGATCTCCTTGTCACAGTTTAGGGATCTCCCTCTCCCCAGGTCTCCCAAGGCCCCAAACACCTCCCTCCCACCAGCAGACCCTGGGCTACTCCTGTGCACACACTCCAGCCTAATGAGCTACTTTTTTCAGGAAGAAGGAAGCATTGATTTCCTGATAAAAATCACAATTAATTTTAAATGCCCTTCACAAACCTTGTTATAAATAATTGCTAGAAACATGCAAAGTCTGAAATTAGTTAAAATCGATGGCTTTGTTTGATAGCCTGTTATTCCTTTCTTTGTTAGAAGCAGGAGATGCTTATTAGGATCAGTAGAGCTAGAGGGAGCCTCACCCCAAGCTTCTGCAGGTCCCTTGGATCAAGAGCCTTGGCCATATGTTCCTAAACCACTGACAAGAGGCATTCAAAGCTCTTCATCATTGGGCTTGGGAGGAATTGTTCCAGTAACAGTATGACAGGCTCAGGATCCACTCACGATACTGGCAACATGTGAGAACTTCCAGGGGCAAGTGAAGGGCAGACAAAAGTCTGCAAACACAGTTAGTTTTAGTACTATTGTGGAAGTTTAGAGATGGGAGGGACCTCAAAACAGGGAATGTCAGAGATGGGAGGAGTCTTAGAACAGGGGATGTCAGAGCTGGGAGGGGCCTTAGAACAGAGAATGGCAGAGATGGAAGAGTTTTAGACTAGGAAACATTAGGGATAGGAGGGACATTGGAACACAGAATGAAAGAATTAAGAGAACCTTAGAAAAGCAAATGACAATCCTAGAAGGGACCCTAGAAGTTAGAATTGGAAAGAACTTTAGAAATCATTTAATTCAATCCTCTCTTATGGATGGAGAAACTGAGTCTCAGAGAAGAGAAAGTCAGTGATTTGCCCAAAGTCACACAGAGTCAGAGCATGAATTCAAACTCAAAGCTAAAAGCAGTCTTTCCCTTCCAGAGGAAAGGAAACCCCACCCAGAAAGGAGATGTCAGTAACAGAAGACATCAAAGGTAGGATTACTACGGCCACTCCCACCCACCAAGCCATCTATTCCACCAGTGGCCACCACATTTCTCCCACTGAGAAATAAAGGGCATGGGGTGGCCAGGTAGCACAGCTAGTAAGAACACCAGACCCAGAGTCGGGATGACCTGGAATCGAATCCGGGCTCAGACACTTAACAACCACACAGAAACATCTGCCCGTGTAACCTTGAGCAAGTTAAGAGAGAGAGAGAGAGAGAAAGAGAAAGAGAGAGAGAGAGGGAGGGGGAGAGAGAGAGAGAGGGCAGACCTAGTAAACTCTCCAGACAGCAGCCACATAAAGCAGGAACAAAACTGGGCAGTGCTGGTGTTTCCCCCCACCTGACAGAAATGTTTATTTGGAAGCATCTTTGCAAGGTAGAAGAGTCTGATTTGATTACCAAGTCTAAATGTATTAGCAGCAAGCTAGAAACTATCTTACAATTAGTGATAATTAGTTGCCCTGATTGCTTCAGCCTGCAGTCCGGGTGACAGCTGCTGTTCAGTGGGCCCTCGGTGGAATAAGAGGATGCTTTCCCCTTGTAAAGGCACTTGGATCCTCAGGGAGCAAGACCCCAGCCTAGCTGTCAGTCACTTATTAAGCCTCAGGAGCAGCTAATGAGTCACTTCACAGAGAAATCTGTGCAGGTGCCTTCTATGTGTGAGAGGCTTTGTGCTTGGAGAATGAAAAAGTAGAAATGGCAGAGCTCAGCCTAGGCTGAGAGGTTGACAGCTGGAAGGGGTCTTGGGAACCATCTAGTTCCACACTCTCATTTTATAGATGGGAAAGCTGAGGTCCAAAGAAGAGATGCACCCTGCCAACGGTCACATGGGTGGTGAACAACAGAACTTGGAATTGAAAACAGATCTTACGATTCCAAAGCCTTTTTCTTTCTGTTCTAATAGACTGACTGCTCTGTCCTCAAGAAGCATACAATCTGAGGCGGCCAGGTAACACAGTAAGAGCACCGGCCCCAGCATCAAATCCGGGCTCAGATACTTACCACCACACCCAGAAATAATAACTGGCTGTGTAACGTTGAGCAAGTTACTTAACCCCAATTGCTTTAAAAAGAAGAAGAAGCATACAATCTAATGAAGGAAA
The DNA here is from genome assembly GCF_028583685.1 of Petaurus breviceps papuanus. NCBI lineage: Eukaryota > Metazoa > Chordata > Mammalia > Diprotodontia > Petauridae > Petaurus > Petaurus breviceps. Next base: position 228,235 of record NW_027186402.1, on the reverse strand, counting down.
GGCAAGTATGAAAATATGGATGGCCCAAGAAAAAGGAGAAAGAGAATAGTAGAGGGATGTGGGCACCGTGCTGGGAAAATTAGAGGAGGCACATGCTTCCGCCTGGGGAGTCAAAGAAAGCCACATGCCACAAGAGACTTTTGAGGTGGATGGACCTTGGAAGAAAGGATCCAGGGAGAAGGAGAGAAAGTGGAAGCTGTTCTAGACTCAGGACATGAGGCAAGCAAAGGCATGCAGCCTGGAGGAGTGGGGATGAGCAGGGGGTGGCAAGGAGATGGAACCTCCAGCATGTGTTATGAGGAAGAGGTTGAGATGTTGAGAGGTTGACCAGCCCAGAGCCAGGAAGGGGAGGAAGTTGTACTGTCCTCACTCAGCAGCAGGGAGCCACCAAGGGTCATATGTCATAGGAGTGAGAACTAGAAGGGGCATGTTTCCTTTTGTGTCAGGGCCCAGTAACAACACATTTGAGTAGTCACAACCAAGGCACATCTCGTGAACATGTCAGGTCGTGGGAGCAGAGAGTGCTCCTTTCACTGTGTTTGTACCCTCAGCTCCTAGCTCAGTGTGTGCACAAGGTAAGGGCTGGAGAGAGGATCAGGACCATGGCCAGGGCTCCTGACAGCCCTTATATTAAACTCACTCCCATCTGGTATGGGCTCACCCAAAGAATCACCATGGGATTCCCAGTATCTTCATTGTCATTAAAAAAAAAAAAATCTGTCCTCTCCCTTCCCAAGATGCTAGAGAGTAGTCTAGAACCAGATTACAGAGAAACATTCACCATCACTCTCCATCCCACAACTATGGTAGCCTGACCCCTTATAAGAGGCTCTCAGGAAATCTGAAGCAGAGTCCATGCTATCAGAGACCAAAATCCAATCCCCTGGTTTTAGAAGGAGGAAAGCCAGGCCCAGAAAAGAGCCATAACTGACCCAATGTCACAAAAATAGTCAGTGATAGAGCCAGAACCCAGGTCCTCTGACACTAAATCCAGCCCCTTTCCAACTCCCAAGGTAAGTGGAGGCTGTTAAAAAAGAACACCCATAGTTATCACAACTCACACCTTCATGACTCTTCACTATTGGCAAAAAACACCCTTCACGTTCATTACCACTGGATTCTGGGCACGACACTGGGAGAACACCCACCATGGACAGGCAAAGGTAGGAGCATTTGGTAACAGATGACACGGAATGGGAGGAGAAAAGGCTGATCTTGGAGTCAGGAAAACCTGAGTTCAAGTCTGACTCCTGATACATCCTGGACTTGTGACCTTGGGTCACAACAACTCTCTAAAATATTAAGATATACACTAGCTACTGATGTGATTGAGGGAAGCAGTTTCCCAAAGGTCCATGAACCATAGATCTCTGGGAGAAAATTTCCAACGCATCAGATTTACAGGACCTTTGCAATGTGGCTTCCAACCTCATCACCATTTCCTGGTGAGAAGCTTCCTGGAAATTCCTATTGAGTTTTGGGAGCCTAGGGGGTCCCTAAGGGGTTTGAGAGAACTTAGGGCATCCCTAGGGGGTATGCAATACCTTGGGGAATCCCTAAGGGCATGTGAGGGTCTAACCCATACCCCAAGGCATCCATGCCAGAGCTGCAGTCAAGGACAGAAGATCCCAAAACAGGAAGAGAAGGGGTGGCATGGGGTGGGCTGCTCAGGGAAGATTCTTGGTAAGGAGAGAAGGGAGGGCTCAAGCTGGCCTTGGATGATGGTAGGATGCAATAAAGAAATAGAAAGAGAACTTCATTTCAGAGACTTTCTTAGAGAAGGCCAGGGAACAAAGCAAATGACAATGGTGGTCATTGCCCCTCGATGTACAGTGTTTCTGCCCAACAGCAGTATCCGGTACGCCCTATGATTATCCCTGAATTGTAGCATCTCAAAGGCAGAAGGGAATCTAATGGCATCTGTTCCAATTCCTAGTATACCAAAGTGGCCCAGTGTCTTTGGAGTCCTTTGTCCTGCCTCTGCCACACATATGTGTGACTTTCCAGTTGGCAATTAATCCCACTAAGCCTCAGTTTCCTTATCCATACAATGAGGGACTTGTATCAGATGGCCTTTGAGGTCCTTATCTAAACCCAAGTTCCTGTAAACCTCCCTGAGCAGAAGTTCCTTCAACAACACTCCCAAGAAGCAGTCATCCAATCAGTTTGAAGGCTCCCAAGGATCAGGAAGCCTCCCCATTCCTGAAGCAGCAGTCCCTGTCCCTTTGGGACACCTCTCAGTTAGGAAGTTTTTTCCTTCTATTGAACCAAAATCCACTTGTTGGCATCTTCAACCCAGCACTCTCAGAACTTCCCTTTAGGACCAAGCAGGGCAGAGTTGATCTCTCCTTCAGCCCTTCAGGTGCATGAACAGCTCTCATGCCTCCCCCTCCCCACCCCAACCAAGTTATCTTCTGCGGATAAAAACGACCCAGCTCCTTCAACAATCTTTGTTCCAATCCCCTCCACTAATCCATCCCAATTTTAGAAACAAGGGAATGGATGCTCAGGGGAGGGAAAGTGACTTGGCCAAAAGCACATAGTTGATGGCAACAGGACAAGGCTTTGGCTCTCCTAGCCAGTGCTTCCACCATTCATGTGTGAGACACCGGAGGACAGGAATAGACACCAGCCCGGGAAGAGCTCTCGGAGGAGCAGAAAGATTCCCTCCAAATTCCGAGAGAGAAGACCATGTTCCCAGCAATAATCGCTCCCCTGTGATATCCATAATGAAGATTACATTCCAGGCAAACCCAAAAGACAACGAGTCAGGTTTAAGCCCAGGATCAAAGATGGCTTAGTGCTACTTGCCAGAAGTCAGGAGAAGCTGTCCCATTCAGCTCTGCCAAATTACCATGGCACTTTAGGGTGTCAGTTCTCTGAGCCTGTTTCCTCATCTATGAAATGGGGGGAAAGTAGAGGGAGGAATAGACTAGATAACCCCTGAGGTCCCTCTGGGCTTTGATATTACATTCCAAGGACCTAGTTCTAAAATTCTCCATTCTATATTCCAAGACCCCTTCCACCCCTCACGTTTCATGTTCTAAGTCCCCTCCCAGTCTGGCATTCTCTGTTCTAAAGATGCTCTCTGTCCTGCCATTCCATGTTCTACACAGTAAGGTCCTCTGAATCTCTAAACCTCGGCTTTCTTTTCTAACATTCTATATGTCAAGTTCTACTGTAGTGATAACATCCTGTGTTCAAAGGCAGTTCTCTCTGAGCCTCAGTTTCCCCATCCCTACAGTATTCTTCCTCCCATCTCTTTTCATTCTACCTCAGGTTATGAACAACTTCCCTTCTGTATCTCTTTGCCCTCTCAGAGCAGGCATCTGTACAAATTGCACCCTCTCCTTGCTCTCTCTGGAAGCAGAAAGAAGGATCCTAGACATTCCTCCCTCTGCTCTCACTGATGCTCTTCTCCCCTCACTACTTTGCACATCTCTCCAGACCAAACCCTAGGTGCCTGGAATGCCGTGTCACATTTGCCATGAAAGTAGGTGAGCCTCTGGGAACTGACCTGGACCCCTAGCAGCAGGAATTCAGAGAGTCAGGGGGAAATATACATACCTAAAGTGAAGCAATTAAATCAAGGGGGACCAGAACCACCATGCTGCCCACTCTTGCTTGTGGCCTTCTCTCCCTGGACATCTCATTGACTCCCCTGACTTTTCATTGGGACTGAATGAGCCTCTATTCCCTATTACCATTCTGGATCTCCCAGTTGTGTTCCATCCCTACACTGTCCTCATAGTCAGCCCACCTCCTTCTCAGGCTCCCCCTTCCTTCAGCACTCAGAGAACAAGTCCCCCAGGAAACCTGGCCTGGCCCCGCAGAGGAAGGAAATCTCATCTCTTCACACTGTGCACAGCAAAACTTGGATTCAGTCAAAAGGCCACACCCAAGGACCCACAGGGCCACAAATGGCCTCGAGGCCACAGTTCCCCACTCCTGGCAGGGTCTGCCTCTATCCTCTGCCTCCATCACATTCTGCCTCATACCACACTTACTTATCTATCTATACCAGTCCCCCATCCCCCCACACACATACACACTGTGAAAGTTTTGAGATAGGATCTGGGTCAGCCCAACCTTGGTATTCTGAGAATAAAACACAGGGCTCTCTGTGCACCAAGGTGCTTAATAGCTGCCCATTGAGTGATGAATCTGCACTAAACCCAGCTGGGCCTCTCCTTGCCAGACTGAGAACCTGCAGCTAGGGAAAGGATCAGCTCCTTCTGCCTTTGCATCTCCCCTGGCATGAAGCACAGGGGCTTGCTCACAGTCCTAGGCAAAAGAATTCTTACTGAACTGAGTTCAACTTAAGCCACCTCTTTACCTTAACAAATGAGAAAACTGATGTCAAAAGAAAAGGGGGTTGGAACACAGTTATACAGCAAGTTGGTAGTAGAGTTGAGATTTGAACCCAGGGTCCTTCTCTATAAACTCTCAGTGTTCATATGCATCTCCATCAAGCTGTCAATCATTAGCCCATGAGGACTGATTAAGGACCTCCTTTTTCCAGGTGGTATATTAGGCACCAGGGGTGCAAAGACAAAAGTCCAATCCTACCTGCCCTCAGGGAGCTTACATTCATTCTATCAGGAGAGATGTATACATATATACAAATATACAAAATATGCATAAATATAGGATACTTCAGGAGGTGGGAAGGCACTAACCACTTGGGGGAGGAGGTCAAAAAAGGCCTCATGTAGGAGGCTGCCCTTGAGCTGAGCTTTAGATAAAATTTGGAATTCTAACAGAGGTAGAGAGGGAATATATTACAGACATGAGGGATGGTGGCAATGATGACAAAGATAACAATGATGATGATGGAGATGGTGATGGTGGTGGTGATGGTGAGGAAGATGATGGTGGTGGTGATGGTGAGGAAGATGATGATGGTGGTGATGGAGATGAAGATGGTGGTGATGGTGAGGAAGATGATGATGATGATGACGATGATGATGATGATGGTGAGGAAGATGAAGATGGTGGTGATGATGGTGGTGATGATGATGATGGTGATGGTGGTTGTGATGATGAAGAACAAGATGATGATGATGATGACGGTGAGGAAGACGATGATGGTGGTGATGAAGATGATGATGGTGGTGATGATGAAAGCAACAGTATCAATAGTACCATGACATCGACATCAAGCAGAGCCAGCCCTGAGAGTGACCAGTTGCCTAGACTTCTCAGATTCCACTGGTCTTTCATGTTTCCCAGTCTGTTCTGTGCTCAGCAGCTGCCTTCACTGAACACCTTCCCAAATGGACCCTTGGTTGATGTCCTCAGTTCTTTCTGAGAGGCAGATCTGTAGGGGGAGGGAGCTGGGCATGTCCACATGATCGAAGAGAGATGCACCTCTCTGTGATTTTATCTTGATCAGCGAACATCCCGTGCAGCCCTCTGTACAGCAATCCTGGGAATTGAAAAGGGCGAGAATGACTATCTCTATTTAAAAGAGAAATAAACTGAGACTGAGGGAGGAACAATAATTACCCAAGGCTGTACAGCTAGTAAGGGCACAGGTGTGTCCACCCACTGTTCTTCCATTCTTAACTGCCTACGGTTGGTCAGGGGAGGGAGGGGGGAGAGGAAAACTGTCTTTGTAGGGTGGGGTAAGGATCAGTCTCTCACAGTCCCTTGTATAGAGAAGGCCCTGGATAAGTGTGTTTGAAGTGACTTTTGGGGAGTGAATTTGCTGAATTGAACATGATGGCATCCAGTCTCTGTATTCCCTGGAAGCCTCTCAGACCCCAGGTGCATAGGCTAAGAAGGGTAGGGTATGAGGCCCATCTCTCCCATGTGGAAACCTGGCAGCAACTTGTGAGTCAGAAAGGAGACTTGGCCATCAAGCCACCTGGTAATACCCTCAGCGGTCCCTGTAAGCCAGAGACTGCAGTCAGGGGAGGAAGGTCTGCTGTTGGCTGCCCCTGCCTTGAATATCTCCCCACAGGACAGTCAAGGAAACAATCACTGACATCTATGCTCTGAATCCAATAAGGGACAGCTGAAGCCTTCATCTCCCCCATGTCTTTGTCCAAGAGGAAAGGAAAAACGTGACTTCGGGGCATATTTCTAAAGGCAGGCTTTGAATCAAGCCCCACACTCCCCACCCCACCCCCAGCTCTGTAGGCTTAATGGTGAAATGAGAAGCCTGACCCAAACACACCAGAATAAGGGGAATAAGAGGAACCCCTGGGAAAGACCTGGTTTGGGGGCTTTCATTCTATTCTGTTTGGTTTTTATATCCATTTCAATCTTCCTATCTATCTGTCTGTCTGTCCTCAGTTTCATCATCTATAAAATGGGAAAATCATTGCACCCACATCCCAAGGTTGTTGTGACAATCAAATGAAATCAAATGTAAAGCACTTCACACCTGTCACTGCATTAAGTAGGTGCTAAAAATAGCAGATTCCTTCCCTCCTTCCTCCTGTGGCTCAGTCCCTGGCTCTCAGTCTTCCTCCTTCAAGACCAATCCCTGTCCTCAGATGCAGGGATCTCATTACATCCTCCCTCAGGTGCAGTCACACCTGGGACCTTGCCATTAGCCAGAACAGTGTAGCCTCTGTAAGCCTGAACTCAGAAACTCTTGGTCTGATCCCAACCTGATCTCCTTCCCTCTCTTGTCCTGCAGTGAACCTTCAGCCTCGCTGCTCCCTCCCACCCCTCACCCCTGCTCTGGCCCCACTTTCCTCCCTCAACCTCTGAACTCTAGAGTTAACCAGTTCAAATGGTTGGTGCCCTGTATGTCCAAGTCTCCTGCCCCCTTGACCTATGACCATTCACCCTTGTCCATCCCCAGTCCTGGGTTAGCCCCTCCATCTGTCAACTTACACAATGCTGGAGAATCACATGAGCCATGCCCTGGGTGCACATGAGCTGTGTGCAGGGGAACCTCTTCTGAGCTCCTCTGACCTTTCTCTGCTGCCTCCTTTACTCCTTTTAGAATCCCCTGATGGCCTCTGCCAACTTTCTCTTCTATCCTCAAGCCACTTTCACTACCCTCATGCCCTCCAGGACATCCTTTGTTATCTCCCTTTTCAAGCATTCCCCCATACTTCAAAGGTCCTTAACATTCCTCCTATTCTCTCCTCCTTTCTTCCTATGTCTAATAAAGATGTGGCTCTCCCTCTGTCCAGGGCCAACCCCTCCAGGAATAGAGTGACCTCTTCAGTCATTCTCATTCTCTCTCTCTCTCTCTCTCTCTCTCTCTCTCCTTGCTGCCTACAAATATCCTTGATCATTAAAATACAAAAAACAAATTATTCTCCTGACTCTGCTCTTCCCTCAAGCTATTGCCCTATATCTCATATTCATTTCACAGCCAAACTCCCAGAAATGGCCATCTACACTTGTATTCATTGTCTCTACTTCCTCTCCTCCCACCTACTTCTTAGCCCCTTGCAATTTAGGTTCCAACCCCAGTAAATCCCCTGAAATACTTCTCTCCAGAGTTAACAAGAACCTCTTTAGGCTTCCGGGAAGCCTTTCCAGATCTCTGCCCACTCCAAGTTCATGGTTCTCACTCCCTAAATCACCATGTTTACTTATCTTTGCATATTTTACATCCCCTCAGTAGATTCTACTGAGAAGGCAGAAATTTTTTTAATCTTTTTCTATTTGTCTCAAAATCTAATTCACTGCCTTGCATAGATTAGGTACCTAATAAGTGTTTGTTGAATTGAATTCAGTTGAACTCCCTGCAAAATTCTACAAGGTATTACTCAAGGAGGCAGTAAGGAGCAATGGTTAGAAAGCTGGCCTCCAAATTAGGAAGAACTTTTAACCTGGGTTAAAATTCCTCCTGAAGCACAAACTTGCTAGATTGCCCTGGATAAGGCACTTAACCTCCTGGTTCCCCAGGGTTGACCTGCATTACCAGAAGAGATTTTGTTGCTAAGGGTTCCCTACACTAATTAAATTATAGACCTGGTACAGAAAGAAATATTCCAGGGCGGGCTAGTAAATGTCTATAAAAGATAGCCGCAATCAATCACCAGAAACCCAACCCACTTCATCCACAACAGATCACACAGGGCTAACCTAATGTCCTGGCTCCTAGAGCTCCCAGATGGCGAGATCAGAGGACTGCTCTACAGAAAGGTTCCCTGGACTTCAGCAAAAAAAAAAACATTTGAAAAAGTCTCTCTGGCTATTCTTGTGGACTCTGTGGGAAGCCATGGGGGAAGATTGGAGCACACAGGTACATTTGCAGTAGGATAAAAGGAGAACTCAAAGAGAAGTCAGAAATGGCTCCATGTCCACAGAGCAGATCTCTGGTGGCACATCCTGGATGGTTATTAGGGTCTAACATTTTCCTTAATGAGTTGGAGGTAGTTTGAGATGGACTGCTCTCAAGATTTGCAAATGGTCTGCTGGTGGAGTTGTGAACTGATCCAACCATTCTGGAAAGCAATTTGGAACTATGCCCAAAGGGCTGAAAAACTGTGCATACCCCTTGACCCAACAATATCATTACTAGGTTTGTATCCCCAAGAGATTATAAAAAAGGGGAAAGGACCCACATGTGCAAAAATATTTATAGCAGCTCTTTCTGTAGTGGCTAAGAATTGGAAATTGAGGGAATGCCCATCAATTGGGGAATGGCTGAACAAATTGTGGTATATGATTTTGATGGAATATTACTGTGCTATAAGAAATGCCAAGCAAGATAGCTTCAGAAATAGGTTTCTGGGGGCGGCCAAGTAGCACAGTGAGTAAGAGCACCGGCCCCAGAGTGGGGATGACCTGGGATCGAATCCGGGCTCAGACACTTAGCACCACAACCAGAAATAATTGGCCGTGTAACCTTGAGCAAGTTACTTAACCCCGATTGCTTTAAAAAAAAAAAAAAGAAAAAGAAATAGTTTCTGAAAAGACTTATATGAACTCTGAAGTGAGCAGAACTAGGAGAACATTGTACACAGTAACAGCAACATTGTTTGATGATCAAATATGAATGACTTAACTATTTTCAACAATACAGTGATCTAAGACAATTCCCAATGTCTCATGATAAAAAATGCTTATCTGCCTCCGGAGAAAGGACTAGAGTCTAAATGCAGACCAAAGCATACTAGCATACTATTTCTCTCTCTCTCTCTCTCTCTCTCTCTCTCTCTCTCTCTCTCTCTCTCTTTCTTTCTTACTTTTTTGAGTTTTCTTTCACAAAATGACTAACATGCAAATATTTTACATGATTGCACATGTCAAACCTATATCAGATCACTTATTACCTCAGAGAGGTGGGAGGAAAAGGAGGAAGAGAGAATGTGGAACTCAATATTAAAAAATAATGCTAAAATTGTTCCACGGGTAAGACCTGTAGGTGACACCAGACAAGGAGGGGTGACTAACACGCTGGACTGCAGGCCTGTGCCGCGCCCCCCCGCCTGCTTCCCACTCCCCCATAAAGCCTGGCTGCCACAAGAGCTTCTCCATGGCACTCAGCTGCCCAGGCTCACTTCACTCCAGTTTACCTCCCCCAGCTGCCAAATTGATAAATCCCAAAGCCCAGATGGGACTATATGGCTCCCCTGCTCAAAATGCTTCCATGGTTCCCTTTGCCTCTAGTATGAAGCACAAACTCCTGTTTGGCAATAAAAGCTTTTCCCAGACTGCCTCCAATTTGTATCAGTACTGAGAAGGAACTTAGAAGAGAAACTGTCAGAGATGAGAAGGCCCTTAGAACACAGAATATCAAGGAAGGGAGGGGCCTGAGAATAGGACATGGCAGAACTAGGGAGGGACAGAGAACAGGGGGTATTAGAACTGGGAGGGGCCTGAGAACAGGGGATGTCAGGGCTGGGAGGGGCCTGAGAACAGAGAATGGCAGCCTGGGGGCTACAAAGACCTTAGAATGAGAGGCAGTATATTTGGAATTTTTCTGAACTCTGAGTCAGAGAACTAGGGCTCCAAGTGTGACCTTTGCTTGTCCTTGCAGCCCAGTGCCTAGTATGTAGTAAATGCTTAATAAATGTCTATTGATTGGATGATCCTACCTCAGACACTTACAAGCTGTGTGACCTTGGGCAAGTCATCTATGTTCTCTGAGCCTCATCCATAAAATGGGGATAATAACGGCACTGGCCTGAAAAGGCTGTTGTGAGGATTCAGTGATGTGACATATTAAAAAGGTTTTGCAAACCTTAAAGGACCCCTGCTAATTTCTACTATGTCTCCACTGTTTCTGGGATAGCTCTGGGACTTCTTGACTTGTAAGCTTTGGAATCTCACTGTTCCCTGTAGAGCAGAGATGGACCAGAAAGAGCTCACACTGAGGCCTGGGGAGTTTGTGCGACATAGGGCTGGGGCTTCATCAAAGGTCGTCTGGGTCCAGCAACAGTGGCCAAGAAAGTGAGCCTCCTGTCACCCCCCACCCACCCACCCACCCAAGGCCAGAGCTCTTCTCCCAAAACATAAGCCCCATTTTTCTGTAGTTAAAAAATACTACCGCTACTACTACTACTAATAATAATAAATAATGATTGATCTCTGAATCAAGCACATGTGTAAAACTAGCAGATAGGGAATGGCAACTTTGTAGAAAAATAGCCAGGGGCCTGCGAGCTGGGTGGGAGAGGAGGTAGCCTTCCCTTCCAGCCTCGTCCATTGAGAACCTTGGGGCTCCTTGTCAGCAGGCAGGCTGGGGGCAGATCCCGCCGTCATCAGCACCGCCAGCAGCAGCAATCTGAATGGGCCCGTTGGGAGGGAGGAAGCTTGCCTGCCGATCCCTGTGTAGAGTCACCCAGAAGTGCACCCAGCACAACAAGCAGGCGGGGGTGGAGGGTCCTGGAGAAAATAAACGCCTGTAGCGATGCCGTCAGCCGCACACAGGCGCGCCTCCTGAACTAGCATGTCACAATGTTGCTAAGATACGGGACAGAAGCAAGTTCATTAAAGGATACTTTGTAAAAGGCTCCCGGCCCCCTCCTGGCAGGAGCTCCCGGCTCACAATGTCATCCAGCCTCCTTCCACAAGGCCCCACAGCACTGCTCCAACAGCACTGCGCTGACAGCCTGTGTCGGTGGGCAGGAGGGCTCTGGGGCTGCCATGGGGCTCCCGCTGACAGAAATGTTCCAGGGGCCATTGGAGCCAACTGCCAAGAGACTCAGGATCAAATCCCAGCCCACTCATTCACTCTCAAGTTGAAGATCATCGAATTCAATGGAAAAAAATGCTTAGGTAGCACCTACTGTGTACCAGGCACCAACGATGCACCTATTGTGTGCCAGGCTTTGGGCTAGGCACTGAGGATGCAAAGACAAAGAGAAACCTCCCTTGTCCTCAGGGAGTTTCCACTCCACTGGTCCAGGAGGCAACACCCAGGGCCAAGTCAGCACAGAAAGGACAAGTAGAAAGCCTTGAATCCAAAGGTCCTTGGGGAGCAGAATAGGAAGGACTGTGAAGGCCCTGTTCTCCTGTTATCTTCCTCATCTGACAAAGGAGTAAAGTGAGAGCAAGGATGACAACAAGATCATGAGAGAGGTGATAAGAAAGTCTGAGGTCTCCCCAGCAGTCAGGGGTGTGCCCCCAAGCGGCGGCAGAGGGCCGTCATCCACAATCAGTATCCTACAAGTTCTTTGGACATTCCCCAGAATCAGAGAATGTCCCAGGACCTTAAATTACTTCAAATCCAGCCTGCTTCTGGCCAACAACTCCTTCTACAATATCAGCACCAAGGGTCCTCCAGTGGCAGGGATCTCACTACCCACTACATCAACCAACCCTCCTCAGGACAGTTCTCATTGTTAGCCCCATAGAGGATGGTTTGCCCAAAATAGTTGCCCTATTCCACCTGATACCTTGGGGCTTACTGGGTAGAGCACCACGCCTGGAGTCAGGAAGACCCATCTGCCTGAATTCAAATTCAGTCTCAAACACTTCCTAGTTATGTGACCCTGAGCAAGTCACTTCACCCCGTGTGCCTCTGTTTCCCCACCTGTACAGTGAGCTGGAGAAGGCAATGTGAAAAGAGGTGGCATTTACCGCACTTGCAGGCTCCCTCTGGCCTCCCTAGATTCCCTGGCCTCCTATCCTAATCCCTCACCTCAGACTCAAGTTTCCTCTGAGACCCCTCACCTGTGTTGCACTTAATAGCCCTCGAGTTGCATTAATCATGAGGCGAGTTGCTATCTCTGATTATGGGAACTTTACTTGTCACTTTGTAGCCTTCGTCTCATACTTAATTTGGTGTTACAATCCCCAACACGTGCAACGTTCCTTACATTTTCAGGTCCATTCCCATGCACATATTGACTTTCTACCTGAATGACCTCAAAGAGAAAGACCTTTCTTCCTCTCCTCTCTCTCTTCATTCTCCTTTCTTCCCTCATCTTTTTTCTCTCTGTCCTCTCTTCCCTTTTCCCCTCAGTCTTCTATCCCTCTCTTCTTCACTCCTCTCCTTTCTTTTCTCCACATAGCCTTCTCTCCTCTCTCTCTTCCTCTTCTTTGCTACCTGCTCAAATCTGCTGAACTGTCCAGTCAGAGCATTTGCATCTTCTTCATTGCTAAGAAAAGCTTCACTTCATCTGCAAATCTTGAAGTAATAAATGAGGATTCCAAGAGCTTCGTGAAATGGAAAGTTAGCGAGTAGAGGTTCCCCTGACCAGGGTGTCATCATGCATGATGTTCTCAGCCAAAGAACTCAAATTCCAGGGCACAAAGAGAAAAGGGATGATCAGGGAAAAGCCAGAGTTCATACCCAGGCCCTCCTTCCTCACTAGGGGGACAATCCCTCCATTTCACTAAGCCTCAGTTTCTTCCTCTGGGAAATGGGGACAATAATCTCTGTTCTGCTTCCCCCATGTACACATACCCCAAGGTTATTAGGAGAATCAAATGAGCTAAAAATGTCTATGGAATCTACAAAGCACTTTATGAATGTGAGTAGCAGTTATTGCCAATACCAACAAGGCCATGTGTGGATTTTTTTTGTGTTATCTGAAATTTTCCTTGGCACTGCAAAAACAGAAGACAGCAGAAGCAAGCCTTCATGATCCTTTTGAAAAAGGGCTGGGGAAAATTGTCAAAGATTAAAAAAAGATGAGCAGAGTGACATGGAAAGACAGGTGGAGTTGTGAAATGGTCCAGTTTTCAATCATGCAAAGAATATGACAAAAATTTCCATACCCCATTGGCCAGAGATCCCATGGCTCGGCACAAAGCAAGGAGGTCAATGACAAAAAGAAAGGGTCCATAAATATCAAAATGTTCATAGAACTGGAAATGAAGTTGATGGCCATCCACAAGGAAATGCTTTGGGAATCAGTGGGATGGAAACAATGCATGTGATGAATACAAAGAAGTATGGAAACTTAGACCAACTGATCCAAAGTGAAGGAAGCAGAACCAGGGAGAGAATTTCCAAAATGAGTGCGATCATAGCGATGGAGACTGAATACTGTGATAAAGACCAAGTTTGTCTCTAAACAAGGAATGAGGCGATGTCACCCCCTCTCTTCTTTGTAATGGTGAGACACAGCAGGTGTGGAATACCATTGAGCTCAAGTGGCATTGGCCAGTCCAACAAAATTGCGCCTGTATCCCCTTCCTCCTTCTTATTCTTTGTCCCTCGGTGAAGGGGTAGGGATGGGAGAAGAATGCATTCAGAAACCAAGAGAATGTAAAAAAAAAAAAAAGATATCAACCAAAATTAATGATTAGAAAAAGAAAATACAGAGGACTTGTGGAGGGGCTTAGTAGATTATAAGATCAATATGAAGCGAGGCTGCCAACCTAGGCAGCATTAGGAAAGCGCCCATGGCCCAGGAAGCAATGCTTCACTGCTGTGTTAGGCAGAGCACTTTTGGGGGAGTGTGCTCAATTCGAGGCATCACATTTTAGGTGGACCAAGTAAAATGCATCCTGGGACGCCCAATGATAAAAAAAAGACCCAGAGACTCATGGCCTATAAAGTGAGGGGGCAGAAGATGTTTGGCCTGAAGAACTGGATAACTGGATAACAGATAACAGTCCACGTATTTGAAGCCATGCACATGACAGCTTGTGTTTGACCCCAGATAAAAGAACTAGAAAGAATGGGTAGAAGTCAGAAGTCCAGTTATTTTTCAGCCATGTCCAACTCTCTATGACCCCATTTGGGATTTATCTTACTATATACATAAAAGGGAAGCCAGTTGTATATAACAGGGACCCCCATTTTGATGCAGAAGTCTTTTTCTGGTCTGCTCTGTATAAACATGTGTCCATTCTGGTGTTGTTGTTCTGGGGTTTTTTGTTTGTTTGGGGGTTCATTTTGTTTTGTTTTGTTGCTTTTTGGAAGGGGAAGGTAAGGCAATTGGGGTTAAGTGACTTGCCCAAGGGCACACGGCTAATTCTGGTGGTGTTGCTGATCAGCCATTTCAGTCATGTCCAGCTCTCTGCCTACATTTGGGATCTTCTTGGCAAAGATAGTGGAGCCGTTTGCCATTTCCTCCTCCATCTCATTTTACAGATGAGGGAACTGAGGAAAACCTGGTTAAGTGATTTGCCCAGGGTCACACAACTAAAAAGTATCTGAGGTCAGATTCGAACTCAGGAAGATATGTCTACCTGACTATAGGCTTGATGCTCTATCCACTTCTCCACCTAGCTACCCAACAATAATTAGAACTATATAAAAGTAAATGAGCTGCCTCGATGGTAGTGAGCTCCCTGGCCCTAGAATTTTCCAGCAAGGCGTGAAATCATCACTAGTCAGAGATACCTTACTATACTGTAGAGGAGAGGTGTTCAGGGAGAGGTGAACTCAAGGTCCCACTGCTCTCAGAGCTCTGTGAGTCTGCGACCAAGTTGTGCCACAACATTTTACGTGTCATACCCTGAAGGCTCACGTGAATAGTTCATGGTTCCTAAAGAAGACACCGCCATTGCACCCAGTATTTTCCCAACCTCTATAGAACACCAAATTTCCCCAAAGAAGCTCAACACTGTCTTCATCTGCCATAAGCAAGATCTTTCTCCCTCTGAGCCTCAGTTTCCTCATCTGAGAACTGAGGAAATCGCAGAAGATGAGTCAAAGCCACTTTTAGCTCTAAATGAAAGTGAGCCAAGCCTTTGGCAGCCCCCAAGTCCCTCCAACTCCAGCCTAGAGGCTGAGTCCCAGCCCTGGAATCTGCTCCTGTCTTCAAGCATTCAGAACTCCACAGACATAGCCTTTCCTGCCCAAAGCCAACCAAGCGGCTCCAGCTACTTTGGGCAGCAAAAGAACATAAGTTGGGGGGCACCAGCCCCCTTATATCAGGGTTTAGTCAACTGCAGGGTTTAGTTAAATACCAACTCAGGGACAGAGGTGCATGCACACACACAAGCACAAACACACACACAGTGTACACAAAAGTGACTCCTGGAGATACTGCATCCAGTGCTCCCCTCTCCCAGGGTTCTGTGACCAATGCCCTGCATGCAGCAGGGGTGGTCCAGACAGTGAAGCCGGGAGGCCCTGGTCTAGACACCGAGGGCTTCCTGGGTGCTGCTTCCCCTCTCTATGCCTCAGTGTCTCCCTCAGTAAAATGAGGCATGTCCCCTTCTCAAAATTCTGGGGATCGTCCCAATGGTCCATCCCCTCAAGGCAAGCTCTGTCAGGAAGCTTTGTCTGATTTTTAGCTGAAAGGCCCTCCTGTGAGATGTCTCCCCACCTCGGTGCGATGCTCAAGGTTCTGTCCTCCTTCCTCCAGCCTCCCCGGTCCCTTCACACTAACTCCTCAGCCCCATCTGAGAGTGTGCCTCATTGACTTTCCAGAGTGGTTTGGGCTGGTGGTCAAAGACTGGGCAAGGACGGTGGGCATTGGCAAGTTCCCATGACTCTCTGGAAATTGCTGCTATACAACAGTAAGTTCCTGAATCAAAGGAAGGAAGGAAATGAGAAACATTGAAGGGAAGATGCTGTAAGTGTCCAAAGAGAATGGACCTGGCCACCTGGGATCCAGAGAAGGCAGAACCCCCCTGTGGGAGCAGGGTTGGGGGGGGCAGGAGAGTAGGAGCCCTGTGGAGGGGGCTTCACAGGCCTGCCTCTAGGAAACCAGGGCAGCCAGAACCAGCTCGGCTTACCCAATGGCCCGGAAAAGTTTCCAATGATTACAGTCGGTTGGCCTCAGCTAGATCCCTTACTGTGAACAAAACAAACGTGCACTTTGCTGAGCCCACTTCTTGGCCCCTGGACCCCATGGTTTCATCGGTGTAAGAAATGACAAGAAGACACTGTCTGTGCCGAAGCAAATCGGCACCGGCTCTGAGCTGCTGAGGGGTGCTGGCCCAGGGTTCCATGGCAGGGGAGGTCAGAGACTGGACCTGGGTGAGCTCTTCCTAATTCTCTCCAAGGCAGGCCTTCTGCTCACTCTACCATCCTTCCCATCTGTCCTTCCTTCTCCTGGACCCCTTCATTTCAGATCACAAAGTGGCAGCAGTTCCAAAACCTCACTCCCCCAGTGCCAGCCTTCAGATGCAGGCCCAGACAAGAGCTAAAACAGCTGCTCTGACACATGAAGGTTTGCAAAGCACTTCTCAGGGGCTTATGTCCTCCTCAGCTGCCCTAAGAGGGAGCGGCTGTGACTCTTCTAGCTCAGGGATGTACCTGGGGAATGGTGACAGCTGGGTTTGTACTCGGGGCCTGACTTGAGGTGCAGTGCCTTCCAGGGAATTCCCTTCCTGAGCTTAGGGAAGTGATTTCATCTTTGGAAGTTTCCCTCTTCTCAGCTATAAAATACTCAGGCATCTCTGGCTGTGTGGGCACGTCTGGCTCTCTGTGACCCCACTGGGGGGTTTTAATGGCAAAGATATTGCCATTTCTTTCTTCAGATGAAGAAGCTGAGACCAACAAGGTTAAGTGACCTACCCAGGGTCCCACAGCTATGAAGTATCTGAGGCTGGATTTGAACTCAGATCCTGACTCCAGGCTTAGCTAGGCCACCTCGGTGCTCTGTCACAATCTTCAAAGTGCCACAAACATCCAAGCTCAAAAATGATGTTGCTGTTTTGTTTTTCCCCTTGAGGGATGGGGGCAGCTTAGCGTCCTTCGATTCCCTGAGTCCAGGCTCGACTCTTTCTCACCTGGGAGACCTTGGACAAATTCATTCCATTTCTCTAGTGCCTGCTTTTCCTCTCATCTATAAATCACACATAATGATATCTTGTCTTCATGGGACTTCTGGAAGATGGAGAGAAAATACTTTGTACCTGAGAAACACTAAACAATGAGCATAATAGGGGCGGCTAGGTGGTGCAGTGAATAGAGCACCGGCCCTGGAGTCAGGAGGACCTGAGTTCAAATTTAGACTCAGACGCTTAACACTAAAACTAGCCGTGTGATCTTGGGCAAGTCACTTAACCCCAATTGCCCTTCAAAAAGCAAAAATATTTTTAAAAACATTTTTAAATAATGAGAATAATAGCAGTAAATAACTGGACTTGACACACTTGGTGATTTACAAAGTACTTTACATATATCATCCCATTCGAGCCTGATAAAGAATCTGGGAGGCAGGGATTTTCAGCATCATTATCCCCATTTTACAGATGAGGAAATGTGAGGCCAGACAAGTGAAGGGCCTTGCCAAGGGTCACCTAGTCAGTAAACGTCAGCGGCAGGATCTGAACCCAGGCCTTCCGGGTTCCAGGTTCTGCATTCTGTCCCTGAAGCTTCAGGAGCAGCTGCCATGGGACGGCCCTGACTATCAGATTTCACATAAAGGTTAGAGTAAAGTTCCCACCGGCACCAGGAGGGAAAATAGTACCCCCTTTTCCTGATGCCCCAGACGGAAAGGCCAGGGACTGGCCTCCCACAGTCCCCAGAAACTATCTCTGCCCAAAGCCTTGATCCCTTCTTGGCCAACTACAACGAAGAGAAAAGGAGCCTGGTATTTCACAAGGCTGCCCGCTGCACCCCAGGCCCCAACTTGACCATCTGGAAAAGGAAGGGACTGGGCTGAATGAGCTCTCAGGGCCTCCCAGCGCTTTTCCTGGGCAGTAGCTAGGTAGCATCGTGGAGAAAGGGTTTAACTCGGGGCCAGAAGTGCCCGACTTCCAGCACTGCCCCTGAACAAGCCAGCTAAGCTCTCTCCACCTGGGTTTCCTCATCTAGAAAACAGACAACAACAGCAGTTAGCTCGTAGGCTTGTCGAGGACGAATGAGATAACCCACGTATGGTGTTCTGTAATCCCTAAAGGGCTGTGTGAACCTAGCTAGCTCTGTCTGACCTTCCCTAGGCCAAGGCTCCACCCAGCTCTGACACTCACTCTATAGGAGTGTAGTCAAAGGGCCCAGGCCTTGGTGAACCCCTTCACCCTCAACTCTCTGGGTCTCAGCTCTATCTCCTGTAAAATGGGGCCAGCTCCCAGCCACTGTGGGCCCCTTGGAGCACAGCCAGGCAGCTCCAGCAGGGTGATGTGGGGAAGGCCCCTTGTATACCCTAAGGCATGACTCTGGTCTCCAGGGACCCAGGGCCCTTTTTCTGAAGCCAAGGGCCTTGGGAGGCGTCACTTGCTGGTCCCCAACAGGTATCACAGACCACTCCCCTAACAAGGCATCATTATGGGATCAAAGACAGTGAACATAAGAGGCATCTCACTGAAGAAACTCCATTAAAACACAGAGATCAGCTGTGTTCTTCAGACAGCTGGTCTTTTAAGTGGCTAAAATATCAAAGCAAACACTTTAGGGTTGGTAGAAGATGCCACTTAGCAGTGAGCCAAGCCACTGCCACAAAGAGAAGTTGGCAGGACAGAAGGAAAGATGAAAATCGAAAGCAGGCCTCGCCCTCCCTAGCAGTGCCCCAAATGCAGCCTGGCCCAAAGCTGTGCTTCTCTAAGCCAGACCCACACCAGGAGCAGCCAGAAATGTGGGGGCAGAGAGCGGAGAGGGCAGGGAGGAGAGAAACATGGAGGGGAAGGAGGAAGAAAGGGGGCAGGGGACAGGAGAGGGGTGATGGGAAAGGAAGGAGGAAAGAGAAGAGGGAAAGGGGAAGGAGAAAAAGAAAAGAGAACAAAACCAAACAGCGACATGGAATAGAGAGAGAGAGAACAAGTTAGATGGGTAGAAAAGGCCCTTCACCCAAGGGTGTCCAGAACTGAATTCTCCCCAGGCCCTGGTCCAAAGCCCTGTCTAAGGGGCAGCAGCCAAGAATGATTATGGTGGGAGAGATAGAAGCCTTCCCCCCTTCCCCACACCAATCAAGCAACTAAGAAATGTTGGCCAACAAAGGTTGGGTAGAACCAAGAGAGAAGGACCTAGACACAGTACATGGAGATGGGGCACAAAGCAAGGCTCAGGGCCAGGCATGAGCAAGGTGGACAGTCACCTAGTGGACAAGCACTGGGCAAAGAAAGGGAAACAAAGGACTTGTTTCTGGCCATGACACCCAGCCTCTCACCCAGGTATCTCAAGGTCCAGCCTTCCTTGGAGCTCTACAGTGTGCCTCCTTTGTCTCCTCAGACACCACCCCCACCCTGGTGCCCATCACCTTATGCCTGGAGTATGGCCATAACCTCCCATTGGCTCCAGGGCCTCTAATCTCTCCCTACTCGGCTGCCAAACTGATCCTCCTAAAGTGTCATTGGACCCTGTCACCCCCTCCTGAACTCAATCAACACTGGCTCCCTATTACTTCTGAAAGCAAACAGTCTCTTTGGTCTCGGAGCCCTTTGTAGCCAAGCCCCCCCCCCATCTTTCCAGTCTTTGAACACCTTCCAGTCCTCCAATACACACACACACACACACACACAATTTTCCAATATCCTCACCCTCCTGAATACTAGGCAATCCAGGGACAATGGCCTCCTACCTGTCACACAAGGAGTCCCATCCCCAACTGGTGTCATTTCCCTGACTATACACCCCCATGCCCGGACCACTCTCTCATCTCCCTCCCTCCTCCCCCCCACCTGCCTTCTGAGTCCCAGATAAAATCTCACAATAAACCAGGCCTGGGCCTCCCTAATTTTAGGGTCTTCCCTCTGCCACTTATCTCCAATTCACCCTGTATAAAGCTCACTATGCAGAGTTGTCTGCATGCTGTCTCCCCCATTAGACTAGGAGCTCCTTGAGGATAGGGTTGGATTTTTGCCTGTCTTTGCATGTCCAGTACTTAACAGGTGCTGGCACATAGTAGGTGCTTAAAAATATTTACTAACTAAATCTCATGAGGACAGATAGGAAGGGTGCCATATCTAGCCTTTATATCCTCTGTTACAGTGGGTACTTAAAACATGTTTGATTCCTTCAAAAGTTGCCAATGGATTACACTGATGTTCCTATAGAGAGGAATCCCCAAGTAATCAATCTCCAGGCCAGGTCCTGAAGCAGCTCTTGGGGCTCCTTTGGTACAGTGAAACAGGAAATGGGATGAGCCAGAGAACTTGGGCTAAAGCCTCACTCTGCTACCTACTACCCTATAGTAGGCTCAGTTTCCTCATCTGAAACAATGAGGGGGCTGCATCAGGTGCTGCAGATCTGTGCTAGGGAGACAGTCTTCAGAGAGCATCTCCCAAAGTTCGCGCTTTCTACAAAAGTACCCCCAATATGCAGACAAATGGGAGCTTTATCTGGAAGATATTAGCACAGGAAAGACCCAGTGGGTCTTCCCCATCATTGGAGATTTCTGGCAAGGACTAAAGGCTTGCCTTGTGGTGGCTGTATCCCTCCCACCTCTTAGGAAGACTCTGAATCCTGACTCTCAGGTAAAACTGCCCACAAAAGGCCCCCTTCATTCACAGCCTCCTTCTGGCCAGGCAATGATCCTCTTTGGCAGCTGTTCACTTGGGACCATCATTGTCTGTTTTTATTTTTTGTGGCTCACTTTTTCTGAATTGACTGTAAACTTGGAGCTTCTGGAAAACAACTTAGTTAGAATTGTATGGGGTGTTCTCTAGTCCATGCAGGAGATCACTTCTTTAATAATAATAATAATAATAATAATAATGATGATGATGATGATGATGATAACAATAACATCATTTTAAGAGGTCAGTGCATAGGGTAGCTCTGGTATTTACATAGAGATGCTCCAAAGCTTGATGAATTCAATAAAAATGTTTTTGCCTCTCTGAATGTGAAGCAGACTCTCAGTATCAAGGCAGTGGGCCAACTAATGAAGTCTTCACATATCCTAGCTTGTTAAAGAAGACGAGGTATCCTACTGGTACAGGGTTCAGCCAGAAGAAGCCTCCCTTGACTTCTGCCTTCTTTCTGAGTATACCTGCCACTGATGGTATCACTTTAAAGAGGGGGGAAGGGAAAAATGGAAGGTCACTGCCTTCCCGATGGAAAAACATCTAAGGAACATCTTGTCCACTCTCTACCATCGTGGTGGAGCCAAAGGTTGAATCACTGGATTGCCTCAAGCAAGAGAATTTCCCTAACAAACTACTGCCTTAGCTAATGTGTGAGCTCTTTAAAAATAAAATAAAATAAAACTTCAGACAAATTACTTATATTTACATGTACAACTTTAGGAGGAAGGACATTTAATGCTAATAGCACATTTCAAGGAATCCAATGGGAAATTGATGAGTGGGGCACTGAAATGCATCACCTGCTCTGACTGTATTTCTAAGTGATATGGATAATGTCCTCATCCATTCATTTGGCTATCGATTTCATCACTCACACGTGCCTCCTAATTGAACTGCAATCTTCATTGCATCTTGTTATTCCAGTCAAGGCCAAGGCACAAATTCATTCTAGGGGACAAATGTAACACACCAAAACAAAAGTGACAGTGAACTCTCCTTCCAGCTACCAAGCCAGATGGCCAAGTTGGTAGAGCACTGGGCTTCTCTTCAGGAAGACGAGCTCAAAGTTAATAGAAGACACTTAACTAGTTGTGTGATCCTGGGCAAGTCACTTGACCTCTGTTTGTCTCAGTTGTAAAATGGGAGTAACCTTGCCAGCACCTATCATGCAGGGTTGTTTTAAGGACAAATGAGAGAATATTTATAAAGTATTTAGTCCAGTGCCTGGCACATTCTTAGCATTACAATAAATACTCATTCCCTGCTCTCCACAGAGACAGGCATTTGTAAAAAGTCCAGAGCAGTGAAACATCCCTCCCTTCTAACCCCACTCTGTGCAGATTGTGGGGAGCAGAGTGGGCTAATTTAGCCCTTTGGTTAAGACATTAGTCTTGAAGACCCCTCAGGTCTGGCCTGGAAATCTCTCAGAAAGTCCTTTTAATGACCTTTCCAAGTAAGAACCTGCCAATCATTGGCCAACTCTCTGAAGGAAATGCCCAGCCAAGTTCACATTAAGTCCACCAAACTGATTTCATTGGTGACCTCTGATGGATTTCAACTCCAGGCTTCCCAGAGAGAGACAAGGCAGCTTTATTAGCATGCTACACCACCTCCTCCTCCCCAACCCCCCCCCTCTCTTTTTCTCCCCTCCCCCCTCCCCTTCCCTCGATTCTTTACGAGCCCTTGTTATATAAAATGCCACAAAGGGAAACTGGGGAAAAACATATGCAGCCACAAATCTGAGTTCCAACCCATCAGGCCAAATGTTTACCGTTATGCAGAGCTTTTCTCTAACTTAGAGATGAGTTTTTAAAAAAAGGGGGGGATGGGGAGGCGTTTGTTTTTAAAGTGTTTTTCTTTTAAAAATAAAAAAGAGGGCGGGAGCTGCCTGCGCCTTGTTCCTGGGAGTTCAGATCGAAGGCAAAAAGGCTGCTTGGACCCGAAAGCATCTTGGGCCAAATCGAATTATGAGCTTCATCCCTCCTTCCTTAATGGGGCTTTCTGACCCCGCCAGATTCCACCTCGACACCCCATAAATAATTGCTCTTCCCCTAACCACCATGATACACACTGAAACAGTCTTGAAGTAGGTATTCGGAACGGGGAGAGGGTGGATCAGGGACCCAGGTCCCTCCCCCAATCCGCGAAGAGATCCTCAGAATCTCCCCACCCTCCACGAAAGGGGAGACCGGTAAAGATGGGGGGCGGGGGCCAGGGGTGTCCCCCTTTTTAAATCGACTCGGAGGAGTCATCAGGTGTAGTTTTACTGGGGGCGGGGGGAACCCGCAGGACTCGGAACCCTGAGCTAGCGTTTCCAGGCAGATTTGCTTTGCTTTCTTTGCTTTTTTTAAGGAAGAGAAAGTCTCTGATTTGATTCCATGCAGTGATTAAGCATCTTTGTGCTCGGCCGAGTCGGGGATTCTAACCCCTCCCCCTCCAAAAAATGGCATCGAAGCAATCAAAATGGTAATGTTCGGCATGAATGGGGCCCCTCCCCCACCGCAAACTCTGCAGACTTTTCTCCATGTTGAGAGGAGAGAGGACCCCCCCACTTCGGCACAAAATGGGAGCTCCCACTACCAAATGGGGAACGCTGACCAACTCGGGGACA
>NW_027186402.1:177032-199882 GCF_028583685.1 Petaurus breviceps papuanus | reverse complement strand
GCCCCCGCCCCCACCCCTTGTCCTGCAGCCCCGTCCCCTTCCTACGAGGCTGCCCCCCCTGTTCCCCTTCCTCTCTGGCTCTCTGACTTTCTCTGCCTACACTCATGTCTTCTCTCTTTTTCTCCTCTCCGGCATCCTGCTCTTCGACGTGAGAAAATTCAATGTGAGATTTTTGTACATGTAAACGAAGCCTTCCCCAACAGACTCTCAGACTTTTGGAGGCACTGGCCTGACTTGGAGCTATTCACCCCTGCCTTCCTCTCCTATCCCCCCCGTTCCTTCCCCCCCTTAAAAGATGGAAGCCTGCACAGGATAATCGCTGCCTAGAGTCCCCAGAGTTCAACTTGGCTGCTTCTGCGTGCAGGTGTCCCAAAGTCCCCCCCTTCCTCTGGTTTGGGGTTCCACGGAACAGGGCCCCGGGGCCCAAGTCTCTGTGCCCCCAAAGCTGAAATACCCCCCAGCTGTGGCTAACAAAGCTTTCACCAAATCCCAGAGTTCTGTGGGACCTCACAGGGCAGCTAGCTCAGCCCTGAGCCGAGGCAGGCATTGACTCTTCCTTTTCATAGGCAATGGCGCTGGTCTGAAGTAGCCCAAAGAGGAAGAGGAAAATGAGAGGGGGCAGCATGTGGGGGATTAAATGTCCCCACCATAGCCCAGGCACACAATCCGTATAAGGGGGAAGGAGACACTGGCACAGCCCAGTGACAGGGAGAAGTTATGTAAAAAAATGGAGGCTGCTCCTCTAAGTCTCAGTCAGGGTTTCCTAGAAGTTTAGGGTACCCAGGGCTGTGTTGGAGTGTGGGGAGCAGATTCAGAGATTTGCCTTCTGAGAGTTGGTGAGTGATGACCTACAGCAACAGCTGATGCTGACCTCCCTTTGGACCCTTTGCAAAGCATGCCCCCCCCCCAAGGGTGGTCGGTTTCAGGAAGCATAGGCATCACTAACTTTTACCACTGAGGAAACTGAGGCAGAGCCGCAGGCCTATGGAGTGGCTGGTCAGGATTGGAAAACAGTTCTTCTGACTCCTCTCACAAGGATGTGGAAGACCTTGGGGTATGAGAAGAACACAGGAGAGGAGGCAGAGCTAGGCATCTCTGCTACCTGAACAAGGCTGGGGAATTCTTCGCTGTGCCCTCATCACCCTGAGTGCAGAGCTAGACTTGGAGGAAAGATGTGCTCAGATCAAACTGGGCCTTCCCTGGCAAGTCGAGTCATGTCTGGTGACTTAGCATCTTCTTCTGTAAAGTACAATGATTCAGCCCCCTCCCCAGACCTTGTGGGAGAGGCTTTCTCAGGATCATTTCTGGGAAGGCCTTACAAGCTCCATCTTTCTGAGACACTGAAGGGTCTGGCCAGTACTGGAGCTGCCTTTGCTTGACTGGACTGATTTCTTGTGGTTTTGTTTTTGTTTTTCTTCAGGGAGAGGGGACAGAAGAGAAAAAATAAATACTCACTAATTTAAAAAATAAAATTTAATTTCAAATTCTTCTATAGACATCAGTCATCATTCCTTGTAGCCAACTGGAATTTCTTTACCCAAATACCAATCTCTGCTATGCCACACCATGGAAAGGGGAATTATCTGGTACCATAGACCTGCAAGTTCATCATTGTAGGAATTCCCAGTTGAGGAAGTCCCTTCTTCCAGTGCAGATTGGCCTCATCATGGTAAGAGCAGCTGGCATTTAAGGCTGCAAAGAACTTCCCATCCATCTCTTCTCATTGGAGCCTCACATCCACTTTGAAGAAAGGCTCCTTATTGCGTGAGGGAACTGAGGCCATGGGATGGTAAGTGATTGCCATCTAGTTTGAGCTAGTGTTGGGGTAGGCTGCAAGGTCATGCTCCATTCCAATTGAGCACTTTAGCTACTAGGCTACACTTCCCTTTGAACCTGTGTCATCTGAGCCCCGCTCTTTCCCCCTCAATAGTCCCGACTTTCTTGATCCAATGGCATACACCAGGTTTGCACAACTGTCCTGACAGAAGCTGTGACTTGGGTGTGGTGGTGGGATCACAAAAGGCATTTTGCATAGGATTTTAGCCAAGTGAACAGATCCTGTTCTGCTGCTATTCACCAGTAGGAACATCCAGAGACCTCTGGCTCTCTTGGGCTGTGGCCACAGTCTTCTGAGTCCTCCCATTCCTACTCTTTAAAAGCCAAGAGGATGGAATCAGATGGTCTCAGAATCAGGGGTTCTTTACCTGCTTTGTATCCTGGACCATGGGAGGAAGCACTTATTAAGGACCTACTATGAGCAGGCACTTTATAAATATTTCATTTGATCCTCATGACAATCAAATAATAATAATCAAATTTCTTTGATCCTGTACACCCATTGTACAATTGAAAAAAATGAGGCAGACCCAGGTTAAGTGACTTGCCCAGGATGACATGGTAGGAAGTTCCTAGGGCAGGATTAGAAATCTGGTCTTCCTGACTGCTGGCCCAGGGCTCTACCCACTGAACCACCCAGCTGCCTCTAACTTAGCCCTCAAAGTCATGCTTTTTGAGTGCATGAACTAAACTACATTGTGTTACTAAGGAAATAAAGTATGCATGAAAAAAATGAAAGAAATTCCCAGGTGCTCAGGTTAAGGTCCCTTCCAGCTCTGCCTGCTAGAAGCCTCTAATCCAAAGAAGAGAAAGCTCACAGGGGGCCTTGGAAGAAGCAGAAGCAGCTTCCAGGAAGAAGTGAGGGTTGCAGGTTTTCCTTGAAGGATGCAACCCAACAGACAAAGCCAACCATTTCCTTCATTCACTTGTGGAAGAATTCCCAGAAGTCTTCTTGCTGAGTAAGGCCTTTTTGGTATGGGTTAAAGGAGGTCTAGGAATTCAACAGGTGAGAAGATTGTAAAGGGAAGAACAGGAAGGGAGGCATGAAGACAGAAAAGCACAGGGCATGTTGGGAACACACACAAGAGGCCATTTTGGCTAGAGCCCAGAGGTCACTCAGGGGACCTATTCACCAGAGCCTGGACAGTCAGATAGCACAAGGTGGGAAGGCACCCAGAATGCCAGGCTAAGGAGTTTACATTCTCTTCAGAAGGTCAAAGAAAGCCACTGAAGAGTCAGTCCTCTAGAAATATCTTCCTCGTAGGAAGACCACTCCCCTACAAAGCTAAAAAGGTGAGGAATTTTCTCTTCAAAGCCCTTTTCTAGGGGGGAAAAAACTCTTACAATTAACTTCCAAAACATTCATGGCTTTATGAGAGGTTTGTTGAAGACTGAGTAATATAGTACGCCAGAGTATTCTAAATGAAATCAAAACAATGAGCCATATTAAGGATACTTGTGACTATTGGGAAGGACAAACCCCAGATGAGGGAGCTCCCTCTACCACAGCAGATCCATCCCTTCTCCACAACTTATAAGCTTGGAGAATTGGCCAAGAGCACTGAAAGGTTAAGTAACTTGTTCAGTGCTACACTGCCAAGCTGGGTCAGAGGCTGGACTTCCTGGATCTGAGATGCCTGGGCTGACTCTCCTCATACTGGCACCTCTTTAAAGATAAACTTGCTGAAGTCTTGGCTTCTGAATATCTTTTCAGCACATTTCCAGCTCTCCATTGCAGAACAAGACAGCCTCTTGTTGAAAATGTACAGAAAGAATACAAGTCGGGGCGGCCAGGTAGCACAGCGAGTAAGAGCACTGGCTCCAGTGTTGGGATGACCTGGGGATCAAATCCGGGCTCAGATACTTAGCACCACATCCAGAAATAACTGGTCGTGTAACCTTGAGCAAGTTACTTCACCCTGATTGCTTTAAAAAAAAAAAAAAGAAAGAATACAAGTCACTCCCCAGTTGATAAATGGCCAAAGGCTATGAAAACACAGTTTAGTCATATGAAGAAATGCTCTAAATTACTATTGACAGAGAAATGCAAATTAAGACAACTCTGAGGCATCATCTCACATCTATCAGATTGGCTAACATGACAGAAAAAGAAAATTTAAAATGTTGGAGATGATATGGGGAAACTGAGACACTAATGTATTGTAGGTGGAGTTGTGAATTGATCCAACGATTCTGGAGAGAATTTGGAACTGTGCTCAAACAGCTATAAAACTGTGCATACCCTCTAACCTAGCAATGCCAGTACCAGGTCTCCATCCCAAAGAGATTTTAAAAAAAGGTGGAGGGAGGATCTATTTGTACAAAAATATTTACAGAGGGTCATTTTTGTGGTGGTAAAGAACTGGAAATTGAGGAGATGCCCATCAACTGGGAATGGCTAAACAAGTTGTAGTGTATGCTTGTGATAGCACATTATTGTGCTATAAGAAACAATGAGCAGGATGCTCTCAGAAAAACCTAGACAGACTTACATGAACTGAAGCAAAGGGAATCGAGCAGAACTGGGAAAATACTGCACACAGTTACAGTGCTATTTTGAAGATGATCAACTGGGCATAACAGCTATTCTCAGCAGTACAATGATACAAGGCAATTCTGAAGGACTCATGATGAAAAATGCTATTAACCTCCAGAAAGAACCGATGGAGTCTGAATGTAAATCGAAGCACACTTTTTAAAAATTTTGTTTATTTTTGGGGGGTGGGGTGTTGGTCTGTGTC
The DNA here is from genome assembly GCF_028583685.1 of Petaurus breviceps papuanus. Lineage (NCBI taxonomy): Eukaryota > Metazoa > Chordata > Mammalia > Diprotodontia > Petauridae > Petaurus > Petaurus breviceps. The sequence continues at coordinate 195,305 of NW_027186402.1, read as the reverse complement.
CTCTTTTACAACATAACTAATATGGAAATATGTTTTACATGACTGTACACGTGTAACCTATATCAAAATGCTCAAGGAGGGAGGGAATTAGGAACTCAAAAATTATTTTTTAAAAGGTTAAAACATTTTTTACATGTAATTGAGAAAAATAAAATGAAAACATTCTTAGAAAAGAAAATGTACAGGAGAGCTTATTAATTGTTTATTATCCTTGTGTATTTGTGTTCTTTGGTAATTATCCAGATTCCAAGTGGCAAATGGGCTTTGTCCTTTAACACAATGGGAGACCAGGATGATTATTTTTTTAAGTTTGTACTTAAATTTTTTTCAATTTAGCAAGCATTTATTTTCTATCCTTTCCAACCCTGTCCCAACTGGAAAAGAAGAAAAGGGAAAGAAAACCCCTTGTAGCAAATTATGCATAGTCAAGCAAAACAAATCCCCATGTTGGCCATGTCCAAAAGTATGTCTCATCCAGCACCTTGAAGCCATCCTCTCTTTGCCAAGGAGTTGGATCGGATGTCTCATCGTGGGTCATCATTGCATTCATTGGAGGTCTCAACTGTTCATTTTTACAACGTTGTTATTGTATAAATGGCTCTCAGAGCAGGATGACTTTGAAACAAGCCAGGGGGAGGTGTTCTTAGTGAGGAGTAGGAGCAGAGCGTAACTAAGAGGCATGGGGCTTCAACTGCAGGCGTGAACACAGAATCTCAGGGTTGAAAAGCCACTCTGTGGACATGCCCAACACAAAACAGAAAGTTTTTCTGCCACATGCCCAAAAGGTTGCTGATCATCCATCCACCAGAGACCTCCAGAGAGGGGCAATGTACACACACAGGCTGATTCTCAGAGCTGGAAGAAGCCTCAGAGCAACCAGCATATAGACAGGAAAACTCCCCTAGCAACTGTGACAAGAGCTCATCCACCCTCTCCTGGAAGACCTTCAAAGATGGGGAATCTCCCCATTAAATGCTATTAATTCCCTTCCAAAGTCACTCCTTCCCCTTTGGGACAGCTCCCACTGTTAGGATGTTTTTCTTGACATTAGATTTAAATCCATTTTTCTACGACTCCCACATTGCTCCCATGGAGCCAAAACATAAACTGAGTGTGGTCTGGGACAGGTTAGCCACAGAGATGAGAAGAGGCTGGCTACCATTCATGTGACCTTTAATCTCCCTCCCCTCAGAGTTTGGGTGTCATTTTTCCCTTAGTATGGAAAGGAAGTTAAAGAAGGAAAATCATAAAGAGAATTTCAAAAACAACTCAGAGTCTGTAGCATTTAATATCCTTAAAGTATGAGGAGAGGAGGACATTTCAAGAATCCAGGATGTGATAAGACTGTGGGGGGAAAGCAGACTGTTCATTAACAGAAGGCAGCCCAATGTGATGGAAGCAGCCTGGAACTGAGAGTCAGGAGACAAGTTCTCTAGTCCAGAGGTTGTAAGTACAATATAGCCCATAACCCTCCTGAGTACAGCCCAATCTAGATGAAAATGTAATTGGGAAATGCTTAACCAAACAAATAAAAATACATAAAACACAGGTATCACATTTTAAAACTAAGTCAATATGCAGCCCACAGGATCCTAATCTCAAGATTAATGGCCCCATTTCCACATGAGTTTGATGCTACTGTTCTAAACCAGCCTTGCCCTTGGCCTCGGTAACTTTCTGCTTGGTAACTGTGTTAAGGGCTTGCTGACAAAGGAGTTTTCAAGGCTCTTTTGGTCTCCTCATTATGGCAATTATTTCACATCTATCTCAGTTTCTGCATGAAATCATTGTAGTCTGAGTCTATTTCTATTCTCCCATCCATATCTCATTTTTTTATTATGAAAAACTTTTAAGAGTTGGTCAATATCATGGGCTGAATCTCTGGCAAGGAGAGGCAGAAACATATATATGGGATACTGTGGTGACAGAAAATATTGATAACTTATTTTTAAGAAGTTGATCAAGATGGAATTGTTTACATTGCATCCTACATCTTTTCCCTCTGGGTTTTTCTCATAGTTTTACCTAATAAGTTCATTGGAAACAGAGCCTTTGGTTTTTGTCTTTGTATCCCCAGGACCTAGCACAGTGCCCAGCTTCTAGCAGATGCTTAGTAAATTCCTTTTGCTTGACTAGCTTGGCCTTTGAACCAGTCGGTGGCCTAACTGTGCTTAGCTAATTGGAGAATGACTTCATGGTGGGAACAACTTATTTTCTGCCTCTTCAAATACAATCAGTTTCATTTTTGGTGATGTTATCCTATGCTCCCCATGTCCAGTGCCTTCTGATGCTTTGCTCCAAGAAAATACTTGTCATGTTTAGGCATCAGGCTTCTCTGGATTCTAGATGTCTTTGGACTGTCTCATGTTTTTTTTTTAACCCATTTTTTCTCATTTATTTTTCACTATCCTGCCTTACTCACACAAGTCTCCAACATCAAAGTATTTACTGCTTTTATTTGGCGTAATTGGAAGTCGTGATCACATTGCTAAGGGAACATACTGGATTTTGGAGGGCCGCACCAAGTTCGTCTAGGCTGTCTCCCGCTTTGTCCGCTGCAGCACACACTGCACATCTTTTCATGGTTGTCTTTTTGCAAATATTCAGAATGCATACTGCGATGTAAGAGGGCCACACAAAACAATCTTTCTTCTTGGCTGTGGACCAATGACAAAGCTCCATCATCTCCGTTTTTCACCTCCCCAAGAAGGACTTGGGAGCCATCCTCCTAATCATCTGTAATTTTCTTTGCAATGAGAAAGCCAAGATCGTTAAGATTCTCTACTCCCAGCAGTGTGTTCCACCTGTTGGTCACTGGACAAAGATCCCACCTGTAGAACTGCAGCCCAATTAAAGTTTGTATTTGGTCTAAACCAATGATTCTTGGGCTCTTCTCTTCCCTTTTTCAGCACTCTGCTTAGTAGCATTCATTATAGAAGATCTGAGGTCCGTCTTCTATTTTTGTCATTATTCCATAACTTGCCAGGGCCAAAGAATTAATCAGCAGGTGTCCTGTCTCCAGGTGCTCAATGAACTGCCTGGCACTTTGTTAGACTGCGCCATACAAAGCAGACTGTTATGGCCAGGGAAATACTCAAGCCTTTCCAGTGTGTAAAGCCTGCTGGTACTTGTATTCTAGATGGCAGAGGTTTCAAGGATCCAGGGTCCCTGTCATTGCCCCATGACACATCCAAAGAGTACCCTGGGAAAGAAGATGATTCCAGATGACACCCTGAGAGTGCCCGAAGTTCCCTGACTCATTTAAGCCCCATGCCAAAACAGCCCTAGGAGGCTGGAGCTGTAGGTATTATTATCCAGGTTTTACATATAAGAAAGCTAGGGCTCACAAAAGAGAAGAAACTCACCTAGAGTAACACAGCTAGTAAATGTCAAAGGTGGAATCGGCACTCAGGGCTTCCTGACCCAGTGCTATGACCAGGCTGTGACACTTTACTGTTACTGTTATATTATGTATTGTCTGTATCTATGTATCAATTTAAACTCCATCAGGGCAGGGACTGAGTCTTAAGCATCTATGTAGCCCCCAGAACCAAGCTCCAGGACACCCCCCTGTGATGGGAATGTAAATTTTAAAGATCTTCCCTGCCCCTAGGCTAAAGTGCACCTGGAGCCTGGGGTGGGAGGCTTGTTTTTCAGTAGATGCTTCTTGATAGGCCAGTGGGTCCAGAAGGTTGTTACATTCTCTGAGCCAGGAGAAGGCTATATAAGCCCTGATGTGTACCTTTGTTTTGGGGCTCACTTTGAGAAGTGTTCTGTGATTTGATCAGATGAAACTCTGGGAAGCCATTGTCCAGAGCCCCCCAGCTTTGAAACCCAGATGTTGTTTGGTATGGATGTAATGGTTGGAGAGTTTGGAAATCTGTCTACTTGATCTGTTTCTGTCTTGATAATTCTGTCTGTATATTCTGAAGTTCGGGGTGCTGACCTTTTTCCCCTGAACTAGGTAAACGATACATATCTGACTGATTAAAGTAAGCTTGTTAACCCATTTTGAGTTGCTTTCCTTTAACAAAGCAGATCTAAGAACCTGTGGTGGCAGCGACCCTGGGGACGCTGGGGTGCTTGCTGCTACACCCCCCCCCTCATAGATAAGTAACCAATGTTTGTTGAACATTTCATATTATTATTACTACTATACAAACACACAACACCTTCTGTGTTCTACTTTCCACTTGAGAGACAACAAGAAATAGTGGGTGGAGCATAGGATTTGGGAGTAAAGATACTGGGTTCTCCTTCCATCTCTCCTATTTTTTGCATGGCATGAGTTGGTAGAGGTCACTTCAATTTTTTTACTTTCTTTAATGTCCAGCTTTCGTTTCCCCTTATAAAAAAAATGCAGGGACTAGAGAATGTCCAAAGGTTCTTACTGTTTTAAATCCTAGGCTGATTCCCATTAGAGCCCCATAAGGTAGACAGGGCATATAGAAGTATCTCCATTTAACAGAGTAGAAGCTAGGACTCAGAGGGTAAGTAGCTCTCTCAAGGTCACACACAGCTAATTGCATCAGAGTCAGGCATTGAACCATGATCTTCTGATTCCTGCAATCCGCTAAAAGCCACTTGGTCATATTCACTCCCACCCCTATCCTGCACTAAGGGGTGGAAAGGGAGGATGTTAAAAATGTGCAGCCCTTCATATTTATTCAAATAATATTTCATCAAATATAAAATTAAATTCTATTCAATATAAATTTGCTTGGAACATCTTATGAAGGCAATGAGTATCACCTTATAAAGAAGTAGTTCCTTCAATCAGATGATATTGGGGAGGGAAGAGTTGACCTAAAGAGGAGGAAAGGGTCCTCCCAGATGACAATTTTCTCTCCCTTCCCCCTTTCCTCCCTCCCCTAGTTATAGAAAACTAGGAGCTCACAATTTTAACCTAAGGGCAAAGCCCAAATCCACATGGATCCATTTCTTTGGACTTTTATAGAGCTTTAAAAAATACAGGCTATCAATAATATTAGCACAGGCTAGCTCCCTAATTCAGAGTCAAAGTTTGATCACTTGAATAGATCCAAGACCTATTTAAACCTTGTATATGGAAGCTAGCCACTGGCATCTCTCATTTGCACTCTGTGTATGCAATTAGATTTACATGTGCTCAAAGCAATTAAAATTTATCTCAAAATCACTGACTTTAAAGTATTTCAAAACAGCAAAGAAATAGCTTAAAGGAATAGAGAGCTCTGGACTTAAACACCTGCCTTTTCAGATGCAAAGAAAGGAGAAAAAAGAAAGAGAAGTTGTACCAGCCACTCTAGTTATTTAAGCAGGAGAAAGTTCAACAATGATCAGCCAGCCCACACTCTGGTCACCACTTTCCCATCTGTCCGTGGTGCACAGAGGTTCTGTCTCGCCCTGTTGGAGTCGGTCTAGGCTCAACCCTGTTCTCCCATACCTCTGCCATTGGCTCATGTGTGCATCTTTGTGTCTGCCTCTCAGGCTGCTGCTAGAGCAGCCGCAACCAGAACCAAAAGCCAGAAACCTCCACACTTTTGCTGCTCACACAAGCCCTCCCCCAGGGTGGCTCCAGGGCCACCTTCGAACTTCGTCTCTCCTCATGTATTTCTGTGACCCAGAAACACTCTTTCTAACAGCAAGAAGCAAAGGAGGGGAAAGCAAATTTCAAAGAGGTCACCAACACCCAACTAAGAAGAATCCTCCAGAGGGCATTGAAGCAGGAAATAAGGTGTGTTGAGGGAAGCGGAATGTGGAAAAGATCTGTGCAGACGTTTCAGAGCACCCTCTTTTCACCATCAAGGACAGCAGCGTCACCACATTTGGGATCTACCACAACCTTCTCAGCTGTGTTGGCTCAGATAGTAATAGGACTGGAGTGGGGAAAGCAATTATCCTCAACCAGTTGTGTTTAGAACAATTTCAAGCTGGGCATGACACAATTTGAAGGACATTGAGAGATTGATTTATAAAATGTCTGAAAGAGAGGACAGCGAAGGCTTGAGGGGAAAACTTGGACCTTGGTATTATCACCAAAAAAGAATCTTGTCCTGAGTAAAGTGAACAGAGCCAGAAGAACATTATACACAGTAATAGCAACCTGTTCAATGACTTTGATAGACTCAGCTCTTCTCAGCAATATAAGGATCTAAGACAATTCCAAAAGACTCATGATGGAAAATGCCTTCCACATCCAGAGAAAGAACTATGGAGTCTGAATGCAGAGCGAAGTAGACTGTTTTCACTTTTCTTGTTTGTTCTTTCTCATAGTTTTTCCTTTTTGTTCTTCTTTCACAACACAACAACATTCTTTGGAATGTTGTAGAAATGTGGAAATATGTTTAACATGATTGTAGCTGTATAACCTACGTCAGATTACTTGCTGTCTTGATGGGGGGAGGGAAGGGAGGAAGGAGGAAAATTTGGAATTCAAAATCCTATAAAAGTGAATGTTATGGGGGCAGCTAGGTGGTGCAGTGAATAGAGTACCAGCCCTGGAGTCAGGAGGATCTGAGTTCAAATGTGGCCTCAGACACTTAACACAAAAACTAGCCACGTGACCTTGGGCAAGTCACTTAACCCCAATTGCCCTCCAAAAAGCAAAAAAAATTAATTTTGAAAGCTAAAAATTAATTAATTTTTAAAAAGAATCATGAAAACTATATCCATAACCATCTATCAACCTACCAAAATGTGTATTTCTATGAGCTGAGTCCCATCTACAAAAAAATTTTTATGAGAATAATTTACAGATGTCTTGAGGTCATCCTTGGTGATGATATGAGAGGGAGATGATCAGGTTCCTGCAAGTGCCATTCTCCAACAGAGTTATCTGTACAATTGCAGCAACACACACTTGTCATTGAAATAAGAACATAGACAATACATGAGTACCCTGCATTTATTGAATGATTTCTATAAAAAAATTCATTCAGTAATATAAAATATCACTTTCAAAGCTCTCCTACAGCAAGCTGTCTCCCATCTAAGTCACATAAGATTCCTTGAAAAGGGTAGTTTGTCCAAAGAGGTTAGATTATTAATATTGAGCAATGTATAAAACAGAAAAAAGCATCTTTATCGAAGGCAATTGACATTGTCATGGGGCTGTCCAATGCACAATCCAAATCACCTATTTGGAGGACAGTGAAATCTTCCAAATGCCCATGGTTGCAATTCAATCAGTCAATCAGCAAGCATTTATTGATCATGAACTATGGACCAGGCCCTGTGCTAAGTGCTGGGCATATGAAGAAAAAAGTGAGACTATCTTCTATCAAGGAAGACAAAAGGTACACAGAAATGTGTATATGTGCATGTATGTGTATGGACACACTCATATGCAGGCTCAGTTTTACTCTGTTAGGAAAACACAAGTCACTGGGGAGACAAGGATGGAACCTCTGAAGAAGGTGTTTAAGTTCCAAAGAAAGCCAGGCGTTCCAAGAGGTGAGGATTAGCATTCCAGACAGAAGGGAAGGATCTCCAGTTTGAATCCTACTGGAATAAATAAACAGAAACACCTGCTTCACACTGAATGAGCAATGGCTTACAGACAGACTGCTAGAACTATTTGTAATGTATGTAGATGCTGCTTTGATGAATAAAAAATAAGTTTAAAATGTTAATGAATTTATAGCTGCTTTTTGTCATTATGTGGTTTCTCTATCAATGGGTACCAACAGTAAAACTACTGTTAGACCTTTTCCCCCACACATATTCTTCAGCCCAATGACAATGGTCTCCTAGTGGTCCCACCAATGAGATTATCTCTTGGCCCTAGGCATTTTCTCTAACTGCCCCCCATAATCTCCTTCCTCATCTCAGCCTCCTGGCTCTTTTTCTTCCTTCAAGTCCCATCTCCTACAGGAAGCCTTTTCCAATCTTAATTCTGGTGCCTTCCCTGCGTTAATTATTTTGTCAATATTTTATATTTTGTCAATATTGATTTCATTGTTATCTCCCTCATTAGAATGTAAGCTTCTTGAGGCTAGGAACTATCTTTTTCCCTCTTTTTGTATCCCCAGTACTTAGCACAGTTCCTGGCACAAAGTAGGCTTTTAATAAATGTTTTTTTTTTATTGAAAATGAGTCAGGAACCACTGGTCTAACTCATATTTATGCTATCTGTCCATGGGGATAGCATAAAAGACCCTGTCGAATGTTATCATCTGGAGAAGGGGCTAGTCATAGCAACAAACTTGATCATGTGCTTGGCTGGAAAGTCAGTGTCACTGAAGCAACCAGGTCCCCTGAGAAAGAGACAGGAGGTAGCATGTTCCAGGCAAGTCAGACCACCCTGACCACCTTGACCATAAGACATGAAGGACAGGAAGACAGCTTCAGGGAAGTTAACAATCTTAATTTATTCTAGTCTAGTCTTCTCAAGAGGAGTTGCTGATAATGGGAGCACCAACCCCCACAGCATTCCCTAATCACACTTCTTGCAAGGGCCAGCAAGAAGGGGGGGGGCAGGGCAGAGACCCCTATGTCTCAGTGGGATCAATTGAGATAGGCACAGCTTGTAAACTCCCCTAAATCTCCTAAGTCTCAATGAGGGCTGGTTGAGGCAAACACAGATCCCCCCCCCCAAACCTTGATGGGCCAATCAAGGTACACACAGCATTATACTGCCATATTCCCCTATGGGTTCCCACTGACCAGTGCCCACTTACTTTATAGGGCAAGAGATAAAGGAGGCATGCTCCCAGAAACAGCCTCACAAGTTTACATTAGCTCACTATTATATCACACTGCATGGTCACAGTGGATATTTATAATTTTAAAGACTAATTTTACATTATTTATCATTATCTAATGCTATGCAAGTGTGGTGATGTTTACAAATAATAAACATGGGAAAGGGAGATTGTTATGGCCATGGATCCTGGAAACCTAAACTCTAGAAAGGAATAACAAAATCCACCTTACTGACAGAGGTCTATAAGAGGACATTGGCTAGCCACTTGCTAGGAAGGATGCAGAAGGAATTCTTGTCCAGTTATGGGTTGGATGAGATGGGGGTCCCTTTCAATCTATTGATGTGGGGATTTGTGATTTGGGTATGGTTGATGGGCACATCATGGGCCATGATGACTCCTAGTAGCGTCTCTCCACCACTCATCTGTTTGCAGAGTCAAGGGCCACTCCCTCACACATAACTCCTCCTGCATTTCCCAAGAGTATCTTAGATTCCATATTTCCCCAGCTCAGCTCATAATTCTGTTCATAACACCATTATCCACACCATAACCAACATTCATACCTCGGGGTCCTCCTTGACTCTCCATCCCAGATCTCTCATCTTGGGAACCCCACTCCCATCCCCCCATTTGTCTTTTTCCGTGCTATGACCCTATGAAAGCAATCATTACCATCCACCTGAACTATTGCAATAATCTACTGACAGGGCTTATCACTTGCATTAAATTTTCCTTTTTCATGCTTATATGTGATTACATTTCTTCTCTACTTGAAAATCTTCTGTAGCAACCTATTGCCTAAGGAAAAGGGAATGGAAGCTCCCCTGCCTGGAATCCAGTGGTTCCCCTCCACTCTACCCTGTCATGATCTGACACTATTCAGGTGGAGTACAGTGGGCAGAAGTACACCTTGGTCTGGAAGTAACATGGTTGTCTGGGAGGGAGGGTTTCATAGGGACTGTGAGCAGAAGCATCAGGAGGGCATCCTGGATGTAAGATTTCATCTACTAGGGAACTCCCTCCACTGATGCTACCATCCATGCTACATATTCCCTTTTGTACCTTCCAGCCTCCAGTCAGACAAGATGGTTCTCTAACCCCAAGACACATTCTGCTCTCACAGGGATTCTGGAAGGGACACATCTGGTGAAATTGTAAAGTGGCATAGACAGAGGGAACTGTTCATAATTAATGAGGTCAAATGAGATCATGTTTTTTGGCAGGACTCAAAATGCTTTATAGATGCCAGTTTGGGCTCACCACCCTCAGGATGGACACTGGGCCACCCAGGCTAAACTAGCATCTGTAGAGGAGGTGTCCATGTTAGGAAGTTCCCTGATGGATGACATCATGGACCCAGGATTCCCTCCTACTTTCCCCCTCCCAAAAGACTCCTGACCCATGAAGCAGAGAAAATACCAATGTTTGGCCATGATTACTATTACAATATGGGGCAGCTAGGTGGTACAGTGGACAGAGTACTGGGCTTGGAATCAGGAAGACTAATGTTCAAAAGTTAGATTCTGGCCTTAGACACTCATAACTGTATGACCTTGGGCCAGTGACTTCACCTCTGTTTGCCTAGGAGGTGGCTAGGTGGCTCAGTGGATAAAGAACTGGGACTAGACTCAAGAAGACCTGAGTTCAAATCTGACCTCAGAAACTTACTAGCTGTGTGATGCTCAGCAAGTCTCAACCTCTATTTGTCTTAATCTACTAGAGAAGGAAATGGCCAAGCACTCCAGTATCTTTACCAAGAAAACCCCATGGACAGTGTTGCCCACAGGGTCATGTAGAGTCAGACACAACTGGACAAGAACAAAGAGAAGTTGGGAGCCAGGCTTACCACCCACCTTTCTTGGAGACTCTTGCTCCTTTGGAGAATTGAGATCATACTTTCCCCCTGAGGAGAAACATGTCTCCAGACACCCTCTATTCATAAGAACAGCCCAGAATAGACAGGTACAGCTTGTGTCAGTGGAGAGAAGCCAGAACACAGGGCTGCTAGCACTTACCTCTTCATTTCCATTCGATGTATTTTGGTTCTGCTCCAGCTGGGAGCTGCAAGCTCACAGGTATGGTTGCTTTAATGGATGCATTTTTCAAAACATCAGTTTGTCTTGGCCTTGGTCTGAGTCCATTACTCCCCACTGAGGACACAATGAAGCAAGCAACCAGTAGCCCTGTACCCCTTCCTGAACAGCAGTGGCTCACTTCCCTCAGGGTGTGTCAATCAACAACACCAACAAGGAGGAGCAGACTTCAAAGAGGTGGAAGAGGTGGCCTCTTTGTCTGTACACCAAGGTAGAGCGAGCCAACAGTCAACTGTAGATCTAGGTAACATAAGAGAACTTCAGGATGTTCTCCTCACAATGGCCATCAGCAGACAAGGCATGATGGGAAGCCAGCTTGAGAGTGTTTGTGGCCAACAATGTAAAGAGTAGAGTACAAGGGGGGCTGAGAATGGAGAATGGGCAGAATGCCAGTGTAAGGCTTGGAATGAGACTGATTGTAAATGAGGGATACAGGATAGAGCAATGACATTAGGTAACTCGAAGGGGTGAGTCAGAGTACATGAGTGTGAGGGGAGCAGTGTTTATGTATTGATACTTGGATGATTTTGAGATGCCTTTTGAGCATATGGAATCCTAAAGGTTTAGGGGTGTCACCTCAAGCAGACAACCATTTAGGGAGTGTGGCAATGACTGAAAATTCAGGTAGCACATGGGGGCAGATACTCCCAGTCTGAGTCCTTTCAGGAGAACAAAGTGCGCTACATCCTACAGTGAACCCCACAGAGCAACTCAGCAGAGCTGTGATAACCATGCCCTAGCAAATGTGTGATATCTGAGTGGCACATTTTTGAACCTCCATGGTCTCCACAAAATATAGGGAGCTTAGTGAGTGATAGGACATGAAACCAAATGTAAGCAGACCTATTTTACAGGGAGTAAGAAACAAGTTACAAGACGAATACTTATCAGCAGTCTGTGACCACATTTCATTATGGCCTCACCTGCAGTAACCTGGCCAAGCTGCAGCCAACCCTTGCCTTCCTCCACTACCCAGAAATGATCAGAGATTGTTAGGGAATTTACTTCGCCTCTCCCCACTTTGCCAGTGGTCATGACACCTTTGAAACAGATCTATTCACCCAGTAGGAGACACATTATCAGCAATTCCTATAGCTCATCAATTAGAGAGTCTGAGCCATGCTTAAAGGGGCAAAGGCATATACTTTCTAGAAAGACACAGATGCATAGAGTTTGTGATTCAAGGGATGAAGTATTTCAAAGCAGAGTGACCCCTGGCAGTATAGAAGAGAGCCAACCTTGGATTCAAAGTAGACATAGCTTTGGAAATAGAGAGAGAAAAGAGGAGCAGTCCCTAGAAGTCCATCTGGGCAACCCACTTAGAAGATATGTGCCCAGCAGGGGTCTGTATGAGGATTCCAAGAGCAGAGAAAGAACATCAGGACTCCGCAGTATGTGATGTTATAAGTTGTCCTGGTGTAGCAGCAAGCACCCCAAGCGTCCTCAGGGTTTGCAGCTACCACAGGTTCTTGGATCTGCTTTGTTAAAGGAAAGCAACTCAAAATGGGTTAACAGGCTTACTTTAATCAGTCAGACATATATCATTTACCTTGTTCAGGAGAAAAGGTCAGCACCCTGAACCTCAAAGTATACAGGCATAATTATCAAGACAGAAACATCAAGTAGACAGATTTCCAAACTGTCCAACCTTTACATCCATACCCAGTCAACATCTGGGTTTCCACATTCTGGGTTTTTCAAAGCCGGGGGACTCTCAACAATGGCTTCCCAGAATTCAGATCAAATCACAGAACACTTCTCAAAGTGAGTCCCAAAACAAAGTTACACATCAGGGCTTATATAGCCTTCTCCTGGCTCAGAGAATGTAACAACCTTATTGACTCACTGGCCAATCAAGAAGTATCTACTGAAAAACAAGCCTCCCACCCCAGGCTTCAGGTGCACATTAGCCTAGGGGCAGGGAAGATCTTTAAAATTTACATTTCCATTACACCTGGCTACCTGCGTAGCCACCTATGTGTTTCAATACCAAGAACTGTACTCCAAATGACTATTTTACCTTGAGTGGGTAGGGTTTTGACATCCCAAGCTATGAATGATATGACTGATATTGCCTTACAGAGCCTTTCATCACTTAAGGTGTTTAACCAATGCCATATAATTAGTTAACTTCAGAGTCAAGTCTTGAAACTAAGTGTGGAACTATTAAGCTTTTACCCACTCTTCCCATTGAGGTTTTATAATCACTGTTTTGACTATCATCTTAGCAGAAGATTTTTACCTAATTGTGTCTGCTGGCTGATTATTAATGGGAAGTCCACTAGTGGGGGTTTATAAGCTATAGTTTTAATATTGCAAACTAACAGCATTGTGCCTAGAACCTGGGAGTAGCAGCTGTACTCTAGGGACCCAGTGCACAAATGTAAGCTAGGAGAGTAGCCCAGAGGAGGTGTTACATAACCAAATCAAAATAATATATTGACTGAATTTTATAATGTATGATTTGCTTTGACCTTCAGTTGACTATAGGGATTCCTAACTTTGTATCATGACTCCTTTGTCTGTCTGGTGAACTTTATGGACCCCTTCTCAGAGCAAGTTTTTTATATGCACAAATAAAACACATAGACTTACAAAGGAAGTCAGTTATATTTAAATGAAGTCATAAAAATATTTTTAAAACAAGGACACAGGCCCTAACTTAAGATTTCTTCCAGTATCTCTTTGCCAAGAGGTGAGAAACATGCTTCAATGTCACAATGACCCTTTCCAAAGTACTTAAAAACATGTTTAGTTATTTGAGTCTCAGAAAAGGCCTGTAAGCCTTCCTTTTATAGGTGAGGAAACTGAGACACAGTGAAGGAAGGTGACTTGTCCAAGGCCACAGAGTCACTGAGGAGCAGAGCTAAGACTAAGCCCAGGGCTTCTGACACCTTCCCCACTTTCTCTCAATGAAAGATCAACATAATGCTAGGAAGGAGAATTAGGTCAAGTTCAAGTCCACAGAGTTCCCTGTCCTTTGGCCTCCTGATAATGCACCTCTTGAATTTTGAAAACTGATAAGGTTTAAGAAACAACTCCTGAGAGTCAGGAGCCGTGGGTGGTAGTCCTGACTCTGCAGCTCCCTGGTTGTACAGTCTTGAGTGAACCTTGGAAGGCTCTTCTCTCTCCACAAATGACCAAAGGTCCTGTCCTTTAGAGGGGGTGACAGACACAATCCTTCTCTCCTTTCTAGGTGTGGGGATACAAAAGTAAGAATGGCACAATGCAGGACCTGGGGTCCCACAGCTAATAAGGGGCTGTTAGGATTAGAACTCAGGTCTTCTGTTTCCCTATTCACTAGCACTCTGTTCACTGTGACACCTAACTGTCTCGTCAAATCATAACCTTAACACTGACGAGCACCTCACAATCACCTAGCCCAATTCCCTCATTTGCCAGACAAGGAAACTGAGGCGGCAAGAAGATCAGTGCCTCACCTTAGATCCCATAGTTGGGGAGCACTTAGTAGAGGTGGGGTTTGAACCTGGGTCCTCTAACTGTAAACCTCAAGCCCTTTTCCTCCATTTCCATTACATATGTGCCACAAATTGTTCAGCCATGATGCAATCAGAGCACTCATTTTTTTTCCCGTTTTTTTCTGCCATAAAAAGGTTGTTCTTTTTGTAGTTGCAAAGACCTGGAAACTCAGGCAGTGTCCTTCAATTATGCAATGGCTGGACAAATTACAAGATATGGGTAGGAAGACAAACCATTTCATTTAGTCATTAGAAAAGATTAAAGGGGTGGTTCCAGTGAAAGCTGGGAAAACTTGTCTGAACTGATGCAGAGTAAAGTGAACAGAACCAGGAGAACAAAAGATATGATAGACACTGTAAAGACAAACAGCTTGGAAAGATTTCATGCTTGCTGGTTTCCCTTAAGGGTATCAGCAGCCTCACTTATTATACCTCCAATTCAACAGATCCTCCACTGAATTCATTGTCTTCACCAAAAACTTTCACCATCACCACTGAAAGGTTGTCCCTTCCCCAAAGTTCTCTATTTCTATTTACTCAATTTAATAAGAAATTTATTAAGCTCCCGCTATGTGCTAGGCCCCACTATGTCCTAGGGGCACCTAAGTGGCACAGTGAATAGAGTACTGGACCTGAAGTGAGGAAGACTCATCTTCCCAAGTTCAAACTTGGCTTTAGACACTTACTAGCTATGTGATCCTGGGCAAGTCACTTAACCCCCTTTGCCTCCATTTTTTCATCTATAAAATGAGCTGGAAAAGAAAATGGCAAACCAGTCCAGCACCTTTGTCAAGAAAACTCCAAATGGGGTCAAGAGTCAGACACAACTGGAAAAAAAAACTGAAAAATAACAACATGTGCTAAGCAATGTGGATATGAAATAGAAATTAAACACCCCCTGTCCTCAGGGAGTTTGTGGTCTGCTGGTCTTGGAGAAGGATACAACAAATAGAATGAAAGGAGAAATGAAGCTATGGGGTCAAGGCCCATGGTCATTTCTAGATCAAGGTCTCTCATTCTCAGATACCCCTTTAGAAGCCCATCTTTGTTCAATCAGCAAAGGAGGTTAATACAGGTTTTCAGTTCAGTCTCAGTTTCCCTTTTTGCCTTGGGTGGTCCTCTCCATCATAGAAAACACGTACTTAGTAGCTTTGCTTTGTCTGGAGACAAAAGCTCTTATCAAAGTGCAAATGGAAAATAAGGGCAGCAATGCCAGGTGTCCTCATCGAGATGAAGCAGGGGGCAGAGAGCAGAGGGCAGAGAGTGGATAACTTCATCGAGTCCCACAGTGTGGCGAGCACTTAACCCAGACACTGACATCATTCCTTCTGTGCTCAGTCAGCCAGGAAAGGTCCCAATGGCTCACAATTGTGTTTATTTCTGGATAGAAGTACCTCCCTTGTCACCAGCCCACCCAGAATCCCTGTCCTTTCCACATAGAGCTTAAGTTCTTGGGCTTCCACTGGCCCTTGAGGCTTCCAGATATCATGACCCTTCACTTTCTCCTTCTAGCTGGGAAAAGTTCTACTTCCCATAAGCCTTCTTGTCCATACAGGCAAAAAGTTTCCATAGTGGCAGAGGGTCAGCAAGGAATGGCTAAGCCAGGCACCATGCAAAGGATCACATGGCTAGTCCGCAGTGATGCCACCACTTAGGGTGCGATCCTGGGAATCACCTTTGACTTTTCCCCTGTGCACCACATCCAACTTGCTGCTTAACTGAAACCCTCTTGTTCCAAGGTCTAGATCAGGTGCAAGCTTTTCCGAAGCCTCTCCTCCCCACCCCATGAGCTTTCAGAAATCCCTGTCCCCTCTGGGACTTTCTCAGCCACCTATGTTTTCTCCTTCCTCCTGTGAGTTCAGTCATTCTCTAGGTTGTATTAGAGACATTTTGGTAATTGTGTTATTTCCCTTTCCCGATTCTCATTAGACCATACACTACTTAAGCTCAGGAACTATGTCAATTGTCATCTCTGCACCTCAAAGAGCCAAAGAACCTCAGGGTTGGGCCTGGCCTCAGAAGTCATCTGGCACAATCCTGCACAGGACTCCCATGGCCGACTCTTCCAAGCAGTGATCATCCAGCCTCAGGGGGAAGACTTCCATGATGAGCCCCTCTTCCCCTCAGGGTGATTTCTGGAACAGCCTCATCATCAGGAAGTTTGCCCCAAGGTCAAATCAAAATAAGCTTCTACCAGTTCTGCTTTCCAAATGTTCCTATTTGTCCATGTCCTTCCTAAAGGGTAGGAACCAGATGTTGTCCTGAGTATCAAGGAGGTTGGCAGGGCTGGGGCCTCCCTGCCCCTTGAGAGTGGGTTCCTATCACCTCTGATGATGATAGATGATGATGTCTGTCCGCCTGGGCTAGTGAAGCGCATGGTTCAGGAGCCACTTTCTAGCAAAGAAAAGGAGGCTTGAACACAATTACCATTGGATTGCAAGATGCCAATGTAAAGTGCCCCCCATGAAGGGAGGGGTAAATAGATAAAATAAATAAAAAGAGGATGATAAACAAAACAAGGGCCCCCACAAAAGGAGAAGGGGAGAGGGCATTGGAAGCTATCAGTGTGTTTGTGACTCTCCACAGCCCAGAGGGAACATGACTTTTATAAATAGAGTCTGAGTGATAAAAATATACCACAGAACATGAGGCAAATTGAACAAACAATTTATTTTTCCTTGTCAGGAGTGACCATGGATGACTGAATTGAATGATGTCACTTAGCCTACTCAGATTGTGACCAGTGTCTCACATCTAAACTGGAGAAATCCCTTGACTTGAGGCTCCAGACACACTCCCAGACCTACCCCTGACAAACCCTGCATGGCACTTTGGGTTCGAAACAAACTCCTCAGGGTCATTTGTTTTTTGTTTGTTTGTTTGTTTGTTTTTAAAGCAATCAGGGTTAAGTAACTTGCTCGAGGTTACAAGGCCAGTTATTTCTGAATGTGGTGCTAAGTATCTGCGCCCAGATTTGATCCCCAGGTCATCCCAACACTGGAGCCGGTGCTCTTACTCGCTGAGCCACCTGGCCACCCCTCCTCAGGGTCATTTGTAAAGTCAGTTGACAGGCTGTGATCATGCTATCTCTGGGATGCCCTGAAAGGTAGTGAGTTTCATGATGCTGGAGGTGTTCAGGAAGAAACTGGAATGGTCTTTAGGGGAAGAGATCAATGCAAATTTTTACTCTTAGGCACAAAAAAGTCAACTTCTTAAGTATAAAAAGATGGGGACACAGGGCTAGACCATGGTTGATCTGACAGGATGTGGTGATTTCAGGGGACTTCAAGACAATATAAGTAAGTGGTGTGATGAAGGAGGTGAAAAGGCCAATGGGATTCTGGGCTGCAGAGAGTCTGGGCAGAGCTTCTAGAAACAGGGAGGTGATGAGAATCCTCTTCACTTCCTCCATCTGGAGCTCTCTGCACAGTCCTCGGCACCACAGTTAAAGAAGGACCTTGATAAGAACGAGAGGGGTCCAGACAAGGAAACAAGGATGGTGAAGGGACTGGAGTTCAAAGGAAGGGGGAGGAATGAGCATTTGCATAGCACCTACTGTATGCTAGGCACTGTAATAAGTACTCTACAAATATTATCTCATTTGATCCTCACAGTAACTCTGTGATACAAGTACTATTATTACCCCTATTTTACAGATGAGAAAATTGAGTCAAAGAGAGGTTAGGAGGCTTTGCCAGGGTCACAGAGCTAGCAAAGGACTGCGCGGTCTATCAACTGGGCCATGCAACTGCCTCTGTGCCAAATGAGGCTCTGATGCAGGCACTAAGGATCTTGATCTTGGGGGGGTAAGCTTGGGGAGGCAGGGGTGGAGGGCTGTAGGAGAGCTGTCATGTGGAGGAAGGACTGGACTCTCTCTTTGTTCCCAGAGGACAGCATCAGGAGGTGACAAGGAGGGCAGGGAGAGGAATCACAAAGAGTTTGATATCAGGGAAAGCACAACAACTGAACTATTATTAAGGGCAATGAGCTGCTCTAAGAGCTGGCGGGTTCCCC
>NW_027186402.1:144939-176632 GCF_028583685.1 Petaurus breviceps papuanus | reverse complement strand
TTCAGGTCATCCCAACACTGGAGCCGGTGCTCTTACTCGCTGAGCCACCTGGCCACCCCTCCTCAGGGTCATTTGTAAAGTCAGTTGACAGGCTGTGATCATGCTATCTCTGGGATGCCCTGAAAGGTAGTGAGTTTCATGATGCTGGAGGTGTTCAGGAAGAAACTGGAATGGTCTTTAGGGGAAGAGATCAATGCAAATTTTTACTCTTAGGCACAAAAAAGTCAACTTCTTAAGTATAAAAAGACACAGGGCTAGACCATGGTTGATCTGACAGGATGTGGTGATTTCAGGGGACTTCAAGACAATATAAGTCAGTGGTGTGATGAAGGAGGTGAAAAGGCCAATGGGATTCTGGGCTGCAGAGAGTCTGGGCAGAGCTTCTAGAAACAGGGAGGTGATGAGAATCCTCTTCACTTCCTCCATCTGGAGCTCTCTGCACAGTCCTCGGCACCACAGTTAAAGAAGGACCTTGATAAGAACGAGAGGGGTCCAGACAAGGAAACAAGGATGGTGAAGGGACTGGAGTTCAAAGGAAGGGGGAGGAATGAGCATTTGCATAGCACCTATTGTATGTTAGGCACTGTAATAAGTACTCTACAAATATTATCTCATTTGATCCTCACAGTAACTCTGTGATACAAGTACTATTATTACCCCTATTTTACAGATGAGAAAATTGAGTCAAAGAGAGGTTAGGAGGCTTTGCCAGGGTCACAGAGCTAGCAAAGGACTGCGCGGTCTATCAACTGGGCCATGCAACTGCCTCTGTGCCAAATGAGGCTCTGATGCAGGCACTAAGGATCTTGATCTTGGGGGGTAAGCTTGGGGAGGCAGGGGTGGAGGGCTGTAGGAGAGCTGTCATGTGGAGGAAGGACTGGACTCTCTCTTTGTTCCCAGAGGACAGCATCAGGAGGTGACAAGGAGGGCAGGGAGAGGAATCACAAAGAGTTTGATATCAGGGAAAGCACAACAACTGAACTATTATTAAGGGCAATGAGCTGCTCTAAGAGCTGGCGGGTTCCCCTTCCTAGGAGGCCTCAAGCAGAGGCTGGACAGCTGCATTTGTTGTATGGACTGGAGTAGGTACCAATGAGACACTTTCCAATTTCCACATTCTGATTCTATGAAAACACAGAATGTCAGAGCTGGAGGGGCATCAGAACTGGGAGTGGCCTTAGAACAGGGGATGTCAGAGTTGGGAGTGGCCTTAGAACAGGGGATGTCTTCCTGGGCTCAGACACCTAGCACCCACCCAGAAACACCTGGCCGTGTAACCTTGAGCAAGTTACTTAACCCCAATTGCTTAGGGGCGGCCAGGTGGCTCAGCGAGTAAGAGCACCGGCTCCAGTGTCGGGATGACCTGGATCAAATCCGGGCTCAGATACTCAGCACCACACCCAGAAATAACTGGCCGTGTAACCTTGAGCAAGTTACTTAACCCCGATTGCTTTAAAAAAAAAAAAGAAAAGGGGATGTCAGAGCTTGGAGGGACACTCAAGATCACCAGGTCCAAAGCCTTCATTTTATAGATAAAGAAACAGGCCAAAGAAGGAGGGAGCCTAGGACTGATCCGGGACTAGAACACTCATACCTGTTGGTTTACCATTCAAGGATTTTGTGCCTAAGCTTCTCAAGAGGGTCCCTGAAGGCTTTCTTTTCTCCTAGGGAACTAAAGGGGAATGTTATGACTTGAGTTATTTTTTTTCCTATCCAAGTTGAACAAGAGTGAGTCTACATGCTGTGCTATGTTTAGGACAGAGGGAAGCATTTTTGTTTATTAAAAGAAATGAGAACAGCCTCCAGTATAACAGGGATGGGTGAGCATTCTTGAATTATTTAACCTCTTTTCTCCTTATTGAGAACTTGGGTGGCTTGAAGCTCAGATAAGGGGTAGGGGGGGAGGCAGATCATGAGTTCAAGGGTGGAATATTCTGGATTCATCCATTCTCATCTCTCTATTCTGGGGGTGGGGGGAGAGGGAGAGGGAGAGAGAGAGAAGATAGAGAATATGGATGGCATAAAGCCAGCAGAGACTTGGGTCCACATCCAGCCAGTATATCCATTATTAAAGATGAACATCCCAACAACCTCCTACATCCTAAATGGTCTCTGAAGTCCTTCCAGCTCTAGAAATGTCTCTGTGATCCTATGGCTTCCAAAGGTCTCTTTGAATTCTAAATAGGTGATCATCAGAGTTGGGTTTGAATCCCAGTTCTGATAGCTATTAATCATGTCATCTTCAGAAAGACCCTTAATCTCTCTGAACCTCAGTGTTCTCATCTATAAAATGGGATTATTAGCACTGGCTGTATCTACCGACCAAAGGGTGGTTGTTGGGATGTTCATCGATAGTAACAAATGTAAAATTCATCCCAAATAAAATCTGTCACAAAAGTAACAATTCTCTGAAGGTTTACCCCCTCTCTCAGCATAGGACCCTCAAGGAGGGCTTGGTGCCAGGCTCATTGGCAAAAGCAGTCCCTCTAGCAGAAGTTAATGACAAAGACAGAAGGCCCAATGGACCTGGAACTCTGAGGAGGATGGGTGGGAAGAACTTGAGGGTCTCATGAAAAGGCTCTTGATAAGTATAGGTCAGAGGTTGGGGTAGGAGGGACTTGGAACACATCTTGGCAATAGAACAAAGCTGCTTTCTGAGAAAGGACCAAGCCTCCATCTCTGGAGGGGCCAGCCACCTTCAGGCTGACCACTTTGGTATAGCTTCTTGGACCACAGCAGTCTATCTTGAAAACCCTCTCTCCAATCACTGAAGCTCCCAAATCTGTACTTTCTAAAGACTTTCTAAAGTGCCCACCATGGCTGCACCCTCCCCTTCCCCCCTCTCTCAGGAAGGGCTAGTTTCTTCTGAGATATCTTTCTATTGTGACAGTTTTTCATTCATCAATGTGGTAGAGGTATTTGGGACAGAGAAGGGAACTTGGACAAGGTAACAGAGAGTGACTGACAAGCCAGGATTTGACCTCCAGTTCCCTCACAATGTGTCAGCCATGATCATCTCTACAAAGTACATGTCAAGTACATCCAACATTTGTATAGCACACTTCACAAGATGTTTTCCCTTCAACAACCTTGTGGGGTTAAGTAATATCAGCATCTGATAAGCTAGATGTACTTTCAATAAGATCGGGGGTGAAACAAGAATGTTCATTATCACCCCTCTTATTCAATTTGGTACTAGAAATGTTGCTGTAGCAATCATAGAAGAAAAAGAAATTGAATGAATTAGAAGAGGCAAAGAAGAGACTAAGCTATCACTCTTTGCAGACAATGTGATGGTATACTTAGAGAATCCTAGAGTATCAAGCAAAAAACTATTTGAAATATAAACAACCTTAGCAAAGTTGCAGGATATATAATAAATTCACACAAATCATCAGCATTTCTATATATTACTAACAAAATCAAGCAGCAAGAGATAGGAAGAGAAATTCCATTTAAAGTTACTGTAGACATTATAAAATATTTGGGAGTCTACCTATCAAAACAAACTCAGGAACTATATAAACATAATTACAAAACACTTCACACAAATAAAGTCAGATCTAAATAAATGAAAAAACATCAGTTGTTTGTGGGTAGACCAAGCTAATATAATCAAAATGACAATTCTGCCTAAATTGATTTGCTTATTCAGTGCCATAGCAATCAGAATACCAAAAATTATTTTATAGAGCTAGAAAAAAATAATTTAAAAATCCATCTGGAAAAACAAAAGGTCCAGAATATCCGGAGAATTAATGAAAAGAAATGCTAGGGAAGGTGACCTAGCCATACCAGGTCTCAAGCTGTATTATAAGGCAGCAATCATCAAAACTATTTGGTAAAGGCTAAGAAAGAAAGGGGTAGATCAGTGGAATCAGTTAGGCACACCAGACACAGTAGTCAGTTACTATAGTAATCTACTGTTTGATAAGCTTCTGGGATAAGAACTCACTATATGAGAAAAGTTCTGGGGAAACTGGAAAACAGTATGGCAAAAACTGGACATAGATCAACATCTGACATGGTATAACAAAATCAAGTCAAAATGGGTTTTAGATTTAGACATAAAGACTGATATTATAAGCAAACTAGGGGAGCAAGAAATAATTTATCGGACAGATCTATGGAAAAGGGAGGAATTTATGACCAAACAAGAGATAGAGAATGTTATGGAATGCAAAATGGATAATTTTGATCACATTAAATTGAAAGGATTTTCACAAAAAAAAGCCAATGCAACCAAGATGAGGATGAAGTAGAAAACTGGAAAGAATTTTTACAACCAGTGTCTCTGATAAAGGCCTAGTTTCTAGAATATAAAGAGAACTGAGTCAAATTTATAAGAATACAAGTCATTCCCCAATTGATAAATGGTCAAAGGATATAAATAGGCAGTTTTCAGAGAAAGAAATTAAAGATATCTATAAGCATATGAAAAAAATGCTCTAATTCACTATTGATTAGAGAAATGCAAATCAAAACAACTGTGAGGTACCACACCTCACCAGTCAGACTGGCTAACATGACAAAACAGGAAAACAATAAATGTTGGAGAAGATGTGGGAAAATTAGACCACTAATTCATTGTTGGTGAAGTTGTGAACTGATCCAATCATTCTGGAGAGCAATTTGGAACTATGCCCAAAGGGCTATAAAAATGCGCATACCCTTCGTCCCAGCAATACCACTTCTGGGGCTGTATCCCAAATAGATCATACAAATGGGAAAACGACCCATATGTACAAAAATATTTATAGCAGCTCTTTTTTATGGTGGCCAAGGACTGGAAATTGAGGGGATGCCCATAGATTGGGAAATGGCTGAACCAATTGTGGTATATGAATATAATGGAATACTATTGTGCTATAAGAAATGATGAACAGGCAAACTTCAGAAAAAATGGAAAGACTTATATTAACTGATACTGAGTAAAGTGAGCAGAACCAGAGACTGTTACACAGTAACAGTCACACTGTGTGATGACTGACCTTGATAGACTTAACCCTTCTCAGTAATGCAAGGACCTAAAATAATTCCAAAGGATTCATGATGGAAAATACTATCCACATCCAAAGAAAGAACTATGGAGTCTGAATGAAATGCAAAGCAGACTATTTTCTTTTTTGTTTTGTTTTATTTTTCTTTCCCATGGTTCCTCCCAATCGTTATGATTCTTCTATACAACATGACTAATGTGAAAATACATTTAATATACATATGTATATGTAGAGCCTATATCAGATTGCATGTTGTCTTGAGGAGGGGGAGGGGGGAAAATTTAAAACTTATGGAAGTGAATGTTGAAAACTAAAAATAAACTATTTTTTTAAAGTAATATCAGCATCCCCATTTTATAGATGAGGAGAGTGGGGCCCAGACAGGTTAAAAGCCTTAGCCAGATCAAACATTAGGGAAGTGAATCCAGGAAAGGAACCCAGGTCCTCTCCTTCCAAATCCCATTCTGTAGTTGATACAATCTGGGAGTATGGTGTCTTAGCTCAGCTTTGTATCTTCTGCAATCTTGGTGCAATGTCTTGCAAAGAAGGAGTCCTGGCCAGGGAGGCAGGAGAATCTGGGTTCTTCTCTCACCTCAACCAGAGTCATTTCAAGCATCCCAAAGCTTACATGTTAACAATGACATAAGTTCTGAGGCACAAGGATCATTCTGTTCATTTTGCTACTATGGAAACTGAGGAACTGTCCAGGGTCCTACAGACTGTGTCAGTCACTAAAGAAAGAAAAGTGGGAGGAGCTGAGAGCAAGGAGTTGAGGCGTGGAGGGGGACAGCACCATTTTATCCTTTTGTCTCTTTGGTGGAGGCAGCTGTGGTAGAGGCAAAGAATAGAGTTCCAGCAGCTTCTGAAAGCAGTCTAGAGTAGCCAGGGGTGAACTGGTAGGAAGAAAAGAATGATGAGCCTCTCAGCACCCTGAAGGTCTACGATGTAGACACACAGCACACAGTCAGACCTGGAATCAAAGCAGTGTCCAAATACAGATGAGTCCCCAAGCCCATTCTGGCACACCATTACCACCACCTTCACCTCTCCTATCCAACCAGGGGGAATGGAAGGGGGAGACAAGGGGTGCCTCAGCCCCAGAATGGATAGCATCATGGCCACCAACTGTTACTTGATTTATGGACAGAAAGGTGAAGAAACAAGTTTTTTTACCCAGGTGAAGAGATAGGAGAAGGGAGAAGAGACAAACTTTCCTTAGACTTCCCACTCTCTCTACCTACCCTCTGCCCCCCCTTTTCTTCTTCTTTTCTCCTCTCCCTCCCTGCCCCTTGGAATAAGGACAAAAAGCTAAACCAAGAGGATGAAGGGCAGGGGGTGGGAGAACTGGGGAAGGTTGTGGCCAAATGGACGTGACCTTGACTCACTCTTTTCCTCGGCACCTTTTACTTCTCCCCTCACACACAGATACCTTTAGTTGGATCTAATCATTAATTTTTTTTTATTACAGCTAACTTAAATCTCTCTCCCAGTAACTTCTACCCCCCCTTCTCTCCCATTACTGTGACAGAGCCAAAAAATTAATCCTTCCACACATGAGGCCTTTTGATGCTTAAAGACAGATATCATGTCCCACCCAAGTCTCCACAGCCCAACTCACTCTGACAAATTTCTATATGGCATGATGCTGCTCCTCCTCACTCCTGGGGATTTTGCTGTAGCCCCATCTTTGGGCTTCTCCCCCACTGGCCACTCACACCAACAGGTTGGATTCCCCAGGGGGTAGCTGGCTGCGACATTTCTTCATCTCCTGGGAATAATCCAGAGGAACTCTCCCTGCTATCCATCGGAACCAAGTGAATGCCCGTATATTTTTAAAAGGGATTTCTTATGAAAGTATAGAAAGAATAGTTGTTAGAAAAGCGTTCCCTCAAAACTAGAAACCACTTCACTCTTGCCCACAATGTCTCTGGGAAGAGTAGATTCAAGCAGGTACAAAGAAAGGTACACATGAAGGGAAACCTCAGCACTCCTGGCCCTGGGAGTTCTTCTTTTCACCTTTGTGGCCCCTCCTGAAACTCCCCTTGGATGTAGCTTGTCTGCTGGGCTCCAAATTCCAGTGGCTTTCTGGAATCCATAGCCAGCCCTTCACACTCCCTGAAACTGCTTCTGGCCTTGGGTATCTTATTCATTTGCTGGCCGCTACCACCCAGTGGCCACTGCTGCCACCTCCAGTGAACTCTGTTACCGAAGTCGGTT
Organism: Petaurus breviceps papuanus; assembly: GCF_028583685.1. Lineage (NCBI taxonomy): Eukaryota > Metazoa > Chordata > Mammalia > Diprotodontia > Petauridae > Petaurus > Petaurus breviceps. The sequence continues at coordinate 169,415 of NW_027186402.1, read as the reverse complement.
GCCAGGAAAGATGTCTGATGATTCTGATGGATCTCTCCACAACAAGGTTGGCACCTGGGCTATTCCATCTCTGGATTCCCATTCACCTAAGATCAGGGATGGACAAGCAGGAGCAGCTCAAAGGGGCTGTATGCTCATGGACACATGGTAACCAAGTGGGAGATGCAGCAACTGCCCTTCCCTCCCCATTCCTGGAAACTCACAGCAGTTTTTGTCATGATCACTTCCAGGAAGATAAATGAGACTGAGAGGCTGACAGACCATCAGCTCAAACTCAGCAACCCAACTCCCCACATCTCTAGAGCCAATGAGAAGCCTATTCATGACCACAAAGGAGTTATCCCTCAATCCCACGTGACCTTCTACACTTGCCATGATGCACTGGAGCCAGGCTGGGGAAATTGGCATCTGCTCTCCATAATCCACCACAGAGCACAAATCTTAGGGTGCTCCAAGACTTGGGTGCCTAATAGTTAGAATCCCACCTGCCCAGAATCCCTGAAGTGCAGGGGTCTTCAGGAGGATCTGAGCAGGCACGACCCTCTACCTGGGCCATAAGAGCTGCTCTTTCAGGCTTTGCTTGAATACCTCCCAGTCATGGCAAAGCAAGGACAGTTCCCCAGGCAGCCCCTCTCACTGGGGGACAGATACTATTTCTGAAAGTCGTTCTTTCTACTGATCTAAGACCTGCCTCCCACTAAGCCTCAGAGAGAACAAGCCTTGTCCCTCTTCCCTCAAACAGCTTTTCAGTAGCTGAACGCAGATCCAAGGTGATCCCCACCCCCACCTGCCCCAACCCAGTCTTCTTTTCCCCAATTCAGTCCAACATGCACTTATTACATATCTCCATGTTCCAGGTTCTGAGTTAGGGGCTAGGGTTACAGACAGAAATGGAGTAGTGCCTGTCCCCAAGGACATCCAACTGGCAAGTACATGAAAGTAGTGCAATGTCACTGCACTATAAGAAATAGCAAAAAAGAAAAGGTGAATTCATAGAAACTTGGGAAAACTTGTGTAAACTGATACGGAGTAAAGTCGGTGGAAGCAGAAAAACAATTTAGATGAATAGTACAGCTCTATAAAGGCAAACAGCTTGGACAAGCTTCAGAAGTGTGGCTGATAGAATGAATGACCATGGAAGGCACCATCCCTTCTGCCTCTAGACAGAAAGGCAGCAGGCTACAGATGCTGCTCTTCCCTTCTGAGTATTCCCAGCACTGGACACAATATTGTAGGCCCTTCAGGAAGGTGCTTTTGGATTAAACTCTAGATCCCTAAATTGGAGGGAGAAGTGGGTCTAGACCAGATGCCCCAGAGGCCAGTGACCCAAGGGTCTCACCCTATGGCTGGCTGAGGGGGAGGATGAAGGCAGGCTGGCACCTTGAAGGACAAAAGGCTGCTCAGTGATAGTCACAGGAGAGAGTCTAGAGGTGGAACTAATGAGCAAGAATTCTGGTGCCTCTAAGCCTCCATTCTAGCAATGGGGGCCTTACCTTCTAGAGTGAGCCAAGCTGATGTGGGAACAGGAAAGGGGAAGAGAGGGAAGAGCTCAAGCCTGAGGAGAAATGTTCCAGACCAATCAGAAACCCAAGGGCACCCAGGGAGTAGAGGGCAGAGGGGAAAGCACCAGAGATGAACTGGATGGAGACCAGAGGGTGGAGAGGAAGGAGGTTCTTAGCCCTGGAAATGGTGATGCCTACTTCTCTGGTCTAGAGGATCAAGGAGTGTCCTTTCCATGGAGCTACTGCCAGATGTCTGAGGACAATTTACACACACACACACACACACACACACACACACACACAGTTAATCAAAAAAGTGTTCTATTGCAAGGAAAATGTCTTTGGCCATAGCAACTCAGGAAACTCAAAGTCATGGTCAGATTGGGATCTACCGTGGTGGGAGCACTCCCCACACCAGTATAACCACAGAGCTGCCAGCCACTGGTGGATCAGGGATGACTAACATACACTATTAAAGCTCAAAACTGGTCTCTCCCTAGACCTCTAGGGTTACCAGTCATTAGGCATTGTGCAATGATTAATTATTTCATCTTCACCACACCTTTGGGAAGCAAATGGTGTCTACTGTTCCCAGAGGTGGAAGCTGAGGCTTAGAGAGATTAATCCAAGGTCATATAGTCCCTTCTATATCCCCTGGGCACCACCTTCTTCTGGAAATCTTTCCTCGTTCAGTTAGGGCCTCTTGCCATGATGAAGGGTACTTTTATTTGCTTTGAACATGGTTTCTATATTGCTATACAGCTACATATCTTCTCCTCCATTCAAATCTGAGCTCCTCAAGGGCAGGTCACGATCCCCTTTTGTCTGTGGCAACGCTTGGCACGGCTCCCGGCCACAGAATAGAGGACCCCTTAATAAAAAACTGATTTATATTGAAGATGGTAATGCTGGTAAGTAAGAGTGAAAACCAGGGCCTCGAGCGCCCAGTGCCTGCCTCTGCTGCTGAAGCCAAGCAAGTTTATGCTCAATGATTTGTGGTCTTGGGGTTGGGGGGAAAGGAAGGGAGGGAGACTTCGTGTAAGGCATTAAGACGGTCTCAACACATCTCCTCAGATAATAGACCTCCGACTGGACAGTGCTCCAGGAGGAAGGACAGCTCTGGTCCAAGCAGAGGAATATGAGGAAGCCCAGGTTCAGTGGCGGTTCTGTTCTCTTCTCAGGAGACAGATGAAGTCTTTGCAGAGTGTGCACTCTGGGAGAGTTTTGTTAACTACATTGTATCCCAAAGGTAAGGCTTGTGTGGGGGGCTCCTTGTCACACAACAACATTGTTACACTTTCCACTCAGGATTCCTTTTCCCAGGTGGGAGGGGGGAATGAATAGGGGGCCAAAGAGCACCGTGTTTGCAGAACATAATGAGCACTGGGACAGCGAGTTAATGGAAGTCACATATTCATTAACAATGTGTTATTGTTGGGTAATATTTATATCTCTTTCCTGAAGCATTAACTGGAGAGTCCCAGGGCCTCTCTAATGTTGCACAGGGACCAAACCATCACTTTCTTGAACCTTGACTGGCCCAAGACTTTAGGAGAACTATAAGAGACTTACAACACAGAGCATGGAATGTCAAAGCTGGGAGGGACCTGAGAACAGGGGATGGCAGAACTGGGAAGGGATTCAAAGAGCATCTTGTCCATCCACCTTCGTTTCCAGATGCAGACGCTGAACAGAGATGACAAGTGACTTGCTCAAGGACATTCCTCATATAGGTGCGGAGCCAGGACTCACCCCCAGCCCCCTGCCTCTCATCTCCATGGCCAGTGGTACTTTCTCCCCAGCCAGCATGATAGGTTGTCTTGCTAAGTGGTGCCCCACCCCCTTCATAAGCTCCATTGCTAGAGGCAGCAGGGGAGAAGGGAAAGCCCACCATCAGAGGTTACTCCAGTTACCCACAGTGAGTCAGGACTTCTCAACACAGAACTAAGCTTGCCTTTCTCCAGCATCTCCCCTAGGGAACAAGAAAACAAAGGCATCCCCCTTCCTGCCTGATGCAGGCCCACCTCATCCCTCAGTCTAGCTGTATCTCCCAAGGCATCATCTGAAACCCCTGTACCTTCCTGGTCTCCTTCCTGTGGCTTCACTACTGTTTGCAACCTCCTTCCTCAGAGGAGATGTCCAACCCTAAATGGGGGTCTCAGAATGGCTTCCCTGCTCTGAGATCCTCGAATTTCTGAGCACCTCCCCAGCCTCAGGAGCCAGTTGGCTTCACAAAGGTTGGGGGACCCAGGCCCAGTCATGGTGCTGGAGTTTCCCCAGGCATCAGTGGCACACCAAGCAACATCCTCAGAAAGGCCCTTTGTACTTCATTCACGTGGCTCCAGTCCTTAAAAGCCACTCAGAAACCAGCCCAGATCGAAGCCAAGCTGAGCAGTGTGCTTTCCTGCCCAGACCAGATCCACACTGCATGCTTGGATATGGCCCCAATCACTTAGATTCCGCTCTCACTCTCTTTTTTTCTGTTTCCTCCCCTGCCCCCCACTTCAAAGCAGTGTGTGTGTGTGTGTGTGTGTGTGTGTGTGTGTGCAAAGTCTCTTGAATTAAGACCAGCACCATGAAAAAGAAATGAAATTGGTTTTAAATAACACAGTTATGGGTGTTTAAAAGATTGCATGCTGAGCCTAGCGCATACATTAGCCGTCTTTGCTTCAAGGAAAAGAGAACCCCAGGGGCTCTGCTATGCCTGTTACTGAACTGGAGAGACCCCCACATCCCCCCACTATGGCAGAGGGAAATTATTCTCCTTGTATTTTATTTCAAGAGGAGGGGTGAGGAGGAGTCAGGATCATGAGCAAGGACCATACTGCCAGGTTTGAAAGGAAAGAGCCCCTGCTTTGTGGGCCAGTATGAGGGCCACCCTACCCACAGTCCCCAGGGGGATAGGCCCTGGCCACATCCCAGCAGGCCCATATGGAGAGAGAGATATGTCCTTCTCATGATCGGGAACAATGAACAATATATGGCTAGGAAAACTGGGCAGGGGTGGGGGGTCTGGGTTGGGACCTTAGATACTAAACAGAAAGCCAGAAATGATGGACCAAGAGAAGATGGGACATCTGATCACCAGGAATGCTGGGAGATGGGAAAGAATTCAAAGTTCAGTTTCCCAATGGAGGAGGTGAAACTAAGCAGTTTCTTCAATCAATTAACCAGTAAACATGTCCTGTCCCTATGTGCTGGGTGCTGTACTCAGTGCTGGGGATGCCAAGACAAAAATTAAACAGCCCTTAGCCTCAGGGAGCCTCCATTTTACTGGGGAAGACAACAGGTGCATCCATAATTGTACACAGAATAACTTCAGGTCTCTGGGGAAGAAATGACATTCATGAGAGACCTCGGCAGGCTTCCTGTAAGAGGTGGTGCTTGGACTGAGTCTTGAAGGAAAGCAGGGGTTCCAGAGGCAGAAGTGAGGAGAGAGGATGCCAGTCAATGAGGATGACCATAGTAATGCCACAAAGCCCCACAGTCAGTCACCAACCACCTACATGGCAGGCACTGTGCTAAGTGCTGAAAATACACCGAAAGGTTGCGTGACAACCCGTCCTGGAGGAGGTCTTCTTCCATCAGGGGAGACTCCATCACATACACATACACACACACACACACACACACACACACACACACACACAGAATAAAGGAGGCATGGGCGGGCAGGAAGGCCTCCCACAGGACATCTGAGCTGAGACCCGTAAGAAGGCAGGAAACCTGGAAGGAGAAGTCAAGAAGAATATCCAGGAATGAGAGGGAAGGGTAGTGAAGGAGACTGGAAAGACAGGAAGGGTCAAGGCTCAGAAGAGACTTAAGCATCAAACAGGGATTTACATTTGATTCTGGAGGTAAGGGAACCACCTGAGTTTCCTGGTTCCATGGGTTGACATGATCAGAGGGCTTGGGTTCATGGCTGTGTGGAGTGGGGAAAGAAGAGGCAAGAAGGTGAACTTAGGAGGCATTAGCACAGTCCAGGCAGGAGTTGAGAAGGTCCTGGACACCAGGGTGGCAACAGCATCCGAGAAGGGTTAGGAAATAGAAGCACTGTTAATCCAAGATTAACACCGAAACTCTGGCAACAGGTGGGTGCTCCAGGTGAGGAAGCAAAGTCATGGGTGGGACCCTGGGCTGCCATCAGACCAGCTCACCACTCTGGCTGCCCCATCACACCAATCAGAAGGTGCTTGGTACCAACTTGCATCTAAAGGCATTCTGTAGGCATGGTTACTTTTACGAACTCATGTCAGATTTCACTTTATTTCTATTAAATTTCATCGTAAAAGATGAAGGTATTAGGACTGGCTTCAAATATTCAAAAGCCAAGCACAAGGAGAAGGGATTACCATGTAGGATCATTGGGTTATTAAGGGATTGATACTCCACAACAACATTCAGCAATGCTACATAGTAAAAGCATAAAGTGCTTTAGAAACCTTAAAGTGCTCTATGGCTTAGTTATTATGGATGTTCTACATTTCGTCTGAGCTGAAATTCCATGTTCTAAAATCCCTCTCCCTCACATTCCCTGTTCTAAGGCCCTTCCCATATCTAGCATTCCCTGTTAGAAGGCTCCTCCCAGCTCTGACTTTCTGTGTTCTAAAGCCCTTTCAGCCCTGACCTTCCCTGGTCTAAGGCCCCTCCCAGCTCTGACATTCCCAATTCCAATATACTGGGATTTTATCATTGTAGACTTAGAGTGGTTAAAGTTTGTCCTTGAAAGTTTCAGGTCAGAGGAGTTGGTGTAAAGGTTTTGGGTTCGGAAGACATCAGGGACCTGGGCCCTCCTGGCCCAAGGACCTGGCCAGACCTCAGGACAGATAAGTAACACACAAATGACATCATACACAATCCATTTTCCCCCAAAACTTGGTGACTTTTGTTCTGAAGAGATCTCCTGAGGTCAATGAGTCAGTGTGAGAGCCAGGATGCTAGCCCAGGTCTCCTGGCTTTGCCCTCTCTGTTCCAATCCCCAGGGCACTGGAGGAGAGGTATGTTCAGGATGGGGGCTATAAAATCCTATGAAGAAAACACCACAATAGCCACTCCTACTTCTGCGCTGCTATACAGCTCACAAAAAGTAGGTCATTCAATTATTATAATCCCAATTTTCCAGATCAGGAAACTGAAGCTCAGGGAAGGCGAGTGATAATATTTAAAAGTTGATTTCCTCAGCATAATTCCTATAGGAAGTGTGTAGAAAAATGAACATTAGCCCCATTTCATAGGTAAAGAAAGTGAGGGCCAGAGAACTGAGCACCTTGCCAAGGGATAGGAGGTGGAGTCAACAGTGTCCTCACTATCCTTACCCCTACTTTTCTGTGTTGCTCAGAGTAGGCTTTGGGGAGAGAGAGCACCAAGCACTCCAGGACCCAGACGGTAATGTGGTTCCCGGTTGGGCTGTCTTCTGGAGCTATTCATTCCATTGCATTATGGATTCACTGTGGCCAGACAAAATTAGAGATCCCAACCAGGACAAAAGAGCCAAGCAGAAGACAGCTCCTGCCAGGAGAGCTTCAATCTTTTCCAATGGCTACTCATGTCTCCAGTCCACTTCCTGTGCCTTGAGTCCTAGACCCAGAGCTCTTTCCTGGTTCCTGACTCTTTTATTCATGAACTAAGCATTGAGAGAAAAGTAAACAAACTCAAACTGTACCTTTCCTAGAACTCCTAGGGAACTACTTGGAACTACTGGAAAAGTCTCATCTCAAGACTTTCAGTAGATTTTTGATCCATTATATATCGTGGTCTAGTTATCATGCATTGTTTACTTATTCATTGAATCTAGATAAAAAATAACCTGTATAGGCAGCATCCAAATCATTGATGTTAGACCAGGGTCATGTGTTCTCGTGGGCACTGGAATTCTGCTAGCTCAAAAAGGACTTTGGGTTTTTCCCAGTAGGTGGGGGCTCAGAGTTAACATCTAGTTGAGTAGCTCTTCCTATCCACTCACCCCTTGACAATTAGTTAGAAATACTCTTCCCAGAGAACTGGAACGAAAGCACACTAGGTCATTGGCTCCATGGAAACCCAAGAGAACTTGGTAGTCATTCAGAGCTATAAATGCACTGTACTTGGGTATACATCAGGATGTCTGGAGACCTCCCCGTTGCTTAAAATTTGGTACTTAAAATTAAGTTCTCTCCTGTGCAAGAATATGAGTGGAATTTGCCTAGCACCAATACCACAGATGTCAAAGGTGTCCGCCTATTCCTTTGTTTGAAATGCCAACCATTAGACCCTCTTCTCTGCATTAAAGCTGTGGTGGACAGTGTTTTCAAAATGGCATATCAAGATGGACGTGGGGTGGATTCTGAGAAGTCTAGTCATTGGGGGTAAGCTTAGTCCCACTCCCTGTCATGACTGAGTTCTCCTGGGAAGGTTGACTAAATTGATCAGAAAGCTAATGAGACCCTGGCATATAGGGATAGGGACCAGAAAAGAGTCCAGAATATGGGCTGGCAGATAGACTTGTGTCCTATAGTGGGGAGTCCTGAGCCGGATGTAGTAGCAGCAGAGGGAGGTGAGTGGGAAGGTAAAATGTCACTGAAGACAATCAAGGACCTCAGGATTTTACAATTGGAGAACAATGGTTGGGGCAACTAGGTGGTGCAGTGAATAGAGTGCCAGGTCTGGAGTCAGGAAGAAGCATCTTCCTGAGTTCTAATCTGGCCTCAGAGACTCCCTAGCTGTGTAACCCTGAGCAAGTCACCTGACCCTGTTGCCTCAGTTTTTCATCTGTAAAATGAACTGGAAAAGGAAATTGCAAACCACTCCATTGTCTCTGCCAAGAAAACCTCAACTGGGATCGCAGAGCATTGGACATGGCTGAAACAACCACCACCACAGACCCATGTACTCACATAATGCTAGAATAATAGGCTCTAGAAAGCATGGGTTGGAAAAGACCTTAGAAGTCGTCATCTAGAGTTCTAGACCAACTTCTCTTCCAGTACAAGCATCCATCCCCTTGCCAGTGGTCACTTCTTGAGAAAGTCCCCCAATAGGGAGCTCACTACATCTCTACAGTGACAAATGTCGCCTATTTCCCAAGGTGGGTCCTAGTTCTTCCTCCACATGGGATGTGCTGTGGATCGATGGCTCCTCTCTTCTGCTTTGAAGACATCACCTGGCACGTTTCCTTGCCTCAGACCTTCTTGACCCTCTTGTGTCTGGCAAAAAGAGACTGACAAGCTGCCAGGCTGGGGAGATGGGCTGAGTGAGTCGGCACACACGTGGGTTCAGGAACGAGGCAAGATTTACACTCACACTGTGTCAACAGCTCGGCTCTATTTCTGTCTGCTGGGTGTCTTCAGGGTTCTGATTCATCCGTGCTGTTTAAAGATGTCTATATCTTTAGAACTTAGAGAGGGGCAGCTTGAGATGCTAGGGAGACTGTGTGAGGAGGGCTCAAGGCCCTGGACCAAGATGCACCGCTTTACCATCCCAGAATCCTCCATTGGCTGGCTGGGAAGGGCTTTCACACCTACTTCAGGCTGCCCTCCATGTCTATCCGGGTCTCTCTTCTCTTTTTTTCAGTAAACTGAAGGTGTTGGACGAGGCGCTGTCCAAGGTCCCTTCTGGCTCTAAATTCCACAATCCTGACCCCTGGTGGTGGTTCAGGGCATGGCAGAAAGAACCACTTCCTGGGATTCGGGAGGCTTGAGTCTGAATACTGGTCCTGCTGCTTCCAAGGTGTGTGACCTTGGCTTGGACATTTCATTTTCCTCACCTGTAATGTGGGATCAGAATCCCTGCCCTTGGTCCTTAAAATGAGATAACAGAAAATACTATGAACTTCAAAAAAAGGAAAGGGACTGGACCTGGGAGGTCATTGACACAGGGAACTCCCAGGTGAGCAAACTCCCTCTACCAATGTATGTCAGCAGCTCCTCTGACTCAGTCTTAGAGAGTTGCCCAGATGACTTAGAAGTCATATGACACAGCCAGATTGTGTCAGAGAGGAGACTTGAACACAAGTCTCCCTGCCTCCAATTCTGGTCCCACATACACTGTAGAGTATTAGATGGGGGCAGGCTATCCTTACATTCTACAAACTGCCCCACTGCCTCCGCAATGCCCATGTCTAAGGGGCCAAGGGACCCATACTCTTCCCAGGGCTCTGGTATTTCTTCTCACCATCTTTTCCCTTAAAAAGAGAATGGGAGTATCTTGTTCCTGCTTTTTTCTCCCCAGAGCCTCCTCTGAGGGCCCAACGGACCTGTGATCTCACTGATACAGCTCCTTCCTCCATCAGGGTAGCCAGCTGCCCATCCATATGTGCTCTCATTCTATGTGGCTTCTGTTCAGGTCCTCCCAAAGATCACCCCTTATCCATGTACTAGTGACCTGCCTCCAGATGACATGACATGACATTGGTCTATGTGCATTGGTCTATGAACACAACACTTCCCTGGTCACCCAAGCTCATTCATGCAGCATGAATTACCCACCACTGTTTCACAGAGGTTGTAAATCTCTGTGATCGTATTGTTTATGCTGTCTTGGCACATAATTCTACACTGATACCGTGTTGTTGCCCACTGTACCCACTCTCTTTGAATAATCTGCATCTTTGTCTTTGGGGAGATGGAAGTACCAAATCCACTGACATATAGCAATACTTTTGCTTCAGGGAGAAGTGTGGGGTGTAGCCAGACAGTTAGCCTTCTAAATGCAAAGCAGTCCACCTGCCTCTTCTTCAGTTCTGGGCCCAGAGCATTGTCCATTCACAGTGTCTGTCTGAAATGTCTGGGCTGATAGATGAGCTCTGGGGGATGCCTATCTTGCTGTATCGTTTGGTCTAGTCATCTAGGATTCCTCATCCACCTGCTTTTTCCTGTGTGGATAGTTATGCAAAACTCTGCTTACACTATGATTGATTACTATGTCAGTACAGATATCACTTAGGAACTGCTGCAGTGTCCTAGGGCTTGATGCAATGAGCACAATGTCATCTGCAAATAGGGACATCTGGAGAATCTCACTGTCTATGGAGAACTCTTCTTGCATTTGGACTCTGCCCTGAACATCCTACATGAATGAATGAAGACTGAAGTAAGCAGAGCCAAGTAAACAATTTACACAGTAACATCAACCATGTAAATAGAAAAAACAGTCACCACAAAACAGCTGAAAAGGAAGATTCCAAAAGCACAGAGAACAAAGTTGTCCCCAAAGAATTAGGGATATGAGAAGAATCCTTCTGCTTGGCAGGGGCAAAGGGGGTGGTGGTAGGTATGGATGTGTATATTGTCAGAGCTGTGACCAGGACCCCTACTTCTCTGTGCTCCATTGAGCCTGGCCTCCTAGCCATAAGACACCCTAGATTCTGACCATTTTCCCTGACTGTCTCCTAGGTCTGGATTTTCAAAATCAAATAAGAGAAGTAGGGGGAAAATCGGGAAAAGAAATGAGTGATACAAGAAAATTATTGGAGAAAAGAGTCAACAGCTTGGTAAAGGAGGAACAAGAAAATACTGAAGAAAATAACACCTTAAAATGGAATAGGCCAAACTGTTAAAGAGGCACAAAAATTCACTGAAGAAAATAATTGCTTAGAAAGCAGAATGAGAAAAGGAGGTACCAAAGCTCCCTGAATAAAATAATTCCTTAAAAATTAGAATTGGGCAAATCTCCATAAGACAACAAGAAACAACAAAACAAAATCAAAAGAATGAAAAAAATGTGAAATATCTCATTGGAAAAAATATTGAGGAAAGATCATTTAATAATCTGAAAGCCATGATCCAAAAAGGTCCTAGACATTATATTTCAAGAAATTATCAAAGAAAACTATCTTTATATCCTAGAACCAGAGGGTAAGATAGTTGGAAGAATCCACCAACCACCTCCTGAAAGGGATCCCAAAATGAAAACCCACAGGAATATTATAGCAAAATTCCAGAGCTATCAGGTCAAGGAGAAAATATAGCAAGCAGCCAGAAAGAAATAATTAAAATATCATGGAGCCATAGTCAAGATCACATATGATTTAGTAGCTTCTACATTTTAAGATCAGAGGGCTCGGAATTTGTACTTCTAGAAAGGGCAAAGGAGCTAGGATTAACAACCAAGAATCACCTACTCAGCAAAACTAAGTATAATCCTTCAGGGGGAAATGGATTTTTAATGAAATAGAGGACTTTCAAGCATTCCTGATGAAAATACCAGAGCTGAATAGAAAACTTGATTTTCAAATACAGGACTCAAGAGAAGCATAAAAAGGCATGCAGGAAAGAGAGATCATTAGGGATTCAATGAGGTTAAACTGTTTACATTCCTATATGGAAAGATGATACTTGTAACTCCTAAGAACTTATAACTACTAGGAGAAAGAAAAGGAGAATGAGAGAAGAGAAAAAAGAGGTGGAAAAGAGTTGAAAAGAGGAAAAGGAGAGGAGATGGGAAAAGAGAGGAAAAAGGGAAGTAACACAGAGAGCCAAAATACCTTTTCCTTCCTGCCCTGCAGGAGAACAAGATCAAAAGCAAGAAACCAGAATGCACAGGCTGGAAGGGCCCAACCCAGCTCCTCCCCTAAGACCAAACATTATATCCTTCAAAATTACAAACTGTGGCAGCTCTTGATGACTGAGAGAGGTGCCACCCCTTCTTCCAGGAAAGAGATCCCTTGGAATTGAGGGAGCCCTCTTCCACTCATAAACAGAGAGCCACACTTTCAAATCAAGGGAATCCTGACTTTTCTAACAAACGGAAATGTGTCCCTTCAATCCACTCCTTGTTGGTGGATCCACTCCTGACCTTTCTCTAAGACAAGCTGCCTGAGCTGGAGGTGACTGAGAGAAAGGTCAGGTCATTCTACTCCTTTTCTTGACAGCTCTCAGTGATTAACGACCATTTCCACCAGGATGGATGGATGGAAAGGCTCATAATAGAACCTGCTGATAAAGGAAGAGAACAGCAGGTGGAGGGAGCAGGAAGGGACCCCCGTGATGGTGAAGAAGTCCCAACCTAAGTCAAGGAACAGCCAGGGTGTATTTCGCCATCAACACCACCAAAAATAAAACCCTTCTGCCCTAGAGAAGGATGGAGTACTTACTCAGCTCTGAATAGTGCCAAGCGAAGTTCCTGATTGGATTATTGCCTGGCCTGTACCCCCAGCTCTGTAATCAGAGGATCTCAGGGGGAGAACCACAGGTGATCTCAAATATCATCTTGTCCAACTCCCCCATATTACAAGTATGTAACTGTGTCTCAGGGGTGTGAAATGACTTTCCTGAAGTCACAAGGGTGGTAAATACACAGCCAGGAACTGAATGTAGCTTCTCCAACTCCAAGCCCTGACTGACTGTGAGGGTGACCTGATGGTGGTCTGATGCTGAGTATCCTTGGAATAAATCTCCCCTAAAACTACTAGTGTGAGTGACCCCAGTGGCCAGGTAGAGACACCCCTGTGCCCTGGTGGACCATCCTACTGAATAAACAGTAGTGGTCTCCAACTAAAGACCCGCAGTGACTGGGAAGCCCCTCCCCACCCCAGGCAGCTCAGGCCTCTTTGGACAGCTCCAACTGTAAGGCTATCCTTCCCAGCATGGAGTCTAAATCTGCTTCTCTAAAACTTCCAACCATTTATCCCTAGTCTATCCTCTGGGGCCAAAGATTCACTTTTAATTTGCCTTTCTTTATGACAGAGCTTCAGATATTTGGAGATACTATCAGGGCCCCAGGAAGACAACTCTTCAGCATCAGGAGGGTCTTTAAAAGCTATAATTCTAAATGGTGACTGAAGGAACCCTGGGGCAGCCACCTGTCCACTGTATGAGGGGACCCACCCAACAGGGCAAAGTGCCCTGCCAAAGGAATCTTCTGAGTACCTCCCTTTGTCACAAGGAGAAGGCGGCTCCATTGCCACCTCCCTGGGGTAAATGTTGTTTTTTCTAGGAAAGTTTGGGAGGGGGGCGGTGACATTTTCCATTTCTATTTTCACTCATCAGTGTTAGTCATTGCCAGCAGCTCCTGAGTGAGTCTCCCTCCTTCTGCTGTTTGCTGGGTATCCCCTATGGATGGCCTTGCTACCCTCCTATCAGAGATCTCTCTGGGAAGTCTTTATCATGGGCCAAAATGACCCTGGTCATTTACAGAAACCCAAACCATATCTCTCAGCAAACCATTTCCCATCTGTGAATCTCATTTTCTCTATCTTTATAATGGGAACACTCACATTTGCAGTGCCAGACTCACCAGTGTGCTGTGAAAAAAGGCAAAAGTACTTTGAGACCTTTCCAGTGTGACATATAATGCCAGGGCCTGTCATTGCACTGGGTCACAGAGGGCCCTGGTCCCTGCCACCCTCACTAACACACAGCCCAATGCCTCTAGGAAGCTAAGAGGGGCTGTGGACCAAAACATCCATGTCAGCCTTTCAACCCATCTGGTGAACTCATTATCTTCCTCCCTATGCCCACTCCTCCTCCAAACCAGTGCACCAGGTGAGAGCATAGCAGCTCCCAGGCACCCCTGCTCTTAATCTCAGCCTGAGCCTCATCTCTGCCCCCCACCCACCCAATCAGTTACCAAGTCTGGCCTGGCCTTGCCCACTCCCATGGCCACCCCCTAGTGCATCAGCCTGTTCTACAGTCTCTCTCTTCTACAAACTCTCCTCCACATAACTGCCAAAAATATTCCTAAAGCATGGGTCTAACCATGCCACTCCCCCTCTAGAATATTTAGTGGCTCCCTAGAACCTAAAGGCTAAAATACAACCTCCTCAGTCTGACTACGGCTGACCTGTCCAGAATTGTTTCACATAGGGTGTCTCTCTCTCACTCTTTGGCCTCCCCCATCTCTGTGGAAGTGGGATTTCAACCACCCAGTGGGGAGAAAGATTCAAAAGCAGCGGGCACACTGTGCACCCTGAGATCCCAGTCAAAGACAAGACAGGGAATGGGAAAGCCTATGATCCAAGTCTATGCCCCATGCCAGGAGGCCACAGTGAGGCAGGCTCCCAAGTTCTGAGTCAAACATCAGTCGGGAATTGCATGACCCTGTCTGCATCCCTTTGCCTACTCACTGGGTGCCAATCAACCAAACTGTACCATTGCTGGTTCTCCATGGCTCAGAGCAACCCATCTGAGGGTGGCTGTAATGGAAGAGAATGTGAGTGTGTGAGGTGGGGCACAAGATGGGTCCTGACCTGTCATTACTGATGCTGGCTAGTGACTGGGCATTTTTTCTGTATGCCCATACCCATGGGGAGCCTACAGCCCACACAGTACCACCCAGATCTTACAGCTGTGTGGGGCATCAGAAGACTCCTTTGGCTGGAATGGAAGCTACAAGAAGGGATCCCTGGAAAGATGTGCTAGAGGCAGACCCCAAAAGGCTGTAGACAGCCAGTCTCAGTAATACTGTTTTGTCCTGCAGACAATGGGGAGCCAACAAAGCTTCATGAGCAGGGAAGAAGCACAGACCTACCTGTCCCATCACCTATCCCTGGAGTGCCTCCTGTACGGGACCATGCCCCTTGATGGGCAGCCTGGAAGCAGCCTCGCCACTGGGCTCCCAGAGCCCTGCTAGGACCCTTGTCCACCAGAGATTCTCAAGCACAGGCCCCTCTTCCTTCCCCGCCCCACTCCAGCCTGCTGTGCCTGACCTGTGGTCATCGGCTCCTCCTTGATTCCCCATCATACGCTTACTAGAGGAGGGCTAAATGAAAGGGATACAAAGGGAGAGAAGAGGAATGAGGGAGGCAGGGCACTGGGGCAGAGGGGACAGAGAGTGAGGGGCCTCCTTAGGACACTCTAAGGCTAATAAGAAACATAAGTAATGCCCATCTCACTGAGGATGAACTGAGCCTCAGACAGCGAATCAAAAGACAATCTCAGGCTCAGAGATGCTGAACTGGTGAGGCTCCGTGGCCAGAGTGCAGCGCCCCCATTCTACAGATGAGGAAACTGAGGCCCAGAGAGGGGAGGGCAGGAAACCATGGGAGGCAGATGTGAGCCGGGGTCCTCTTGATTCCAAGCCCCCTCCCACTGCCTGTCTAGCAGAGAGCCAAAGACCGTGAGCTGCGCTGAGTCTTGCACTCTTTCTCCAGCATCACACAATTCCGTTTTGGGTTCTGAAGTTTCACTGGTGTGTGCTGTCTTTACATTACAAGCATCTACAAGTCGCTGCTACTTCGTGAGAGGCCTCCTCTAACAAAGTCAAACAGCTAAGTAAAACAAATAAGTGACCTCATCTGAAGGCCCACAACATATCACAAATGCAGCTCCCACACACCACTCTATTTTTAAAAATTAACACAAATCTCTTTTCTCCCCCACCTGATTGAAAAAGAAAGAAAAAACTGCCTTGCAACAAATGTCCATGATGAATCAAAACAAATTCCCTGAATGACTATGCACGAGAACACAGGCTGTCCCAAAGGTCTTAATGCAGGTTTGGGCTATGAGGCTTCAAACTGCACTAAGACCTTTGGGACACCTCGTGCCTGCATCTCATTCTGCTCCATAGACCGAGGACCCCTCCCTGAGGAGCATGTGTCTCATTGCTGGTCCTCTGTGATCCCACAGGGTCACTGCACGACCTCAGAGCTCTCACCATCTTCAAAGGTGTTTGGCAGCCTCATCACTGCCCACATCATTCTCCTGCTTCTACTCCCTTCCCTCTGTGTCAGTTCAGACAAGTCTTCTCATATCTCTCAAATAAACTCCGCCCTCATTTCTTATAGCACAGTCATTCATGTCCAGAGACCACAGCTTCCTCAGCAGTTCCTCGACTGACAGGGATCCCCTTTATTTCCAGGTTTGGGGGAAAGAGAGAGACAGAGATAGAAACACAGAGACAAAGACAGAGAGGGAGACAGAGACAGAGAGAGACAGAGACAGATATAAAGACAGAGAGACAGAGAAAGGAAAGAAAGACACAATTCAATGGAATTTCCCTACAGCTCCACTCAGATGGATTAGACCAGGAAGAAATCAAAGAGTCAGGAAAGGGGAACATTTGGTTCAAAATCTGGGGCCCTGGAGCTGGAATCAAGACTGTTGGTCACTCTACTCTTTCTGTCATGGCCGTGTCCTCCCATTCTATATCAGAATGATGGGGTAAAGAGGGACCTGAGAGCCTGGAACCCAGACTGTGAGGACCAGTAAGGATCCCAGATCACTGACTATCAGAGTTGGAAGGGTCCTTAGAACATGTAATGTTAAAACTGGAGAAGCCTTGGAACAAAGACTTGGAACATAGGACATCAGGGCCAGGAGGGACCTTACAACATGGAATATTGGAGAGCACTGAGTCAAGTCTCCTCATTTTTCACATGGATCCTCATTCAGACACCTGGCTAATTCTGCTTTCTTTGCACATGGCCCTCTCCTAGCATCTCCCAAGCTGCTTTCCCTCTGACCTGAAGTCGGGTGGTGACCCAAAGCCCATAATCCTTGGAAACTGTTCAGTAACATTCTGGGATGGACCTCACCATGCAGCACACCTCCTCAGGACTGTTGTGGAGTCAGCCCAGGAGGAAGAGCTGTGAGCATGAGGCTCAAGTTTGTTCACAGAATGTCCTACTGTGCACCTCCACCATTAATGAGTCAAGCTCAACAGTTCTCTTTAGATGCTCTCTGGCATCACCCTTAGAGCTGACTTCCTTTGGCTTACACATGGATTCCTCTTACATGGCAGTGTCCTGGGGAAGCAGGTCCCAATGGAAGGAGGCTTTAGTCACTAATACTTTAGAGTGAATAAAAGACTGGGGGTTTGTTTCTTCTTTATATTAAGGTAGCTAAGCTGAGCTGTGGATTGAATGCTGGATGTGGGGTCAGGAAGTACTGAGTTCAAATCTTGACTCAGACTACTGTGTGACCCTGGGCAATTCATTAACCTGTGCACTTCAATCTCCTCATCTGTTAAATGGGAACATAATAAAAGTACCTGCTTTCCAAGGTTGTTGTGAGCATCAAACAACTTAATCTTTGTCAAGTATGTTCTTTGCAAACCCTAAAGTCCTAGATAAATGTTAGTTATTATTGTGAGTCACCTGTACACCAATTGACAGCCAATAAAGCCTGGCCATTGAATGAGCTCACAGATCCTCTCAGTAGCCCAGCAACCCTGCGTGACAATCTTGGCCACTTCTTATAGGAGAGAGAAGAGCGGCCCAAGAGCAGAGGTAGCTAACCCTAGAGCACAGCCAGTGGCAGAGCTAGGAATCATGCAAAGGCTTCTCACACACAGGCCAATGCTGGCTCATGGGTCTGCCCCATCTCTCTGAGGAATTAGAATTTAAAACAGCACCTGCATGTATATGGGGGGAGGAGGGGGACAGGACAGGTGGTGCATCTTATTTTAATTAAATTCACAGATTGAGAAGACTAAAAACATATAGACAAATGGGTTTTTCCAAAAACATTCCCTTGGGATTGATCCTCATTATAAGAAAATCAGACCTCTCAGACAATTCTTGTTATTAAACTATGAGCAGCTGAAACTAAAAGAGACAAAACTTTCTCCGGCATCTCAGAGACTCGGGGACAGGGGCTGGGCAAGATGGGAGGCACCGGTCACCCTGAGAATGGAATGAGGACATTAAACCTGGGAGGGTCCTCCCAGAGGGCCTTGACCAATCTCCTTTTGACTGAGGCCCAGAGAGGAGCAAGACTGAGCCAAGGTCCCCAAACAAGTGATGAGGCCGGGCCTTGAATGGAACCTTCTGACTCTCAGTTCAGTATAAAGCACTCTGCTGGTTTCTTCTAATTCACGAACTGTTCTGTGTGCCAACATGGAAGACTAAATACATACCATAAGACTGGGAGCTAGAGGGAGCACCCCCCACACACACTTCACAAAATAAGGAAGTCAAGAACAAACATGGGCACAGATGGGCACAGTCACTCAAGGGAGGGGGCTCCCCTCAAACTAAGGAAACACCATTGGAGGCTCAAGAAAAAAGGTCTGTGAGCCAGAGTTCTGCTGATCCGCATTATAGGCACGTTTCCTACAGTTTGACCACTTCTCCCATGGACCCACAAGTATCTGTGGGACACTGCGCAGATTTGGAGGGAGGTTGGGTCTTTTTTCTGTGTCACCTGAGTAAACACCCTTGTCTCCAAAAGCTAAGTGAAGTCTGGATGATGGATGTCCATGGGAAACCCACATGGAGGGTCTTGTAAACAAAAAACTCCTACCCAGCCTCTCAGGGTGACCCCCTAGGACCCTGAGGAGAGCAGCGGTTAGTGAAGCCTGTGAGGATGCTGAGCCAAGAGTGAGCACAGCTTAGAAAAGTGCCCGGGGGTGGCCTGGTCATTCCTCTCTGGCCACCTCCTCCTCAGCCTCCTCCCCAGCTGCTCTTCCTTAGCAGTTATGGATCCATGAGCTACAATCGGGTAAATCCTGCCATTGCTCCTGGATGAGATCTGCTCCCCCCTTCTTCCCCGTGGCCACATTCACCACCCCCATCACTTTTCAGACCAAAGTACTCTCCCTACCTGGTCTCCCCTCTGGCTAGTGTCCCCCCACCCCGAACATAAACTCTGCAAGCAGAGAAACCACCTTGACATTTGCATGTTATCCCCAGCCCTTGGCCCACTAAGCGCTCAAAAACCCTTCTTTCATTCTTCTCCCCTTTAGATAAGTCCATCTTTTTTTCCTCATGAGAATTTTTTCTGTTTGTGCCATATTTCTATGATGTTTTAAGTTTGATGAAAAGCTTTCTTCAAAACAATGCTGTGACAGACAGATGCTGAAAATAGCATTGTGCCCATTTTGCAGAAGAGAAAATTGATGCTCAGAGAACTTGTGTTGGGATGCTTGGCATTTGTTGTGCCCAGTGCCTCCAGTGGCTCTTCATGAGGAGACTTTGGGGCTCTCTCATTTCTCAATTCAGAACCATATTCTCCACTCTACTTTTCCTCATTCTGTCTTGTATACAATTGAACAGTAAAGTCACCAGGATTGAGGGGTCATAGGGACTGTCCTCATCCTCTGTGACATTTTTGGACATAAGGGGCCCTCTTCATGTTGGTCTGTTCCTCGTGTTCATCATGACCTCACAAGAGGTCAAGTGACCACATGATCTGTGGAGATGCTTGCCATGGCCATGGGGACAAGACAGCAGAGGGAGGTTGCCTGGAGGATCCCAAGCACTTTTGCAGAAGCACAGACTGAGGGGGGAGGAGGCATGGTCCCACAATGGGTCAGTCCTGTCACATCTAGCAGAACCACTTTCTCTTTCTCAGATGCCACTGAGAATGGTAAGAGCTCCCATCTGACCATGTGACCTTGAAGGAGTAACTGACAAGAGGTCCCATGAAGGCTCTGGAAGGATCAGAAATGGATCCCTGGAGGAGGGAGTCTAGAGACATGCTGACTTCCTGCCCCCTGGGGCTGAAGGGTCCAAGTGCAAATCTCCACCCCCCCACACACTCATGAGTGTGATCTTAGTCAAGTCACTGATCTTCCCTGGGCCTCAGTTCCCTCCCCTATGAAGTGGGGGAAAGAACCGGATGACCTCTGACATCCCTTCTGGTGAAAGATACAAGATATGTGGAACAGTTACTGGAAACTCCCACGATAAGTGGCCTGCCCTGAAGGTGCTGTCCACTGTGGCTGGGCTCGAGGCGCTTCCTGACAAGAGGAAGCTTGTCCTGGGAATGATCCCCTGGCCCTTGGCTGCCCGGGACCCTGCTGATCTTCCTCCCCACAGGGACACTCCTTGCCCAGGCTCCCTTTCTCCTATTCTTCCACTTCAAGGACGATGAAAAGCCCAGGAGTCACGAGGGTGCCAAGAAGAGGCTTAGCAGCTGGTGCCCCACCTGTCTGCAAGTGCCAGCCAAGGGTGGGCTCGGCCACCCAGACACCTGTTCAAGCAGTCAGGCTCCAGTGTGAAGACAGAGGGAGCAGTGCTCTGAGGCCATGGCTCTCTTTCTTCTCTTTCCCCATCCTTTCTCATATCCTCCTCCCCTCCCATCTCTCCTTTCTCCACATCCCCCACTTGATTCATGGCCCCTCTCTTTGGCCAAGTCCCCTGCTCTTCTCCTCTCCCATTTCCTGCCTTCTGGCTCTTCTCTCATTTCTCTCTCTTCACCCATTCCCACATCTCAATCAATCACCAAGCAGTTATTAAACCCTCACTCTGTGCTGTAGATACAGGAAAAAGCCCCAAATGATCCAGGGTAAATTACAGACCAGTGGGAGAGACCCTAGATGATAGATAGGTACCGAACCTTAGAGGGGCAGGCTCAAGTGATCAGGGGCCTATGAAGGCACCTGCAGAAGGTGGCATTGGAGATGATGATGAAAGAAGGCAGGAAAGCTAAGTGGGGAGGGTCAAGTATCATAGGCATGGGGACAGCCAGAGCAAAGGCAGAGCATGAGAAACAGGATCCTCTGGGAAGAAAAACAAGGGAACCAGTAGCATTGGGCCAGAGTGCACAGAAGAGGGGAAACCAGAGGGAAGTCAGAAAGGCAAAAAGGACAGGGGTCACAAAGAGCTTCCAACGCCAAACAGGAGATTGTGGCTGAGCCTGGAAGGCTGGGAGGGGCGTGGTGGAAGACAAACGGAACTGGAGAAACACAAGGAGCTTTGCTTTGGACTGAAGAGTCGAAGCCTAAAGGCAGGGAAAGAGGTTAGGACAGTTTGGAGTTGTAGGAATCATGGCCTAGAGATAACAAATGAATTGGAGGAGCAGATGAGGTCACCAAATGAGAGAGAAGAGAGGGTAGAGAGCAGAGCCAGCTGGGACATCCCACTGTCTGGATGCTGAATTCTGCCATCTCCTGATTCTCTCAGGGATGTTTCTTCCTATCGTTCTCTGGGCTATCTGGCTTAGCTGATGTAGGGACAGTTTCCTCCCTTCCTCTGCATTTTCCATTCAATGCTCTCTTGACCAAATGGGTAAATCTCCAGGTTACTAGATATTTAACCAAACATCATTAGAGGCACTCTGTCACCTACCCAAAGCCATCATTGCTATCCAAATCTCATTCTCCAACAACAAATCCATCCTATGGAAAACCAAACCTCCCTAAAAATGAAAGTTGGTCAAAAGTGGGGTGGTCTCCTTGAGACCAAAGAGGCTGCCTTGTTGTGCTAGGTGCTGTGGCATTCCTCTGAGATTCTGTGGGAGCTGCCCCACTCAGCTTAGTATCCTGTTCATGTGCCCACTGATGGGTCATAACCTTATGAGCTCAACAGAGTAAAAATTGTTAAACACATCTGACCAATGAGGAAACAGAGGTCCGCAATACCATGGAGTTAATTAATGAAAGAGATGCTACTAGAACCAATGTCACTTTAGTATCTACTGAGAATTCTTCTCAGGATGCGTGAGGATAATAGAGCAATCAAGATTCTACAAAAGTGATTTCTTTGTTTAAATAACTGAGCCCAGGATCCTACCATGGACAGTGCCATAAAACTTATGAGGCATGGCCACTAAAGGGACTTGAGTGTTTTGGGAGTCAGGAAACCCTAAATTCAAATCCTGCCTCAGACACATACCAGCTGTGTGACCCTGGGCAAGTCACTTAACCTTTGTTTGCCTCAGGTTCCTTTTCTGTAAAATGGGGTGTAAATAATAGAAAATTGTAAGACCAGGGGGTGGAGCCAAGATGGCAGTATAGAAGCAGGAAAACTCCATGAGCTCCCCCCATAACCACCTCAAATACCTATAAAATATGACTCTAAACAAATTTTAGAGCTGCAGAACCCACAAAGTGATAGAGAGAAGCAAATCTCCCACTGAAGGCAGGCCAGCAGGAAGGGTGCATCACAGTACACTGGGAGCCTAGCCCAGCCCCACTTGAGCCTTCAGTTTTAACCCCACAGTGGCCTGACCAGCAGTGGCTGGAGTGTATCTCGGGAGAGTGGATCACCAGTAGCTGTGGCAGTTTCCAGAAATATCAACCCATAAATGCCAAAGACAAAGTAAAAGGTCAGTGTAGAACTCTGTTGGAACTGGGGGAGACGGAGGTATAGTCTGGCCTCTGCCCCGAGAAGGAGAAGAGGCAGAAGCATGGCAGCCATGCAACCAACTCCACATGGCTGCTTCAGAGGTCCCATCCTGCAGATCGTAAGGGAGCCAAGCAAGCATTCAGAGGGTAATCGCTCTTGTTTTAACCTGCCTGGATCTGGATCTCAGTCTTGGGTAATTGTCCTGAGGTGTGTGACCAGTGAGCCAGAGCATGTGGGGACTGTAGAGATAGCACCCTCCTAATAGCTCTGGCAGCTGCAAAAACCCCAGAGATTTGGGACAAAGTTCTCCCCTCAGGAAGCAGAGTTCTACCGTGGCAAAGAGTTCAAAACTCAAGTAATTGAGTGGAAACATGAGCAAGCAAAGGAAGCAAAGCAAGCACAGCAATCCAACTTTAAATTCCTTTTTTGGGGTCAAAAAGGATCAAAGCATGGAATGGAAGGAAGACAATGAAGTCAGAACTCCTGCACCAAAAGCTTCCAAGAAAAATGTGAATTTGTTACAGATCATGGAGGAGCTCAAGAAGGATTTTGAAATTCAAGTAAGAGAAGTAGAGGAAAAACTAGAAAGAGAAATGAGAATGATGCAAGAAAATCATGAAAAGAGAGTCAACAATACGACTGAAGAAAATAATACCTTAAAAAATAGACTAACTCAAATGGCAAAAGAAGCCCAAAAAATCAATGAGGAGAAGAATGCCTTAAAAAGCAGAATTTGCCAGATGGAAAAGCAATGTCAAAAACTCACTGAAGAGAATAATTCCTTCAAAATTAGATTGGAGCAAATGGAAGCTAATGGCTATGAGAAACCAAGATACTATTAAACAGATACAAAAAAAAATGAAAATATAGAAGGCAATGTGAAATATCTCAGTGGAAAAACCACTGACCTGGAAAAGAGATCCAGGAGAAATAATTTAAAAATTATTGGGCTACCAGAGAGTCATGATCAAAAGGAACCTAGAAATCATCATTCAAGAAGTTCTCAAGGAAAATTGCCCTGATATTTTAGAACAAGAGGGCAAAATAGAAATTGAAAGAATTCACTGATCACCTCTTGAAAAAGATCCCAAAAAGAAAACTCCTAGGAATATTATAGCCAGGTTCTGGAGTTCCCAGATCAAGGAGAAAACATTACAAGCAATCAAGAAGAAACAATTTGAGTATTATGGAAACACAATCAGGATAACACAAGATCTAGCAGCTTCTACACTAAGGGATTGAAGGGCTTGGAATATGATATTATGGAGGTCAAAGGAGCTGAGATTAAAACCAAGCAAAACTGAGTATCGTGTTTCAGGGGAAAATATGGTCATTCAATGAAATAGAGGACTTTCAAGCATTCTAGATGAAAAAAACCAGAGTTGAATAGAAAATTTGACATTAAATACAAGAAGCAAGAGAAGCATGAGAAGGTAAACAGGGAAAAGAAATCATAAGGAACTTATCAAAATTGAACTACTTATATGCCTACATGAAAAATGATAATTGTAACTTATGAAACTTTTCTCAGTATGAGGATGGTTGAAGGGAATATAAATGTATATATAATATATATATACCTACATATATATATACACATATATATATACATATATATGTCTATGTAGGAGGGTATATGGGTGTATGAATACATATGTGAGTGTGTGTATATATGTATACAGGTATATATAGACAGATGGCACAGGATCAATTGAATAGGAAGGGATAATATTTAAAAGGTGAAATTGAGAGTTGAGAGAGGAATATAATGAGAGGAGATGGGGAGAGACAGAGTGGGGTAAATTATCTCATATAGAAGAGGCAAGGGAAAACTCTTACAATGGAGGGGAAGAACAGGAAGGTAAAATGGAATGGGTCAACCTTCCTTCACTGAATTTGGCTTAGGGAGGGAATGACATACACACTAAATTGGGTATCTTGCCCTTCCCCCTAGGGGGGAAGGGGATGAGAGGGGGGAAGGGGATGAGAGGGGGGATGATAGAGGGGAGGGCAGGTTGGGGGGGGGAGGGAAGTTGGAAGCACACACT
>NW_027186402.1:74025-144839 GCF_028583685.1 Petaurus breviceps papuanus | reverse complement strand
TGGGGGGGGAGGGTAGTTAGAAGCACATACTTTTGAAAAGGGACAGGGTGAAAGTAGAGAATAGAACAAGTGGGGGGCGGGATGGGATGGAGGGAAATATAGTCAATCTTTCACATTATATCCACTATGGAAATGTTTTACATACCTATGCATGTACAACTTATATTGAATTGCTTATCTTCCCAGTAAGGGTGGGTGACAAGGGAAGAAGGAAAAGAATCTGGATTTCAAAGTTTTAACATCAAATGTTTAAAAATATGTAATTTTTTACATGCAACTGGGAAATAAGATATACAGGCACTGGGTTATGAAGATCCATCTTGCCCTATCAGAAAGTCAGAGGGGGAATGAGGGAGGATATAAGAGAGAGCAGATTGGGGTAGGGGTGATGGGTAGGTGAAAGACAGGGAGAAAATTTGTAACTCGAAATCTTGTGGAAATGAATGGTGTAAACTAAAAATAAACATAAAATTTAATTTAAAAAAAAAGAAAATTGTAGTGATAGCTTTTTCTTGGCGGAAAGTAATTCTCTGCAGCCTTGCTCTCACCCAAGCTTCTGCCATATAGGGAATTATTCACTTATTTCTAAAAAATGAATCCATCACCAGGATCCTGCCAGGCCATGCCAGGACCAGGTGACCAAAAGCCTCCTGTGGGGGCAGGGTTAGGATGGGGCCATGCCGCATCATCCTAGAGCCAGCCACTTAGGGCTGGAGAAGCCTATCACCCTGTGGGCCACAGGTGGGCCCTTCATATCCTGCACCGAGGACTCTGAGTTAGAGTCTGCCAGCAGCCCAGCCCAGCCTGCCAGGACTAAGAGAGGCCAGAGGACTTCCAGAAAGCATTCAGATGCCCTACACAAAGACACTGGCAATAGCCTTCAGATGGGGAAACTGAGGCAGGCAGAGGCTAAATGACCTGCTTGCAGTCACAGAGACATTCAGGGTCAGAGCCAGGCTAAGAAGAGGGTCTTGCCTGCCTATGATATGCAGAGTCCTGGACTTGAGGTCAGAGGACCTGGCTCTGAATTATGTCTTGGCCCCCTCTTTCTCAGTCTCCTTGGACCTCAGTTTTCTCTTCTGGACATGAGCAGATTGGACTAGAAGACATCTAACCAAGTGCCCTGAGAGACAGCCCAGAGCCAGCATGGAGCATCTCCACATCCCCTTGGGCCCAGACCTTGGGTGCCAGGAATGGAAGTTCTCCCACCACCACACCCCTCCCAGCAGGGGCCCAGACCCACTCCAGAGCTATTCCCAGGGGAGAAACCTCCATGGAGGGGGTACCTGGCCCACATCTCCAGAGGCAGCAGCCACAGCTACCGGAGACCAGATAAGAAAGTCCTGGGTGCTATCAGACAGATATGGCTTATTGGAAATGGCATAAAGAAGGACCGTGGAACTCCTTCCTCAGGGCAGGAGCTCCTGGGCAGCAGAGACTGCAACTTTTCTGTGTGTATCCCCATGGCTTGTACACAATTAAGCCTAATGAGGACTTTTTCACTTATTCATCCATCCACCCATTCTGCCACATGGGTCTCCCAAGAGAGGGGATAACCCTGCTAATGATCTCAAGGGCCCTAAAAGGACTAGGGAGCAGATCCCACAGTGAGTCCAGAAATGACCTGGAGGAGCCCATAGGAGATGGGCAGAGCCAGGAGGGCCATGGGCCTGTCCTGTCTCTGGAGAGAAGATGAGCAGCGAACCTCTCTCCTTTGCTGGAAGAGGTGGGGCCTCTGGGAGTGGAGTGTTGTACTATCCTCACTTTCCAGGTGAGGTCCCTGGGGCAGGAGGAGGATGGGATGTGCATCCAAAAAAGGATGCAATGAAAAAGGCATCTCAGGGGCTGGGTAGCGGCCCCTCCTAGGGCAGGGCTGCTGGCCGCAGGCAGCTCCTATGGATTCCTGCAGCACCACGTTCATGGACAGCTCCTCATGGAAGGATGGCACTGTGGGAGGGAGCCACAAGTCAGGCTCCTGAGTTAGAGTTCATGGTCTCCCCCCCTCTAAATATGGGCAAAGATGAGAGGGTGTGGCCTGGTTCCCACAGGCAGTAACTATCAGAACGGGGCTTCCAATCCGGGCCTCCCCTGTTCTCACGTAAAGCCCAGGCCAGGTATGGGAGATGCCCTAGATGCCGGGGGAGCAAAGGCCAAACAGACAAATGGGAATCAGCAGGAAAGCAGAATGGACTAGAAGGAACTCTGAGCTGGGAAGGGGGAGCTCACTCTGTGTCTACAGGCCAGCTACTTTCCCTCTCCCAGCCTCCCATTCCTCAGGTTAAAAAGGACAGGGTCCAAGGGAGAGATGGTTAAATCTCTTCCAACCCAACGATTCTCAGGCTTCTTCACAGATGAACAGCAGGCCAAGGTAGGCAGGCGCTGGGAAAGCAGAAAAGTGTCTCCCACCCCCAGGGAGCCTGCTGAAGCTGCCCGGGCCCCTAACTGGGGAGGGGGTGCCCCTCAGGGGTCCCAGCTATGCCCTCCTTGTCAGAGAAGTGAGCCTTTAGAAGGTAGAAGGAGGTAGAACAACAGATGCCATATGGTCTTGGGAGACCTGTGTGACCCTGATGTGTCACCTCTCTTCTCTGTGCCTCAGTTTCCCCCTCAGTAAAAATGAAGGGCTTAGACTCAATGGCCCCTGAGGTCTTTTCCATCTCTAGAGCTATGATTATCTGATCTCTCACCATTCCCCAGATACACTGCCTTATACTAACTGGCCTAAGAGATGTGTGTCAGGCAGGGGGCCATCATCCTTCTCGTACACAATGGGAAGGCTGGCAGTCATGGGGAATGACCCAGGAACTGGCAACTGTCTCCCTCAGGAATAAGCCAGGCCTGGATGACAAGTGCAAACAGCTGGGAAGGGGGCAGCAGGCAGCTTCCCATGCCCCCCCCACACATACACACACACTCATACACACACATTCACACATAAACACACACTCTCACACTCACTCAGACACACCCAATCCCTATCGGGGTAACATACTTCTTCATCAACCTTAAAGTGCATCCAATCATAAGATAATGTACAATTTGGAAGGAACCTTCGAACCTCACATCTAGAAAGTATTCAAGGATCACCTGATTCAGTCCCTGCACTTCCCAGAGGAGGAAAATGAGACGCAGAGAGAAGTGACTTGGCCAACATCACACAGCTCAAACTAAGACGTGAAGCCAGATCTAGTTCTCTCTCACTCTGTCTCTCTCTCTGTCACTCTCTGTCTCTGTCTCTCCTCTCTTTCTCTGTCTCTCTCCCTTCTCTCTCTCTCTCTCTCTCTCTCTCTCTCTCTCTCTCTCCTCTCTCCCCTCTCCCTCCCTCTCTCCCTCCCCCCCACACACACACACACACACACACACACACACACACACACACACACACACTCATGTAAACACACCCAGAAACAGAACTTGGACCCAGGAGTCAGCCATTTGCACAGAACTATGGACTTTATACCGGGAAACCCCAGGATTCTTGCCCAAAGTACCCCATCAGGCATGAGGCAGAGAGAACAATGAACCTGGCACAGAACCATCAGGGACCCAGGCTCTCCGTGATGGAGGGAGAAAGATAGTTCCCCTCCCACGGCACCTTTCCTTCCCGGAATGAATGCCCACTAGGTAGCAGAGAACCCCAGAGAGTTGGCTGGATAGGTGCCCACCCAAGCTGCCGGCCCACCCCCAGCCCAGCCCACACAGTCTCCAGGCCCTGAAATAACAGCTCCTCTTTGGACTCTGGAATCCCACTCATGCCTTGCAGGCCCACCTGGCTTACTCATACCTGTTGGCTGAGCCAGGAAAGGGGAGGCAAGATTGGAGCTGAGTTCCTGCTCCTCATTTACCCAACCTGACTCAGCAGAGCATGAGAGGGGGACCCTGGACATACATCACCCTGGGCAAGCAAGTCACCTTGGGTGGCGTGGGGTACAACCATGCTGGTGTGGGAGCTGGGGGCTGGATAGAGCCAGTGTAAACTGGAGCCTTAGCCTCTATGACTCACAGAGCCCTGGACCAAGAGCCTGGAGACATGTACAGGCATGGTCCCCATGACAGTATGACTGAGCAAAGGCTGGCCTAGCACCCTTGGGAGATGGCATAAGGAATGTCTATTCTGGTGTGGCTTGGACACAAGGCCCCAAGGACCAGTCATTTCGGTGACTCTTTGTAGACCAGGTTCACATGCCAGTCTGGCACTAATTCACCACAAGTGCAGTCTGACTTGGGAAACAAATCAGAATTGTAAAAGAAAATTCCAAACTTGCTCCTCCTGCGGCCCTCAGTTTTCTTCTCTGAAATGGGAGGGAGGGACTAGCTAGGGTCTGAGACCCCTCCCAGCTCTGGGTTTGGGAAGATACAATTCTATGAGCCAGTTCTCTCATGATCAGCTCTACCCTCCCAAGAAAATATGTGGGAAAATAGTCAGAGCAGCACAATTTGTGATGGCAAAACAGTTGAGAAAAAAAATACATTCCCAACAACTGGGCAATGATGGAATAAAGTGGGGCATATGGGCAGGATAGAATATTCTCGTGATGGAAGGAATAATGAATATGAAAAATTTCGAAGACTATGGAAGGCTCTTGATGTAAAGTGGACAAAGTGGAACCAGAAGAAATCTATCGAGTTATTGCCCTGACTTCACGTAGAAGCATCAAGGGGCTAGTGGGGTGATCCAGGATGTCCGGTCACATCTCCTGGGCTCTCACCCTGCTCCTGATTCATTGCCAAGATGGGCACAAATGCTGCTTCTCTGCTTTGAGAAGCACCATCAAATTCTAGGCTTCTAGCCCCCAACCAAGGACTAGACTTCTGGCAAAACACCTCAGTGTGACATTTGTCACAATCTCTTCTCTTTTTCTTTTCTTTTTTAGATCTTTCTTTTTGCTTTTTGGAGGGGGGAAGGTAGGTCAGTTGGGGCTAAGGGACTTGCCCAAGGTCACACGGCTAGTTTTGTGTTAAGTATCTGAGGCCAGATTTTAACTCAGGTCCTCCTGACTCCAGGGCCAGTGCTCTATTCACTGTGCCACCTAGCCGACCCACAATCTCTTCTCTAGAGACATTTCCTCGTCAGTTGATTTGCTTTCTCCCAACTAAAACCCCAATGTGTACATACAGTAAATACTTAAAACAAAGGTAAATAAACTTTTCCTGTGGTCAGAAGGGAAAAGATGGTGCCAGGGTCCCATTACAGGGCTCAGAAGGAGAAAGAATACACCGGCTTACCATCCTGTGGTCTCAAATAGGGGGAGAGAGACCAAGGTTCATCAACACAGCTCATGTATGATCTGCCCTGGTGCTTATGTGTAACAATGAGTAGAGCTGTGGGCCTAGTATCAGGAAGACCTAAGTTGAAATCCAGCCTCAAACATAAATTATATTATAAAGCAACAATCATCGAACTATTTGGCATGGGTTAAAAACAGAGATGTAAATAAATGGAACAGACTAGAGGACGATGAATCAGGAATAGCTGAACTAAACAAGTGAATATTTTATGAGCCACTTAGAGAAGATTTGCTGTTTAACAGGCCGGGAAAAGTGGGGAACAGTTTGGCAGAAATTAGGGTTAGACCAGCAACTTACACCATATCACAATAAGCTAAAAATTGCATATATACATTTTTTTTTGCCTTTTGGAGGACAATTGGGGTTAAGTGACTTGCCCAAGGTCACATGGCTAGTTTTTTTGTGTGGCTGTTAAGTGTCTCAGGCTGGAACTGAACTCGGGTCCTCCTGACTCCGGGGCTGGCACTTTCTCACTGCACCACTGAGCCACCCCACATATATACATTTAATGTTAAGGAGTACAGTATAAAAAACGTGAAAGAGTACCAGATCAAGTTCCTTTCACAGCCATGGCTGGGGGTGAATTCTTAACCAAACAAAGGGATAGAGGCAATTACAAAAGAGTAAATACAAAATTTCAATTAAAATGTTTGCATTAATTTAATAAAATTAATGCAATTAGGATAAGAAGCAAAACAATCAAGTGGGAAAAAGAATTTGCATTATCTCTGATAAAGATGTGGCATTCGAGACCTTTGACCTGAGCTACACCAAGATATGAAAGCAAAAGTCATTCTATATTGAAGAACTGATTGAAGGCTTTAAACAAGCAATTCTCCAAAGAACTTCAAGCTACCAACTACCATACGAGGTGCTCCAAATCACTAATCATAAGAGAAATACCAATCAAAACAATCCCAAGGGTTCACATCATTCCTGGCAAAAGGCAGAGGAATTTGGGGAAGACAGTCAGTAGAGCTGGAGATTTGCCCTACCATGTGGGAAACTACCTGGAATTCTGCTAAGAAAGTAATTAAATTAATTTGTCATCAAATTATGATATTATATAATATCATTAAATTCAAACCCTTCAACTCCAAAGTATTCTAAGCATATATCATAGTGAGGACAAAGATGAAAGGTTCAAGCTCATCCCTACATACTTTCTTCCCAGCCCTACTCTCCTTAACAGGTTCCAATCCTACATCATCACTTGCCTCTTAGACTACTATTTCAATGACCCCTCTTGGTTTCCTCAGTCTTTCCCCTCTACAATACACCCTCCACACAGCTGATGGAGAGGAGAGATCTTGTAGGGCCATATTTCTCCCCTACTTAATAGACCTCAGTGACTTAATTGACTCAGTGATTCTTATGCCTTAAGAATCAAATACAAGTTCCTTTGGCATTTAAAGCACTTCACAGTCTGGCTACAACCTGTATTCCAAGCTACATTACCAACATCCATTATTCCTTTCAAACATTTTACAATTCAACCATATTGACCTTCTTTCTGTTCTTCACATACAACCATCCACCTTCCATATCCATGCCCTTCCAAAGGCTGCCTCCCCTCCTCTCTATGCCTCATCAATTCTCTAATTTCCTTCAAAGTTCAGCTCAGACTTCACCTCCTACATGAGACCTTTCCTCCCCTAAAAATCCCTTACATACATTTTGTACACATGTGACCGTCTTTGGGGGTCTTCTATGTCATATGCAGTTTATATGGGTGATAATTCCCTCTGTCATTTTGCTACCAGCTCATTTTCCTCATCCATTAGTATCCCATATTCTTATACAATCAAGGAGTATTTTTTAATATTTCCTCAAATTATTTAAATTGTGACATATCTCTCATTAGTTAATTACTTCTGTCTCCACTCAATTTATTAAATAAACTGGAGAAAGTTCTTTTCCCATAAGCTTTTACCCATCTCTCTCTCCCCCTTCCTCCTCTTCTTGTCTCCCTTTTCTCTCTTTCTCCCTTTTCTCTCTTAAATAAACACCAAGGTTGAAGGTTATACAATTTATTACCAGTGTAATAAACAATAAAACAAAGAAATAAATATTGACAATGCACCAGTTGAGGTAGATAACGTCATCTTTGACCACCATTCTAACTGATGACTTCTCAGCTTTGGAAACATGAGGACACCATTCAGATCTTAGCCAAGTAACATCACCTTTCTCAAGAGTTTTCTTCCTATTTCTCCACAAGGTAAAGATTTCAAATCCATTCTCTTAATAAATAAGCACTCTGGGTCCTCTCTTGCTGTCTTCCTCCCAGTCTCTCTTCAACCATTATAGTTAATTAACTCCCCAAAAAGTCCTTCAGACTCTGTCTGATCACAGACTTCTCAAAGAATGAAGGAAGATTAGCTAGAATACCCCAAGAGTCTGTCGCCTTTTAAAGACATGGTAACAGTTACGTAGAGTTTCTGTCAGAGAGATTGTTGAAGCTGGTATTTCATAAGCTTTCTAGGAGAAGCAGCATGCAGTACCAGGAGCTGATCTATGCTCAAGCAGAGGGGTCTCTAGTCTCCTTTCTGACTCGTACTGGGTGATCCTGGGTATGTCAATCTCTCAGCATCCCAGGAAACTCTCTGAGCATCTAAGTGACCAGGAAAGCACTGAGAGAAGTACTGAGCAATGGTCCAGAGAAAATGGGAGAGGCAGAGAGGGAGGCAGGCGCCAGGTCCTGAAGGACCTCGGACTAAAGGGTGCAGACTAAAGCTTCTGGTGTCATCCTCACTTTAAGGACGCACAGAGGTTCCAAAGGGCAGGCTCTTCCCCCACAACCTCCCCTTCTCATTCCTGGCCAGAGACCAACTTTGGGGACAGTTTTCCCATTCGCTGCCTCTGCTATCTCCTGTCTCCTAATTTTGCTTCAAACATAAAGAAACCTGGGCTTGCTTGTGAAGGGTTAAACTGTGCCCTTCAGTGTATGAGTCTTCCTGACTCCATCCCTGGCACCCTATGCACTATGGTGCACCCTAGCAGCCCCAAACATTCCATTTTGTGTTTGTTAAATATGGAATAAAAATTAGAATTAGGAAAAGAAATAATAAATCTCGATAGTCTAAATTCTCTTATTTTAAAGCATTATAGAATGAATCAAGAAGCAAAAACGATCAGGGGGCGGCCAGTAGCACAGTAAGAGCACCAGCTCCAGTGTCGGGATGACCTGGGGATCGAATCCGGTCTCAGACACTTAGCACCCACCCAGAAACACCTGGCCGTGTAACCTTGAGCAAGTTACTTAACCCCAATTGCTTAGGGGCGGCCAGGTGGCTCAGCGAGTAAGAGCACTGGTTCCAGTGTCGGGATGACCGGGATCAAATCCGGGCTCAGATACTCAGCACCACACCCAGAAATAACTGGCCGTGTAACCTTGAGCAAGTTACTTAACCCCGATTGCTTAAAAAAATAAAAATAAATAAAAAATTAAAAAAAAGAAGCAAAAACGATCAATATTGCTACCAGGAGGCCCATTTGACTACATTTGCCTTCAGCAAACTGGGGCAGCTAGGTGGCACAGTGCTTAGAATGCTGGATCTGGGCTCTGAAAGACCTAAGTTCAAATGTGGTGGATCATTCTAAAGCAGAGGGCTGGCCAAGACGGACCCCTGCACTTGGGCCCTAGGCTGGACTCAAGCTGGGCCCCTAGTAGATTAGCTGGAAGGAAATGAGCCTCTCCCAAAGGAGATTTACATAGTCACAACAGAGGAAGACAAGAACATACATTGAGGACGAGGATGCCATTTTGAGTCCTGGTGTTGGTCATGCTGTCAGGTAGGGGTTAGAGAGGAAGGGGAAGAGGGGAGGGGGAGGGAGGGAGGAAAAGGGAGGATGAGTGGAGAGAAAGACAGAATTCCTTGAGGCCTTTTATGCTTGGGTAACCAGGAGGCCATGTCTGTAACTGGAGGCAGCCCTCCTGAGCCAAATGTCAGTGCCTCTGAAGAAAAAGAAGGGGTCTCAGCTGTGTGAAACAGAGCCTCAGAAAAAGATAGGCCAGCCCCTAGGGCAGGGCACCAGGCAATACTGCTCCTTCACACCTCCTCAATAAAGCCCGTGGTTCTTCCTGTTTCCACTAGAATCAGCTGTAAAGTCCTCCCTTTCACCGCTCAATCTCTCCACAGCTTGGCCGGGGTATGCCTTTCCAGCCTTGTTATCTACTGGTTCCTTTCACACACTCCATGATCCAATCAAAGCAGAGCTATTGGCCTTCACTCATGGTGCTCCATTTCCCAACTCCAGGCAGGCCTTTACAGTAGCTGTTTCCCCTATCTAACTGCATTTCCTCCTCATCTCTGTCTCTTGAAATGCCTGGCTTCCTTCAAAACTCAGCTCAGGGTCCACTCCTTAACAAGGAGCCTTCCCAACCCCTCCAAGTTCTGGCTCCCTCCTCTCCCAAAACATTTTCTTGGGTTTACTTTGCATATATCCTATCCCTACTCCCATGTGTACATCCTCTGGTAGAGTGTCAGCTCCCTGAGGGCAGGAGCTGACTCATTTTTTCTCTCTCTAGCCCCAGCACACAGCACAATGCGTGTTCAGAGCACTTATGCCTGTGGCTTGATCAACAGGGGCTCAGTAGAAGTGCATGAAGAGGAGGAGGAGGGGTTAGAACCTGGGATTTGGCGCTTCCACTGCTCCCAGGAGTCCCTGACTTTGACGCCAAGGTCCTGGTGGCCCTCTGTCAGTGGGATGATCAGATGCTTCACCTTTGAATGGCAGGCCACCCAAAATGCCTTACCAAGACCTTGGCTGATCAGGGAGCCTACCCCCACTGCAGAGGACACAAGGGGCTCCATCTTGGCCAAATGGGGCATGCTTAGCAGGCTGGCCCAGGTTACATCTTGTTAGGAGTTTGAGGTGGCCTGCTCCCCAGCACTCCAGCGTGGCCCACTGAAAATACCCTCTGCCAGCATCTCCAGTGCTTGGCACCATGCTTGGCACATTAAGTAGGCACTTAATAATCCCTTGCGGACTTCAGAATCCCAAGGCAATGTCACTAGTCCCAAAGAACCCAGAGAGAGCGTCAGTGCCTGGGAGGATAACATACCCCTGCAAGCTGACTTCCCCTTGACTCCTAAACCTCCCTCCCTCCTAAAACAAAAGCCTAGAAGTAAACCAGAGACAGGTGAACTTCTCTACAGCACCATCTAGTGGCTCCACATGGGAGAGCCTTGGAACACACCTCTACTGCTATTGTATCCTAGGACCTAAGCTTTCACTGGGAACTGGAGCTGGAGAGAACGCAAGGGCACCTCTCGGGGACAAAGCTGCAACATTGTTAAGGATGGTGTGTCTGTGGGAGGCCAAGGTCACTGGGTTTGGCTGTGAAGAGAAAAGCCATCGGAGGGAGAAGAGCCCAGAACGAGGTAGGCTCAGGATATGTCCCTCCTCTGCTGGCTGACTCTGGGAAGTCACTCCCACTCTAACACTGTTTCTTCATCTCTCAGATGAAGCCCCACCTGCCTCCACTGTTTTGTGCTATCAACAACAGCCCCCTTGGGGCGGCCAGGTAGCACAGTGAGTAAGAGCACCAGCTCCAGTGTCAGGATTGACCTGGAGATCGAATCCTGGGCTCAGACACTTAGCACCCACCCAGAAACACCTGGCCGTGTAACCTTGAGCAAGTTACTTAACCCCGATTGCTTAAAAAAAAAAAACAGCCCCCTTTTCTAGAGCAGGTACCCCTTACTGGCCGGGGGAGACACTATGCATACAACTGTGTGCAGACAAGCAGTGTGCCCGATACAGGGGAGATCATCTCAAAGGGGAGGCACTGGGATTTAGGGGGATCGAGAAAGGCTCCTTGGGAGGTCAGCTTTAGCCAAGGTTTGAAGGAAGCCAGAGAAGCCTGAAGCAAGAGGCATGGGGGCCAGTCAGAGCAACTGCTGTGTACGAGGAATGGCTCAGGGGCCAGGGTCCCTGCATCCCCAAGCATGGGAGGGGAGGACGGTGAAGACTTCGAGGGTCCAAGGAGCCAGGTGAGGACGGGCTTTAAGAGGGTTTTATATTTGATCCTGGAGGAGTGTATCAACCGGAATCTGCATGTGGTCAGAGCCACACTCAGGAAGGTCCCTTTGCTTCTGGAGCCAGGGAGAATGGGCTAATACCCCCTCCATGCAATAGAGCCCTCCAGACTCTTGAAGTCAGTTCTCAGCCTCCAACCAGTCTTCACATAACCATCCCGGCTACTTCCCCTCCAGCCTATCGACAACCTTTCTACCAAGGAAAGCCGGAACTCAACCCAGTGCTCCCCAGAGGTGCCCAGAACTCACACCACATTGTGATAGTAATGGCAATTAAAGATTCCCCTGTATTGGCTTGGTTTTCAAATTGATTGTGTTAAAACCCAGAGTTTGTTAATCCCACCTGTGGGATGGGCTTGTTGATGTGAAAAGAAAGTCCTGAATTGGGAGGAGCTGGTGATGTAGATTTGGAGAGACACTAGAGAGAGGCGGAAGATTTTTTTTTTTGGAAGCAGCACCTCGTGGAGAGAGAGAGAGACTAAGAGGATTGCTGGTGGCCGCTTTGAATTGCCCTGGACTTTTGAGACCTGTCCCCTGAGCTGCCAAGGACTGAGGAGACATGGCTGTTTTGCTGGTACTTTGTCTGTCTGTTTTGATGTTATTTTGCCAGATTTGTCCACTGGTGAAAGACTGTCCTGTTGAAGAAGTCCTGGAACCTGGCATTTGGTTAAGAAGGCCTGAGACTGTCCTGCAGACAGAGAGTGAATACTGTCCACTGGTGAGGGACAGTACTGTTGTTGCAGGGGTCTGGAGACTGTCCTGCAGACAGAATGAATACTGTCCACTGGTGAAGGACAGTCCTGTTGTTGCAGGGGTCTGGGAACCTTTCTGTTGGTTCGGAAGCCCTGAAGAAGGATTTTCTTGTTGGATGTTTACAGAAATCCTGGGAGAGGGCTTTGCTAATGTGTTCAGGGGTTCTAGGACTGTTCTACAGACAGAGGATAAATTCATGAAGGGACTGGCAATGTATCTTATGGCCTTGCTAAGCCTTGTCTCCCCAGGAACTAAGATTGCTGAGAACTTGCCTCGTGTCAAGATGAAGAAAAGACCTCCATTTGGGTATTAAGTGCTGTGTTTAAACTTGATGTAACTCTGGGGTAGATTCAATTGTGATCCAGGGGTGGGGAACTTTTGACCTTATTGTGCTCTGTGATTGACAAGTGAAGGTACTTTACCTATGTTTGGAAACTAATCTCCATTTGAGAAGAGGGGTTTTGTGGTGGACCAAATGAAGGTATAGCCTAGGGGTGGAGAAGTATTTAGAACAGAGACTTTGTAATTGATTGAATGATTGGAAGATCCTGGGGTGGGGTAGTACTTGGAGATTGTTTAATCACACTTAGTAAATGCTGTATTTTGAATGATGTCATGTTTTGATCTTCTCTGTTCTTGGTTTGTCACTAAATAAAATAGAGAGCACCTATGCTGGTATTTTGAACCTGGGAAGTTGCCTTCTTTTGGCATTACATTACACACATTTGGTAGGAGGACTTATCCTGAGATCATTCTCAAGTACAAGATTCAAACCATGGTTTGACCCTCTACAGGCTGTATCCTCTGAGTAGAAACCCTGAGGATGGGAAGCATCAGCACATGGAGGTAGGAATCGATTTCTTCCACTTGGGGAAGAGACCAAAGGAGACCCATGAAGAGAAGTTGCCAAATGCAAGGAAAGCTTCCTAGCAGTGGCCATTGTCCCAAAGTGGGATGGACCGCTCAGAGGGTTGGAGTGTACCCCACTAGCCGCTGATGGTCAGCTGTCAGGAACACAGCAGGGACTACTCCTGCCCACATACAGGTTGGAGTGGCTAGACTCTGGGCCTCCAGAACTCCATCCCAGAGATCCCTTGGCCCTGCTTAGACCCAGTATTAGGGAGGCAGCCAGATGGGGTATTCCCAAACACAGGGCATTCAATAAAACTTTTGGGGGTCTGCTCTGCCCCCCAGGAAAGCAGATATTGGAAAGAACATTCTCTGTCCCTGAGGAAGACGGTCCCAGGACTTGGCTGAGGTTGCCAAGGGTATGACAGTAGCCATTGTGAGGTGCTGCCTGGGTCACAGGAGCACCCATTGATGCTGTGTTTGAAGGTCTGAGACACCGAAGAAGAGCCTTCCTGGACTGGTAACAGGACCAAGCTGCCTAGCCCATCAAGTCCCCGGAAGCAGGGACTGGCCAATTGTACAAAAGCAGCCAGCCTGCTATGATGCCATCCAATAGAGTCAGACATGAAATTTAAGCCGAATCTAAAATACATCAAGTAAGTAGATGCCTTTCTCCCCACCCCCACCCCCAGCCCAGGGGCTCTGGTTCCTCCCAGGCTCCCCATGAATGGCAGCCTCCTCACAGCTGCTGCTGCTCAAGCCTTTCTCCCTGAAATTTGTGGGCTTCTAAGGCCCATAGCCACATGGATGTTCAACAGACTGTGTTCTGGAATGGGGACAGAAGGAGAGTGCTGTCTGAGTGGGCCCACTGCAAAGGAACCAAAAAAGGTTCTAGCGTCATCCTGAGATTCTCACTCTGGGCTCCAGCTGTCACCCCAGGGGGTTCGATCCAAGGCCCATCTTTCCCTGCACAAATTTTCCCACATTAGGGGCTGGGCACAGGCTAAGAGCTTGAGGCCTGCACTAGGAAGGTCCTAAGGCCCAGGGCTGGGCGGGACAGAGGCAGAGTGATGGGAAGGGCTCAGAATCTGGGGCCCTGCCTCAGACACTTAGAAATACTAAGATCATTGATGTATTTATTCATCAACTACTATGTGCAGAGACCTTCGGAGCCCCTGGAAAAGGGGACCCAGACTCTAAGATATATTCCTTGCTCTCATGAAGCTACCAAATAGAGTGCAGGGTGGGAGAAGGAGGCAGGGAGAAAGGTAAGAAGCCAACACAGATAGCCATGATTTCCAATAATGATAGGTCACGTGTGTGTGTGTGCGACAAAGGCCCTGTATCAGCTCTCAAGGTTTGAGGGCAGGATTCCGGCTAATTCAAAAACCCTAGGAGAAACCAGGGAAGGCTTCCTAAGGGGGAGGGAAGTCCTATGGCATAATGAGGATCAGAGGAGCACAGACTTGGAGTTGGAAGGAAGGGGCCATATACAGGTTATCGAACCACTACCCTCCATTTAGCTGAGAAGAAAACAGAAGACCAGAGAGAATTAGGCTGATGCAGCCTGGGAGGGGTTAAACTGTCCTGTGCTGTTACCGGGCTGGGCTGGGAGAAGCTTCCTGGAGTCTCACTGGGGAGGAAGGCTCCAAGGACGGGCAGGAGAGGCTAGAAATAGAACAAAGCCTCTGCTGGGGAGAGAAAGCCGCATGTGAATGGTTGGGCCACCGGCCCAAGTGCCCAGGAGTAACTCCCAGCTAAGGAGTTTCAGTGAAATTTCATCCTGAGCCTATTTCACTTTCTGCTAATGGACAGATAGCCTGGTAGGAAGAGCCCCCCCATTCTCGAGGTGAGCACTAAGCCCTAAGGGCTCCAAATAAGCTACCATGGTCTATCAGGGGAGAAAAAGAACTGTCTTTTTTTTTTTTTGAGGGGAGGCAGGGCAATTGGGGTTAAATAACTTCCCCAAGGTCACACAGCTAGTTTTTGTGTTAAGTGTCTGAGGCCGGATTTGAACTCAGGTCTTCCTGACTCCAGGGCCAGTGCTCTATTCACTGCACCACCTAGCCGCCCCAATTATGAATTTTTTTGTGAGAACATTGTCCAATTTCATCTTTGACTCCCTCCTTCTCCTCTTGGACACTGGGATGGGAGGGGGTGGGCAGAAGCTCCACAGGGGACTTCTGATTCTCTGTGGGGCCCAAGACTGCCTCCCTGGCCTGGCAGTCCCACCCCTAGAGACTCAAGACTGCCTGTCCCCTCACCGGTCCCAGCCTCAGCACACCTCCCTCCTTCCACACGTGCTGGACCCCAGCTACGCCAGCCCTGGAGATGACACACAATGCATTACCTTGGCCATGACAGCGCCTGGAGTTAGACGCCTCCCCCTCCTCACCTCTGCCCAGGAGTCAGCTCATATCCCACCTCCTACAACGGCCTTTCTCAGGCCTGCCAGCACCTCTGAGATGACCTTCCATGCATGTGGCCAGTACACACATAGCCATTTGTTTACCTGCTGTCTCCTCCCCTAGAATAGAAGCTCGTGGAGGGCAGAGACCATGTTCTTGGCTTTCTTTATATCACTGAGTAGTGCCTGGCACATTGTAAGTGATTATTAATGCTTGCTGACTGAATGAGTGATCCATGAGATCCTACAAATTAGAACTGAGGGGCCTTTGGGGTGGGTGGGGGAGATGAACAGGCATTTGACCTTCACAGCAACCGTGGGACATAGGTGCCATTATATAAAACCCTCACTTTATAGCTGAAGAAACCAAGGCAGAGTTCAAGTGACTTGCCCAGGATCTCACAGCTAATAAGTATCTCAGGCTGGATTTGAACTCAGTTCTTCCTGACTTGAGGCCCATCCTTCTAACCAATGAGTCACCAGTTGCCCAGGCCTTCCAGACCAACCCTCTCATTTTAGAGGCCCTGAGAAGGAGGAGAGACTCGGCCAGGGTCACACTATACCTTGATGTCCTGGGGTCCTGCCAGTGCCTAACTCTGTGACTTTGGGTGATAATGGAGTTTACTCTCCCTTGCTAGGCCCCAGATTCCTCAGCAATGAGGGGAGGATGATTGAGTTCAATGATCATTAAACCCCTTTTCCAGCTCTGCCATCTCCTGTTCTCAGGCCCCTCCCAGCTCTTACATCCCACTGTTGACTCACATTAAGCTTGTGGTCCACTAAAACCCCCAGATCTATTTTCCAGGTGAAGTACTGTCTGACCACACCTCTCTTTGTACTTGTAAAGTGCACTTTTTGAATCCACATATGAGACTTGGTGGCTTTTCCCTGCTAATTTCATCTTATTAGGTTTTGCCCAGTGTTCTGGCCTGCGGAGATCTTTCTGGACCCAAATCTTGTCACCTCAGCTCAGCTATCCCTTCAGTCTTTCATCATGTGCAGATGTGATCAGCAGGCCACCTATGCCTGTTTCTAAGTGTGAAACCTCCCCGATCTCTAAGGCACTCCACTGGAAAACCCAGGCACCACTGTTCTGCCTCTTTTCCACCAAACCAGAATCACTGCCAGTCACTCCCCTCCTACAGGGTCCCACCAGGGTCCATCCTGCCTCTCTGATTCTGCCTCAGACAACAGGTGGCAGCCAAAAGCAGACTGGACAGTGGTCAGGGGGCCCATGGTCCCAAACCCTGGCTTCCCCCTTTCTTTGGGCTGTGTAGTTTTCTGAGGCTCAGTCCTCACCTTGAAGGTGGGAATCACATGACCACCAGCCTCCTCTCAGGCAGCTGTGAAAACCCTTGATAATAACCCTTAGCAGATGACAGCTGTGGGGCTGTTCCTTTCCTCCCTGCTGGAAGGCTGGGGGAGGCTTCCAGTCTGCAGGCTTCTCCCAGCCACATCTCCATAAGCCCCTTCCTGCCCTGTGAAGGGGCCAGAGAAGGACCTGGGCAGGGAAGACCTGCCCTGGCCCTTGGGCACACACAACAAGACTGTGGCTCCATCTTCTCCTTCCTCAGTAGCCCTGGGACTTAGCAGAGTGCCTTGCACAAAGGAATCACCAGAGAAATGCCCACTATTCCCAGTATGAT
Organism: Petaurus breviceps papuanus; assembly: GCF_028583685.1. Lineage (NCBI taxonomy): Eukaryota > Metazoa > Chordata > Mammalia > Diprotodontia > Petauridae > Petaurus > Petaurus breviceps. The sequence continues at coordinate 127,854 of NW_027186402.1, read as the reverse complement.
TTGGAAAGCAGAACATCACCGTTTTAACAGAAACGACTCCGGCTCAGGAATGGACTTCACACCTGTGGCCAGTGGGGCAGTGGGTGTGGCTAGCTAATGAGAGAACCCCCCAAGCAAGGGCGGTGGGAGAGATCACCTTGGGCAGCATGGGAAGGTTTGGGGAAGGAAGGCAGGGGACTCCATCTACACCCGCTATCTGCGTGAAGGGGAGTGGCTCTTCGTCTCTGACCGAGTCATCAAGTCAGAGAAAGCAGATGTTTGCTCTCCTTTTATCTGAGCAGTCAGATTCACCAGGTTCATTCACCATCACACTGGCAACAGATGTACAGAAGATACAGATGGATCTAAATCAGTAGTTCATGTGGAAAAAGATCTGGGGGTTTGAATGAACCACAAGCTCAATTCCTGCCCCACGGCTCTGGAGGATGTAGTTCAGTGTGAGAGGCCCCAGTTCAGGAAAGACATCAATAATAAGGGCCCTTTAACAAGTCTGGGATGGTCCAACTTCTGATGTTGCCAAGTGTATCCCACGAGGTGACATCCCTTACTGTCTTGGGGCACAAGAAGAAAACAATTCCTTCAGTCCCGTCTCCAAGGATTTGCAAACTCTCTTCTTCTGCGTGGTCACATCTTCTGTCTCCTGGCTTAATTTAGATGGAGAAAATGTCATTGTGGAATGGCGTTTGGTTCTTTCAGTAATGTTTCTTGGCCGCCGGCCTAAGGCTGTATGTTTAGAATGCCAACAGTAAAATTGCCATTTGGAGGTGGCTCAGAAGCGTGTCATTCTCAGCCCCAGACTCTGCCCCCTTTCCCACCACTCCACCGTGGCAAGCAGAGGCCGCCTGGGCTCCAGGCGCTGGGTATTTTTATCCATTTCAGGGGTTGGCATCGCCAGAAAGCCCTTCCCCTCTTGCAGCCTGCCTTCCGGGGACGAGTCTCCACACTCAAGATCTCACACCAGCGAGCGACTCAAGTGGAAGGACGCAAAGAGCTTGGACTGTGGCAACCAAGACTGAGAGAAGCCAGAGAGGCCTGGATGCCCCAGGAGAGGGACACGTGAGGACACACCAGCTGAGGCTCTGTTTGAGCCAGCTTTGGACAGCAGCAGACCACATCTCCACGGCCACTGACTGGTTTCAAGTGCTTTAAAAAAATATGCCTTTCTGAAGACTTTTTCGGTCTTCCCATCCTGCTTCCCACCCACCTCCACATAGCTGAACTCCGCTTTGTGACAATGAAAAATGATTCAGCAGAAAACATGGGCTGCACACAGCTCGTCTGCTGACGTAGGCGCCCTCCCCTCCCAGGGGCCCCCCTCCTCTATGCTGCGAGGGAGGAGCACATGGGGTCGTTCCTTCTCGGGGACTGTCCCTGATTTCCTTGGTGCTGTCACTGCTCAGACTTCAGCCTCCTTTAAGGGACCTTCTCGTCTGAGTCACCCCAGGAGCCACAGTCGCTGGTGGATTATCGTTCCTTCTCCTGGATGTCTGCCTTCTTAGTCAGGTCAAACCTTTCCCCTTTCCCCAGAACTCCTCCTCCCATGGACCCCTTCTTAGTAAGCCCCATAACATTCCTTTGGCCAGGGCTTTGGCACCTATGCCGCCCTGGTAGACACTGTGCCCTCTGAGCCCATGGCAGGCTAGGAGGTGGCTCCACCATGGGCAGACCAAGGGTGTTAACCCCACATTGTACCCATGAGGATAACGGCAAGCAAGCTCTTTCCCTGACACATCCACCCCATTTCTAGGCCACTGCCTAGCTCAAGCATCCATACAAGAGGATGAATACATTTACTAATGGCAGGCACAGTCCGGGGCACGTGATACACGCACAAGCAAGTGGGACAATCCCTGATCTCAGACACTCCGCATTCGAAGGAAGATGGTACAAAGAGGCCCAGGACACTGGACCTGGAGCCAGGGAGAGCTGAATTCAGACATTTCATAGCTGTGCAGCCCTAGCTAGTCACTTAAGCTCTGCTTCCCTCAGTTTCCCCCTCTGTAAAATGGGGGTCACAATAGGACCTCCCTTCCAGGACTGCTGTAAGGAGAAAAGAAGACAATATTTGTAAAATGCTTAACACTGTGTAGATGCTAGCTAACATTACATCAGTAGCAGGCACAAATCCTGCTATGCAAGGAAGGACTGAGGGTGCCATAATCAAAGTCTCTAGGTGATTCGATGTGTCAGAGGATCATGATTTAGAGCCTTCCAGACCAGCTGGTCTAATCCTCCCATCTCACAGATGGCAAAACTGAGGCCTGGAGAGAGACCGCTATAACTGAGAGGCTGAGAACCTGGAATAGAAGAGGCTCAGAGAAGGGAAAGGGATTCTGGGAAAGCATCTCAGAAGAAAGAGGCAGCTTAGCCCAGAATCGCCCTCCAAGGAGCCACCGCTGCTGGGATCACCATGGCATTTTCAGAACGCTCTCCCTGCTCATCCCCAAGCCTCTGGTGGCATCCTTCCTGACAGACACCCCAGCCTTCCCTCCACAACTCGGTGCTTTGTTCACCCCATGGTGACCCCCTGCAGGACAGCCCCTCAAACTTGTGGGCAGAACTCACTCCCACCCACTGCCATCTTCTCCTCTCTCACCTTCCTGGCTGCCCTCCTCTGGCCACATTCAGAGCTGTGATGGTCAGGGAGGACCCTCACTTCCCTTCATCTGCATTTGCTGCCTCTCTTAATTAACCTGAAAAGCACATTCAAGACCTTGGCTACATGCCGGTGACCAAGACTGACTTTATTGCTCCCATAGGGGCCTGAAGTCATGTGTGTCCCTACTCCTTTGAATCTCCCTCAATTCAGCCTACCAAGACCCTGGTTATTTAAGGAGTCAGCTCTCCCTCCCAGCTTCGGTATATCTGCAAGAAGCCCAATTCTGCCACTTGTGCCCTCATCATTGGTCAACAAAGCAAATGTTGGGCAGGCCATGGGCCGATCCCTGGGCATTCCCTAGAGACCTCCCTCCACATTGATACTGGCCCATCAATAATGGATCTGAGTATGGTTGTTTCATATGGCATCCTCTTCCCATCTTCCCAGAATCAGTGGGCTCCCATCCCTTGGTACAAATGAAAACTGTCCACCAGGCAGAACTGGGCCAAAGTGGGAACGAGGTGCCCCGGAGGCAGCAGGGGAACTCTCCATCCATGGGCAGCTCCAGGACAGAGACACAGCTGGGATGGCCTCCCTGCTGACTTCAGCCATGCCCAGCCTGCCATCAGGGGCGTCTCCCCTCATGGGATTGGATGAGCTCCGTCCAGCTCAGCCCCAGAACCAGGACTCTGAAGGCATCTCGCTCATCACAATCCAAGAAGACAAACCTCCCTGCTCTAACAGCAGGAGACTGGTGTGTGCTACAGAGTGTGAGCACGCCAAAGGCAGGGCCTCTAGTCCCCTTGGCCATTTCTACCACCAGCACATTGGGGCCACTTTAATGAACACCCGATCCTATCGGCCTCAGGAAAACAGCATGGATGAATCCCCTTTTGGGCCCAGGAGGGCATCGGGGCATTGGGGTCAGCTCCAAGTGAAATGTTCAGTGGAACAAATACAAGCTCAGAAATCAGCAAATAGCAAAGGCCACAAACCGGGCTTGATGTGCTGCTGTGTTCATTCTATAGACTCAAGAAAAGCACTGGTGATGCCGAAGGACCTGAAAGGAGCGGGAGGCACAGTGGGGGGGCAGGCGAAGCGGCTATGCAATATCTGCCCGCACCCCTCACCGAGAAAGCCTCGCTGCTGTGGTGTCAGTGATGTTCAGAAACGGGCCGGTGCTGCCAGCTGAGAGGCAGGAGGCGCGGGGAGGCCGCAGGGGCAGCTCGCCTGTCTGGGGGCTGGAACAAGCAGAGTGAGGGGAGGAGCAAGGCCAGTGATCCGGCTGCTCCGGGAGGGCGCAGGCCCTCGGGACTTGGCATGGTCATGCATGGCGCGCCCTCCTGGGCCTGCGAACCGAGACAGTCACGGGACCTGTGGGTCTGGGCCAGGATCTCAGCCCGGAGCCCGGCAGCTGCTGACGCGCCCCGAAGTCTGCCTGGGCGGGGACGCAGCGCAAGGGGCCGGGCCAGTCACTCCAATACCGTGTCCACACTAGAAGGGGCTTGGACACGGACGGAGGGTGCGTGACGGCGCACCCCATCAGAGCTTAGCGCCGAGTGAAGCGGGGGCGTCTGGGAGCGCAGGCAAATGCACGAGAGCACGTGACCGCTTGAGCCAATAGGCGCAGGAGAGGCCCCCCCCCCTTTCACCACCAGTTCTCGGGCAGATCCTTAAGGCTGGGAGGGTAGGGTCTGGCTCCGCCCCCGCCTTCGCCTACTGCTCCGTGATTGGCCAGTCGTGGGGAGGGGGGGGAGGAGAGGAGAGACTGACCGCTTCCGTTTCCTCACCGACATCCGGTCCCGCCCCAAAGTTCCGGGCGACGGGGTCGCGAGAAAGCAAGCTGACGTAAGCACGTACGCTGACGCAAGCAGGCGCGCCGACGCAGGCAAACACGCCTTCCCGCCCTTCCGCCCAACGGCCCCTCCGGCGCCGGCTTGAGGAGGAGGGAGGCCTCGTGGCTCGCGGGCGGCCGTTGGCGACCGTTGGCGCGCCTGCGCAGCGTGGGGCGGTGGGGCGCGGCGCCTGCGCGGTGAGCCCGGGAGGCGGCGCCTGCGCGCCAGAGTAGCCGACGCCGCGGCGGTGGGACGCGCACTTTTCCGGGTCTGCTCCGGCCCCGCGGCGCTCCCTCGCCGCCCCCGCCCCCTCCCGCGCCCGGTGACCCCGCCCCCCCAGGAGCGCCCAGGCCATGCGGACACGCGCGGCGGCCTCCTCGGGCTGAGGGGCAGGCGGAGGCGCCCGGGGCGATGCTGCGCAGCCAGGCCCGGGGAGCGACGAGCAGCCGCCCGGCAGGTGAGGGAGGGGCCCGGCCCGGGCAGGGGGAGCTGCGGGAGGAGGAAGGGGGGGCGGGGGGGGGGGGGGGGCTGCTGACGCTCGGCCCGGGTTTCTCTCTGACCAGGTACGAGAAAATGGCCAAAAGAAACGCGGAGAAGGAGCTGACGGACCGGAACTGGGACCAGGAGGACGACGTGGAGGAGGTGGGGGCGGGGCCGGTGGGGGGGCCCGGAGGGGGGGCGCCCGTGGAGCCTCCCTGACCCCCGCTGTGCCCGCAGGTGGGCACGTTCTCCGTGGCCAGCGAGGAAGTGCTGAGGAACAGAGCCATCAAGAAGGCCAAGCGGCGGGGCGCGGCCTCCGAGGTGGGGGGGGGGGAGGGGGGGACCCCCCCGGGGGGGCGGGGGGAGCCCGGTCCGGCCCCTCTCCCAGTGTTGGGGCGCACCCCGCCGGCTCCCTTCAGTGGCCCCGCGGGGCCGGGGGGGCGCTGCCAGTTTCGGGGAGGCCTGGGCCCTCATCTGCCCTGCACGGCCCGGACCTCGCCCCGCCGTAACCCGCGCTCCCGCTTTGCTTTTCAGCCCGAAAGCGCCGGGGCTTTCAGAGGCTTCAAGGGCCTGCTGGTGCCTCCGGGCAGAGGAGGAGGGGGGCTCTTCGGCAATGGCGCCGGCATCAAGCCTCTGGACGGCCTCTCCAACGGCGGCAGCGCGTCTGCCACTTCCGCCCTGGCCCTTGCCAAGGCCGGGGCAGAGAAGAAAGTGACCTTTGGTGAGGGTCCCTTGGGAGCGGGTGGGCTCGGGCCAGGCCCACGGGGGCGGCCTCCTCGGCGGGGTTTCCCCCATTCCCTTCCCCGTCACCTCAGAGAAAACCTCGCGGGGTGCGTCTTGCAGCTCTTGGGCTGTGCCCACATGGGCTGTGACGTTTACACTCCCAGTGTGCCCGGCAGACAGGGTGCGATGGGGAGTGGCCACACGCGCCCTCCACCCCGGGAGGGTCCTGGCCAGGGGCCCATTGATGAGCTGGGGGCGTGGGAGGCTCCAGCATCCCCCGTCTCTCCTTTCTCGACAGGCCTCGGTGTAGCCAACGGCCCGATGTCTACCATGGAGGGAGACAAGAAGGCCGCCAATGCCAAGACCAACGGGGACAGCCCGCAGCCTTCCTCCTCTGGCCGTGGCGCCAGTGCCTACCACAGACAGCTCGCCGCCTTAAACTGCTCTGTGCGCGACTGGATCGTCAAGCACGTGGACACCAACCCGCTCTGTGACCTGACGCCCATCTTCAAAAAACTACGAAGATTCCTCACGGGCATCGAGCAGCTTTCTGGCAGCGACGGCGGCTCAGAGAGGGAGGCCACCGGGCAGCTCCTGGGCGGCGTGGCTGGGCCCGCCGCCCCGGCGCCGTGCCAGCAGCCCCGGGATGCCCCCTTTGTGTTTGACCCGGACAAAGGCAAGGGTGCTGCCGACAAGCAGGCAGAAGCACCACCGGAGAAGAAGACAACCTCCTTCCACTTTGGTCGCAAAGTCGACAGCTCGGTCCTGGGCCCCTTGGGCACCAGCCCCATGAAAAACTTCTCCTTCTCTTCTGGAAACACGGGCATATTTGGCAAAGACCTGGCCCAGCCAAGTCCTGTCTCTTCTTTCACCAAAATGCCGGAGAGCCACCCGGACGGGTCTGCTGCCGAGAGCAAAGGTACCGAGGCGGTGACGCCTTCCCCACCGTGTGCTGGCAAGGGGGGGGGGGGGGGGATCTCGGGTCACCATTGGCGAGGTGGGCGAGGGGGCAGCGCCCTGGGTCTTACGTGCCGCCTGTGGGTCTGTCTAAGGTGCCGAAGAGGAAGATAGCGAGGAGCCGCCCAAAGCCGTCGTCACTGAGGTCAAAGAAGAGGACGCCTTTTACTCCAAGAAGTAAGTGGCCTCCATGAGGCACCCGAAGCCGCCATTCCTGGAACAGCGGCTGGGTTTCTCCTTTGGGAAAATGAATGTGTGCTTGTGTGGTATGCAGCAAATGCTGACTCGGCACAGGGGGAGGAGCAGACCGTGGCCTGGGGCATTGTGAAGGGCCTCAGGAGGCTGCCCTCCACTACGGGCCTACCAGGCATGTTAGTGCAGAGGGGCTGGTGGCTGGGCCTGGTTTGTCCCAGGACCTAACCGAGCCAAGGTCTTGTGGCACCACAGCCGGGATTCTCCTGGCCGCCCCCAGTCCAAGGGCTGCAATGGTTCAGCTGCATCTTTGTGTGGTTCCAAGAGCGGATAGTGCTGGATCTGGAGCCAAAAACTACTTGAGTGCAAATGCCCACTCCTCCCCTGCCCCTTGCAGAGTCCGACCTCCAGGGATTCACTCCCTTGTTTCAGGCCCGGGCACATTCAGTGGGCTCTGAGCCCTGGTGGGAAGTGGCCCAAAGGAGGCTAGAACATTGACAGACCAAGAGCTGAGTCCTCCTCCAAGGCATCATGTACACAAGGGCTAAGCAAAGAAAAGGCAGAACCAGCAAGAACCCACGAGTGCTTGGGTCGTCCTTTCGGCTGCCCGGCAGCAGCATCACCTTCCTCAAGGCTCCCAGTCTTTGGGGCCTCTCCTTCTGCCCTGCTGGGCTCCCCCTGGTCCAGTTAGCTCCACATACATGGTGCCCCAAACAGCACCCCAAGAGCTCCCCGCCCCTCCAGGCCCAGGGCTCCCCCATCTCATCCCTTGGCATCCTGACCCCACACCCAGTCCCTGCCAGGCTTGCTGTCTGTCCTTCCACAGCGCATTCGCATCCCGTCCCTTTCCCTGCCACCCTCTCCTCTCACAGGTCCCGACCAGCAGCCTTGGTCTCTCGGCCCATCCCAGTGAGAGCAAGGGAAGTCGTCTGTCCTTCAGGACAGACTTGGGGTGCTTTTCCAGAAGTCCTTGCTCCTCTCTCTCTGTCCAGGTGGTCTCTAGTCTCCTCTTCTGTCTCTTGTCTCCTGATCTTCTCTCAAACGTGCTCTCCCGTGAATTTCTCCTTGGTCTGTGTCCCATTCCGGCCACGGCCCTCATGCCACCAAAGAGGTCAGTTTTCCCAGGCTAGGGCACTTGACCTGCAGCCGAGGGCCAAGACCCACAGACCTTGTCCCTGGCCTCTGCTGAATTTTCTCTCCCATGACGTTTTGGGCATCTGCTGCCGTTCTCTCCAATTGCGGCTCCTCTCTGAGGCACTTATGTCCCTTCCCTGGTTGGATCTCCCCTTGGAGGCCTGGTCAGTGTGCTCCTGCAGCCTTCGTTGGCCAGGAGCCATCTCTGTAGACGTGCCATCTAGTTGGGCTCCTTGCCTAGGCTGCCCTGCTCGTGAGACGTGCGCCTTTGCTGCTGCCCCTTGGGGGGGCCCCAGTTCTTTGCCCCAGACCCGGCCATCCTTGGTGTCACTTCTGTCGGTTTTGGTGCCTACACGTGTCTCCAGTCACACACACGTGAAGACGGCCCTTGAGGTGAAGGGCTGGGCTGCTGACCCAGTGCCCTGGGCCTTTCCGAGGGTCCTCAGCATAGAGCTGGAAGAGCCCGTGAAGTTCTCCCATTTGAGACGGCAGAAGCAGGGTCCAGGCCACAGCAGGGCTGGGCTGGGAGAAAAACCGTGGTGACTGCCAGCCTCTGGTGACACGAAGGCACTTATGACTGGTGCTAGCCCAGCCCGGGTGCAGAACCGCAGATGGAATTGGCAGGAGGCCTCTCAGTGGCCCGTCCGAGTCACCAGTGGTCTGGGGGCTCCTGAGGTTGTGTGGTGATGCTGAACAATGGAGGGGATAGGCCAAAAGGCTGAGTGTCAGGGTGCCCAAAGTCCACTGCGGTCACTCAGAGGTGGACCTCCAGGGTCAGCGCAAGAGAGTGCTGAAGGCACCCTCGGAATGAGGCCGGGGCTGGGGGCTGCCCAGCAGGCCCAGAGAGAGGAGGGTGGCCACGCTGGCCTGTCGCGCTTCATCCTGTCATCCTTGGGGGGGGGGGTTCCCCTTTTTTCTGCCTTTTAGCTCCCAGGGACCACCCTCTACTCAGGCGTGCTAATAGAACACACTTTGTGTTGATTCTCCCCAGGTGCAAACTCTTTTACAAAAAAGATAATGAGTTTAAGGAGAAGGGCGTGGGCACGCTGCACCTGAAACCCGCCGCCAATCAGAAAACACAGCTTCTCGTTCGGGCCGACACCAATTTAGGTGAGTGGCCTGAGGGCGGGGATGGCCTGCGCTGCCCAGCTCGGCACCCTTTGGCCGGAGCTCGCCGGAGGCCTTTGTTAGGTAAAAGCGGGCTCTGAGATGGGGGCGGGGGCGGCCAGCCCTGTGGGTGGAGAGGCGCTCGGGCCCTCCCGGCCATCGGCATCCTGGTCAGTGGGCTGTTTTCCTTCCAACCGTGCTGGGCAGGGGTCTCCATGTCCTGGCTCAGCCGAGGAACAAATTGAGTCCAGAAGTTTGCTTTTGCCCCGTAATTAAGCCGTTTTGTTATGTGGATCGAGGGTCTCCAGGCCAGCCCAGCGAAGCCCGGAAGGCGTCTGGGCACCCTTCTCTGTCCAGGCAGCGGCCTCTCCCCTGGGGGGTGGGGAAGGGTGGGCTGCTGGCCGCGGCGCCTCACAGCGCATCTGTCTCCCCTTCTTCCCTGCGCAGGGAACATCCTCCTGAATGTGTTGGTCCCACCCAACATGCCGTGCTCCCGCACCGGCAAGAACAACGTCCTCATCGTCTGCGTGCCCAACCCGCCCATCAGCGAGAAGAGCGCCGCCACCCCAGCGACGATGCTCATCCGCGTGAAGACCGCCGAGGATGCAGATGAGCTGCACCAGATGTTGCTGGAGAAGAAGGGGGCATGAGGGCGGAGGGCGGAGGCCCCGCGCCTTTGCCAAGTTGCTGCTTTTTTCCCTTAAACTGATTCCTTTTATTCTTAACTTTCTACTTTGACATTCTGAGAACGTACAGGTATTCTGGAAGGTTTTGTGGGGGAAATTACTATGGCCAATAAAAAGCTTTAACTGAACGCGGGACAGCGTCAGGAGAGTGTGTCGCCCCCGTGCGCGCTGCCGCCAGGAGGAGAGAGACCCCAGTCTGCTGGCAGCTGCTGGACCCACCTTCTGGGAGCTTGCGGCCACAGCGCCAGGCTCAGGAATCGCCTTCTCGCCGTGTGCTTTTAGGGGCCCTCGGCCTTGGGATCAAGGCATGGGGGCTCTGGTTCTGGAGGAGATGTCGAGCCCTGACTGCTGCCCCATAGATGGGTGCCATTCGGCGCTGAGGACCCTACTCTAACAGCGTTTGTGAACGCAGCTGGCGAGAAGAAGGGCAAGGCGGCCCCCCCTGGGGACCCGCTGGTGGGTTTCTAAAAGGTGAGCTCAGGGTTAGTGCCCAGGGACTCCTGGTTTAAAACAAGGTATCCCTGGTCGCAGTGCTTTGCAGAGGGGCACGGGCACCTTTTAGGCGCTCACAGAAGTGACCCCAGTGCCCCTTGTCCTTCCCCAGAAGGGAGGGTCTGGCTCAGGTATGTCGGCCGTGTTGTGGGGAGGGGCCGTGCCCCAGCCCTCGGCATCTGTGCCCTGTGGATGGGCGTGATTCATGGCCAGGTCTCTTACCTGTTGGAAGCCTCTGCCCAGGTGCTCAGAGGGCCTTCGGTAGGAATGTGGGACAGCTTTTATTTTTTTAAGTTAGTGTCTGTGGTGGTTCTGCCGTCACTGTTTCTGTGAGAAGACAATAAGGGAAAGAAGCTAGTGGGTGACAGTGAACGGGCCCCAGGGCTGCCCGGGTCCTTGCCTGGAGCAGACCTATCCATAAGCACCAAGTTGTGCAGAGGTTTTGAGTCTGAAAGTGCTCTGAGCGTCTTCCCACTGGGCAGGTTAGTGTGCAGATGTTTGTCACTGTTGGCATCGAGGTGTGTGCACTTGTCCTCACTTTGATTTGTCAGCGTTTTCCTTGGTGTCACTCAGGGCCCTTGGGTGTCTTGTGTCTTGCCTTTTCTTGTCTAGGCTGTATGCCAAAAATGTACCCTTGAGGAGTGGGCATGGAGGAGCTCTACCCAGAAATGAGCCCCCCCAAGCCCCTGGAGGTGAAGGGGCAGGGCCTTAGGAGAAGAATGGCAGTGGCCAGGCAGCCTGGGGCCCAAAGGAGGTGGGTCAGGGCACACACAGGCCGCGGGCCTGGCAGCCCCATGTTTGCTGGGGGCGGGCAGCATGGCTCCTGAGGTCTCCAGGCGGGAGGGCGTGTGCCCTTCTTCCTGCAGGGTGCTCCACACTCCTTGGTGTCTGGGTTTCCTTGGTGGGAGGCTTAAACACAACGAATGGGGAGTCCTTTTTTAAGACCAAAACCCTGGCGCCGTCACTGTCATTTCTTGGTTTGTTTCACTTTCGAATGGTCCCACTGGGGACGTGTAACAGATCCACAAAATGTGAATAAACGGACGTGAACAAAACCAAGCTGTTTGGTGCTTGCTTTGTTGCCATTCCCTGCCCTCAGCATCGTGGCCTGGTGGAGCTCGCGACCGCGACCCAGTGAGCAGGAGAGGGGCCCGCACCTCGGTCAGTGCAGTAGCCAGGCCGCGCAGGCACCTCTGGGTCAGCCCCTCGACCACCTAACCAGTCTGGGAGAGACAGAAGCCTAAGGCCCTTGGGCGGGGGACTTTGTAGCTGATTGCCCTGGGATCGGCCACAAAACCCCATGGTGTCCAGAGAGGGAAAGTCTAGGGGTCCTAAGGTGTCCTGCCCTCCTGCCCAGAGGGTGTGGGCACATGGGCTGAGGCCATGACGGTGGCACCTAACGGTGCCCACACCTGACTCACTGAAAGGACTGGGAGCAGCTCCCCTCAGCTGAGCCTGTGGCCCTTGACCCACAGCTGGGAGCCAGCATGCCCCTGCCCAGCAGCTATGGCTGCAAGTGCTCCCTTGCTTTGCCAAGATGCCCTTCCAGCCTGGGCAGGGCTCCCATTCAGCAGCTGCCTTGGAACCCCTGGGTCCTGGTCTTCATGTGCGCTGCAGAGAGCCTGAGGGGGCGGCACCGGGCAGCCCAGCACCCCTCCCCCACCCCAGCCGGAGTGCCCCTCTTCCTGATGACCAGGCTAGGCCAGGGCTCTAGGTGATGGTGAAGGGCAGTGGTCCTGCAAGCCTCTAATGCCACTGCTCCATGTTTTGAGGCCAGGGAAATGACTTCTTTCAGGGGTTCCCCCTATGATGCCATGTGTCTTCAGGCAGATTCCAGCTTTGGCTCCAGAACCCCCAAACCCAAGGGATCCAGCAGCCTCAGCCTCCCTCGGGCATAAGTAGGAATTATAGGCATCTAACCGCCATCTTCAGCAAGAGCCCACAAGCTCATTTACTGCCTTTCAGTGTATTGGGTTTTCCCTTGTAATCCCCAACTGTTTGTGAATTTAAAAACAATGCTGGTGTTCAGGACCCACAAAGACCCCAATGTGCCCATTACTTAGGCCTCACACTGCTGGATGATAAAACATGTCATTTAATGGCAAAACAACTCAGGCAGCTACACCAAGAACGAGGTCAGAGGCCACCTGGTGCCCTGGCCCCAGACAAGCCGCAGTGTCAAGAAGAAGAAATCAAGGGCTAGGTCCTGAGCCTGTCCCCTCCACCTGCACTCGGACACCTCTAGGGATGGCTCACGCTCAAAGTGCAGCCTTCTTACTCGGAAGGCCCAGAGGCCCTGATCGGGTGTGGCCAGATGCCCAGAAGCTGCCGCCCACACAGAGGTGGGACAGAGCTTGTGTCTCCCCTTCATGAGGATGGCCTTTCCCTGGGCAGCCATGGAAGGAGGTGGGGACAGGGCGGGGGGCTGTTCTCCCTTTGGAGGATGGCCACCCTGGTGCTGAGAATAGGTAAAAGGAAAAAGGCAGACACACCAGCACCCCCACAATGTCAGCGCCAAAAGCCTTAAAAGAGTGGGAGGAAGCTCCTTTGAACAGGTAAACACCAGGTGTGACTACTGGAACATGAATCAGGAAGCACAGGGTATTTATAACTTCCGGCCCCGGCCCCTCCTCCCGGAAGGGGGGGCTAGTGCCCTGCTCAGCACCCTGGGGGTTGGGCGTCTTGATGGCTCCCTAAGCTCCTGGGGGTCTTGATGGCTCCCCAAGCTCCTGGGGGTCTGGGGACAGGGTCTGTTAGGTCAAAATCCCTCCATGCCTCAGGGACATAGAAAAACTAAACAAGCTCTTGAAGGCTGTCCAGTCCACCCACGCCCTCCTGCCTGGCAGCCCCTCTGGGGGGCGGGGGAGGCGGGCACTTAAGGTCTCCTGGGTATTTCCACGAGCCCTTCCCACACCTCATCTGGCAAGTCCACACGCCCAGTCTTGGGGCCGACTCCTCTCTCGTTAGTAGAACAGCCCATAGAAAGGGTCCAGTCTGCGGCATTGAAGGCAAAGCCAGAAGGACGACCCTCGCTTGGATGAGGGGTCCTCCATTCTAGGTTCTAGGTCACTTGGCAAATAGAGGAGAAAACATCAGAGCATGGCCAATGGGGAGGGCAATGATCACTCCCAGAACCTGCTGTGGACAACCCATTCCCAGGGCGCGGGGGGCAGGGCAGGGTGGCCAGTCCCTGCAGCTTGTTGAAGACCCCTAATGCCTTGGCCTCATTCTGCAGGGCAGGAAGTCTAGGGGAGACGCTGGCTGCAGACCTCGGGTTCCTCCCTCCTTCTGTCCTTCACTGTCCCCACTCCCCACCATCTGTCCTCCAGACCAGGCTAACCCAGCTTTGGCGTCCCCACTGCAAGGGGATGGGAGAGGATGCAGAGCTACACAGGGTGCCGGCCCTTCCTCGCTCTGTGCCTCAGTTTCCCCAGCTGTAAAATTGGTCTTGAAGGTTCCTTCCGTTCTGAGCTTGACAAGAAGAGAAGCCCAGGCTGGCACCGTGTCCTCCCAGTGCCTTCAGGCTGGCCCCACTCCAGTCACACACTGGTTTCCTCTAAGACAGGGTTTCTTGGCCCCTGTGGCCACTTCTCAGAAGGAAATGCTATCCCTGGGTGAGAGGTTAGCGACGATAAAAGATGGCATTTTTTCCCCAAGTTCGCAGACCGCCCCCCCAAAAAAAACTAAGGGGTCCATGGACCCATCTAGGAACTCCTGATCTAAAGGGAAAACTGCAGGGCCCCAGGGCGGGCTCAGATCGTACTGACAAGCACCAAGCAACTGACCGCAGGCTCCTGGGGAGTCTGTGGGATCAGGACCCCAAGGTTCCTGGGCGAGCCCTAGTCTACCCTCGGGATCTTCTGTGTGGGGTAAGGCTGGTTGTCTGACACAGAGGCCCCTGGGGGTTACTGAGGAGAGGGTGACCCATGCCAGCCACCAGAGCTGGGCTGTCTAGGCTAACCTCTCCTCTTAAAGATGAGGGAATGAGTGGCAGATCTGAGATTCGAACCCAGGTCCCAATCCAATTTTCTTCCTGCTAATGTTAGTGCTGCTCTAAAATGCTGGGGGTGTGTGTGTGTGTGTGTGTGTGTGTGTCTGTACACACGTGTCCCTGGGGGATTGGGAAGGTGCACTTCTGAATAGATCATCTGTAACCCTCCACAGGGACCCAAGCCCTTCCCAGGCGCTGGCTGCTTCCCCTCCTTGGGGGATGAGCCCCACCCATGGCATTGGTGGGGATGGAGTGGAGATGGAAGATTCCCCATTCCAGTGGTGGAGGGAGCATGTGGCAGCGGTCGGGACACAGCCAGACTTGTTTCTTTGCAGAGGCAGTGGGAGCTCCCAAATCTGGGGGAAATTTCTCTCCCTTGGGACCTGGGAAGCACCCAAAGGGAGAAGATACCACCCTAACTTTTGGCACTTGGCTCAAGATGGTGGCATGACAACCAGCTCTGGACGGCATTACCTGGGGGGAAGAAAGCAACCTTGATGTGTGAGGTCTCCCCCAACCTGGGTGTGAACACTCTCTGTGAGTGATCTGTCTGTCCTTCCACTCTCCTGACACCCTGTGAGGTAGGTGATTAGCCCCATTTTACAGATGGGTAAACTGAGGCACCAAGAAATGAAATCCCTTTCCTGTGGTGTTCCTACCTCTGCACTCAGGCCAAGCTTGGGAAACACTTCCTTCTGGAACCACTGACCACATGTCACCAAGAGCCCTCCCTGCTCCACAGGCTGGCTTCCAAACCAGCCACAATGGACCAGGTTGGCAGGAGGTTTATTCCAGATAGACCTGGAGAACCTCTGTCTTTACCAGGACAACAGAACGGGCCCCCTTGTTAATGGGACGATGGTGATCCACCTCGTGCTGGGTCGTGGATGAAATTCAAACCTGGCACTGTGAAGCCACCTGCCCACCAAGGGAGAGGAAAAATGGAAATAAAGAAATCCACGCTCCTGTTGGAAGGTTCGTTCCTCCATTGGGCAGCACTGATGCCCTCCCCCCACCCCGGCCATCTTCACCAACTCCCATCATGCCTCAGTGCATCAGACTGAAAAACAGGGCCAATGTACATCAGAGGAAAGAAAAGCCTCTCCCAGCCTTGGCCCCAAGATTACGGACGGCACTGCCATGCCTGACCGGCCACCGTCACAGGCAGCTCAAGCTCTCAGGGAGCCCCACTCGTGAAGGGCCAGAGAGTCCCACCCAGCATCCAGCCTCACCCTTGACCTCTCTAGGCCCTCTTGCAGCCTTGACCTGCAGTGGACATTCTCCAAGTGGGTGGTGGGTATTCTTTGGCTGGAAGCAGAAGGGGACTGGCAGTCCAGGAAACCCCCTTCCCACAGAGCACTTAAAGGGACTGCCCTCAGCCTGGCCAGACCCCAGCCCGAGTAAGGCCAGGAGGTGCAGAAGAGTCCTGGGTCCACTCCTCCTTTGGCCCCTGCCCGTACCCACAGAGAGTCATTAGTCACCAGAAGAAGGGCCGTCCCAGGCCTGGGAGGTCGTGAGACGTCCCCCTGAGACCCTCCCCTCAGTGGGTTCACACAGTCCCCAGCAAAGCTGCAGACACTTGGTCTGTTCTCTTCTGTTGGAAAGTTGACTCTGTAATCAGCAGTCTGAAAGAGTGAGGATGACACAGCTTGGGTCACTCTCCTGGCCTGCTCTGGACCCACATCCTCATCAGGGCATCTGCGGCATGTGCACATGGGGGCCAGCTGGCATGGAAGGAGAGAGAGGCACTTCAGTTGGGGCGGCTGGTGTTCTCAGAGAGGCTTCCCTTGGGCAAGCCTGGCCAGGCAGGGGCAGATACTGGACTCTGGACTCTGGGCGGTGGCGACGGCAGCGGCGGCAGGTGTCACAGAGAACCACGGCAGACAGGCACTTGCACTTGGCAGCAGCACCCAGGGCAATGCTGGCTCTCCGGGGCTCACTGCTACGTCATCAGGATGGGCTTCTGCCGAACTTCCAGGATGTCTGCAGGAGCACAGCAGGGAGAAGAGAGGGAGGAAAGGAAAAGAAAGGGGAAGAGAGGAAGGAGAGGAAGAGAGAAGGGGAGAGAGGAAGGAGAGGAAGAGGAAGAGAGAAGGGAAGGAGAAAAGGTATAAAAGAAAGGGAGTGAACAGGGAAAGATGAAATAAAGGAATAGGCAGTAATGAAAAGAGGAAGAGGGAGAAGTGAGGTGGAATGAAGGAAAGAAGAGGAAAAGGAAAGAGAAAAGAAGTGAATGGAAAAGCAGGAATAAATGGAAGGTGAGAACAGGAAGCGGTGAGAGGAGAGTAAGAGAAATGGAAAGACAGGAAAGGAGGAAAAAAAAAGATCAGTATGATGGGGAGAAAAGGGGAGTGATCAGAAAGAAGAGAGACGAAGGGAAAGGAATCAGAAGGACACGAAAGGGAGAAGAGGCAGGGGAGGAGTAAGATACGAAGGTGAGAAGAAGAAGAAAAGGAGGCGAGGAGAGACCCAAAGGGGAACAAATTGTGAAGAGACAGAAGAGGAAAAAAGATAGGGAGGCCATGGGGGAAGAGGAGGGGGGGAGAACAATGGAGGGAATGGAACGGCCCCCACCATATCCCGTCTGCTCAAGGTAAGAGCACAAGGGCTTGGCAAATCCAATTTTCTCTCAACTCCGAGCCCGTGCTGACATCCCTGGCACTGCCCCCTCCCCCCAGAGCTGACCAACCCCCCATTCTCTTGGAGCTCGACTCTTCGGGGACTGAGCAGCTCTGCACCGATGGGAGCTCCTGCCCATGAAGACTCACATGCCCTTGCCCTGTTCTTAGCACCTCTACCCTCCCCTCCCCAATCCAATCTCTGTCTGGCTCACAAAGTCACTGTCCTGAATCACGGCTTGGTTCCTTTGATTCCCCTGCTCCAAAGCCTCCAGTGGGTCCCCACTGTGCACAACATGAGAAGATTCAAGGTGGTTGGGGTCCCAAAGCCACTCCCTCCACATCAAGACTAGGCACGGTGGCCCCTGGGCCCTGACTCTTCTTCCTACTACATCTGCTTCCGAGGGTAACCCAGACAAGGGGAGGCTACCTGTTAAGATCCGATGCAGGGGCAGCGTGACGTAGGTTAAGTGTGCATAGAGGAGAAAATTTCCATCAGCCCGGTTCAGTTTGAGCCACGACCCAACAAGCGACCGCCCTGTCCCAGACAGAGACCTTGACCTTAAGTTGGTGGTGTTGTGAAGGTCTGCTAAAGGAGGAGAGAGCATGGCATGTCAGCGCTGAGAGGGGCCTTAGAACAGGGGATGTCAGGGCTGGGAAGGTAGTTTAATTCCTCTTTTCCCCATAAGCCACCAAGACCGAGGAAGCCACTAAGTGATTCGCCTAAGGACCCATAAGTAGCAAGCATGAAAAACAAGATCTGAACTCCCCCCAAGGCCAGCATTGCCCCCATTCTCCTCTTACACCGCCTTTTTACCCGGGAGGAAGCTGGGTCTCCAGAAGGTGCCAGCCTCCAATGGATAAAGCCCAGTCTTCACCCCTGCCCCCTCTGCCCTCATCCTTGGCAGCCCAGGGGCTCCCAGGCCTTACTCTCGCTGTCACCATCCCGGAAGAACTCCTCGCTGTCGTTGGCTGAGTGGGACTTCTTCATCTCGGCGATCCGATTGCGGGGCACTTTCCGCTTGAGGGAAGGGGAGAAGAAGGATGGCCGGTTGTTGCGCTCTGGGGTTGGTGGAGTGCTGAAGGAGGTCACCTGGGGAAACAGTAGGGAGCGTCACACGCCTTGTCCTCGGGGGCTTCCCAGGGGCATGTGTGGCCGCAGGAGGTCAAGACGGAGCCACCGTGCTCTGCCTCTCAGAAGCTGGAGGAGCCTGGAAAAGACATCTGCCACCCCCAACCACCCCTGAGTCTCCTCGCAAAAAGGGAGCAGCCAGACTAATGTTCTCCAAAATTCTTTCTGGAGCTAACACTGTGATTCCACGGGCAAATTGCCTTGGCCTCCAGGACCCAACCCAGAGCCTGGAATCCCCCAGGATGCACGGCTCTGGTGAGAACACACGCCACACCCCGGGACAGATGCAGCAGTGCGGTCCCCCCATGTGTATCTGCATGCGCAATGCACATACATGTTTACACACATGCACACACACGTCCAGGTGTATACACTGGCACTGAGGACATGTAAATCACGTTTGACAGAAATGGCTGCACCGAGAGGCGGTGCAGCACAATGGTTAGTGCCTTGGATCCCAGCTGTGTGACCCTCAGTGCTCTGGGCCCCAAACAGAAGCTGGGCTGGCCTGGCAGAGGCCATTCTGAACCATGACCATAGCAGAAAACCTCGCCTCTTGCTGCTGCTGCTGCCCCCCGGGCTATCCCAGAGCACAGAGACAGCCCAGAACACACCTAGACACTCTTGAGTGACAGGCTGGCACTGACCAAGTGCCCCAAACTGGGGACCAAGATGGAATTCTCCAGAGGACAGACCCCGCCCCGACTCACACTCTGCCACAGACAGAGCCAAGATGCCACCTGTCCCCATCACACTTGTGTGTCACCAGCAGGGCCCCTTGCCCTGCACCAGCCCCATCTGATGACATCCTTCAAGGCCCAGCCCAGGGGACACTGCCTCCAGGGAGCACTCCCAGCCCTGTGCCCCCCACACCCTTACTCTCTCGTGCATGGGTGAGGCTGGGTTGGAGTCTTCCTCAGTTCCATATGGGGATGTGTCACCCGTGGAAACACGGCTGACTGCCATCTCTGCGTGCCCCTTCCCCTGCGGCCCCTTCATCCGCACAAACTCCATGTTGTTGTACTTGTAGAAGCCAAAAGACATCCGCTGGGCCATCTTCGCGGCCACACTTACCTGCCAGATACAACATGGCAGGCATCAATGGCAGAGCCCTCCAGGCACGGACCAGGTCATCCTAACGGGCCCAGACACCTCTTCAGAGGACACATTTGATTACACTCCAAATTATGTAAGTAAAAATCTTATCTGCAAAAGGATAGGTCAGAACTGGGAGGGCCCTGGGAACAGGGGAGGTCAGGGCTGGAGGGGCCTGGGAACAGGGGAGGTCAGGGCTGGAGGGGCCTGGGAACAGGGGAGGTCAGGGCTGGAGGGGCCTGGGAACAGGGGAGGTCAGGGCTGGGAGCAGCCTCTCTGGCCACTCACCTCCTCTCCTCTGGCCCTGCTTCCTGCGCCCCAACCCTGCCCCATTACCCAGAGGCCAGGGCACAGGGCAGCCTGGCTCAAGGGTCTCACCCGGTTGTCATAGACTTTTTTGAGGGCCTCGTATCGGATGGAGCCTTGAAAGATGACGCCCTGGAAGGTGTTGACCTTGTCACTGGCCACCAGCTCCACACACACCATCTCGCCTTCGCCCACAGCCATGTCACAGAAGACCTGGTGGGCAGTGAGGCAGCGCATGGTCAGAGCCCCTCCCCCACCAGGGCCCTGCCCCCACCCTCCATGCCTGTGATCGGGGGGGGGGGGGGCGGCTCTGCAGCCCTCAGGGTTTCAGGTTCCAAGCCTTGCAGAAGGAACCACCTCATGACAATGACAGAAGGTGCTGAAAGCTCCTGGAAGCCGTGATGAGCCCAAGCCCACACACATGCCTCAGCTGGAACTTGGACACTACCGGCACGGGTCCGTGTACAGCCCACTTACGGACACAAGAGCTGAGACCCAAAGAAATAGCTTGCCCAGGGTTGGACGGGGCTAGGACTGGGACAAAAGGCATGAGTGTAACTGTGGCGACTGTGGCCCCACAGCCTTGCACAGAAGAGGAAAGTGAGGGCTGCAGAGGCAGAGCCGGGCCCTTCCACTGAATTCTGCCGGCTCTGTCTTCCACGTGCTCCCCAAGCCCGCCATCCTCGCCCACACCTTCACACAGCGCCAGCTGCATTCGGAGCCTGAGGAAACCCAAGTTTCAGTCATGTTCCCAGGGGGAGCCCTGCCTCAGTCTCCCCGGCAGGCTGCTCACCTCCTCAAAGTTGTCAATCATGAAGAAGATGTTGGGGTAGCTGATCTTGGACTCCTCACCCTTGCTGTCCATTGGGTGTTTGCTGGGAGACGCAAACACTTGCTGAAAGAGATTTTCAACCGGGTGAGTGAGTGAGGAGGGCCCCAGAGCCCACCCCCAGAGCCTGCCTGGTCCAGGCCCCCCAGGGGCAGGGAGGCCAGAGGCTAAACAGGTAAATATGGAGACCGGGGGGGGGAAATGGGCAGGAAGGGGAGAAGAGGGGGAAGGAGGAGGAAGAGAAGGGAGGAAGAGAAGGAGGAAGAGAAGGAGGAGGGAGAGGAAGAGGGAAGGGAGTACCCCACAAGGCCAGATGGGGTCCTGGGGGTGTCCCATCTCTGCTCATTTTTAGCCAGTAGACAACTGCATAGGATTCAGATTTTAGCTTGGACAACACAGGGACCCCTCTCCCCAAAGATGGGAATGGTGTTCTGATTCTCAGGGGTTTCCAATTGCAGGGGGTCTGCACTCCCGGGAAGCCAAGGGGGCAGCCGCAGCCTGGCCCATAGCCAGACTCCACTGACTGCCTGCGCTCAGTCCTATGCAGCCTGGGGGCCCACGATCCTCTGGGGTGACCCTCAGGCCCCAGGGATTCCTGGCCAGGGACCTCACCTGGGACTTCTTCTTGTGGATGTGAATGTCCCCTCCGTCTGAGCGTGTGCACACAGCACAGGTCACCATGTAGTCAAGCTGGAAAAGTCCAGGGTGGGGGGCAGTCGCATTGTCACCTCATCAGGGCCCTCCTGGGCTGCCCCAGCTGCTCTGGGGCAGGGATCTTCCCCATCCCTTCTCCAGGGAGCCCACCCCAATGTCCTGTGCCCCAGGCCCCATCACACTCATGGTGGCTGACCATGGAACAGCACGGGCCCCTCCCTGTGAGGGCTGCTCACTGCTGGCAGGCATAAGGACACACACACACACACACACACACACACACACACACACACACACACACTAACCTTCTGCAGGATGAGGTTCAGGCAGACGCTTTCCTCCCAGTCAATGTCGGGGTCCCCGAGGCCAGGCAGCTTCTTGGAGTCCCGCCGGTAAACCTCCACATCTACCTGCTGGGTGGGAGCCCGAGGTGAGGTCCGTGAGCCCCCTGAGCCCATGCCCCTCCTGCCCCAAGAACCCAGTCTACAATTCCTGGTCTACACTTCCCAGCCAATTACCCACCCATCCCCCCAGGGCCCAAGACAGCAGAACCAACTTCTGTTCAACACAAGAAAACCTTTCCCCAAATCCAGCTGTTCCCAAAAGGCTTCTCTGGGAGGGAGTTCCCTGTCACCACGGAGGGCCCCTGGGCTTGGCCATACACATACACGCCATCTGCCCGCTAACGTGGGCCTCCCATCTCTGACCCTCACTGAGAGCCCTTGGCACAGTGCCAGGCACACGGCAAGCACCTGATAGATTCTTCTTGACTGGCTAAGTGCCCTTTGGGGAGCCCTGTCCCGAGCCAGGCCCCAACTCTCCAACAAGGGACACAGTCTGGGCTGCAGAGAAGGAAGCAGGAAGGGCCAGGAGACAAGAGCCTGGGGCTCCCACTGGGAAGGCGCCCCAAATGCCTATAAAACTGAGGGTGCCCACAGCTCCTTCTCAGAAGAGCTGACCTTGCCTGCCCAGCCCTGCCCCTGCCATGAGTGTCAGGCCATGAAACCAGTCTGCCTAGGGACCAGCCAGACAACCCTATTAAAAGGGAGGGTCATAATATCCAAGCTTGGTGCCAGAAGAAAGGCCCCTGCCCTCCCTCCTCAGCAGGGTGGGGAACCATGGGGCAGAACACTGCATGCAGAGGCTGGGGCTTTGTTTCTCTGAACTCATCTTTTCCCCCCTTTTTATTTTTTATTCTTTATTCTAAGGCATTGCAAGGGAGAGGGGGAGAAATAGTTTAGAATGAAGGCAATGTTTCAAACAAAATATTCAGTACAATTTTTTAAAAAGCGAGTTTAAATCCTCGATCTTGTCCTCAGTCGAGAACACTCCATCCCCCACCCCCAGCAGTGGCCCCCCATTTCTCAGCAGGAGCCCCAGTGACTTCTCTAGTCACCATCACCCAGTCACTAGCAGGGGTCAGCATTGCCTACCTTGGTCCCTCATGGGCTACCTTTGTACCCTGAACCTGGAAGGAGGGAGGGAAGGAGGGAGGGAGGGAGGGAGGAAGGGAAGGAGGGAGGAAGGAAGGAAGGAAGGAAGGAAGGAAGGAAGGAAGGAAGGAAGGAAGGAAGGAAGGAAGGAAGGAAGGAAGGAAGGAAGGAAGGAAGGAGAAGGAAGGAAAGAGAAGGAAGGAAAGGAGGGAGGGAGGAAAGGAGGAAGGGAGGGAGGGAGGAAGGGAAGGAGGGAGGGAGGAAGGGAGGGAGGGAGGGAGAGAGGATCTGCCTCCACTCAGCAGCCCAGGGACAGTGTCCTCCTGGACCCCCAGATGCTCAGGAAGGGAAGGAGGCCCCAGTGAGGCCGAATCTCAGCAGCGTGAGGGCTGCAGACCTGGTGCCACGGCAGCCACTGACCTTCTTCCCATCATCACTGGGGCTGTCACTGCTCCCCACGTAGGACAGCTTCCGGCGCACATAGAACAGCATGTCATCCTGCCTTGGGGCCCACTTCTCCATGAAGTATGTGGAGAACATCCAGGTCCAGAAAACGATTCGGTCATCCTTGAAGCACCCTGAGGAAGAAGCCAGAGAGGCTGATGGGGAGGAGACCAGCAGTGGATCACCAGTGACATGTGCCAGTGAGAGACAGCATGGGACAAAGAGCAATTTCCTTCCCCACTCTGGGCTGGGGTCACCACATCTGTAAAACCAGAGGGTGGGCTGGAATCAAGTCATCCTCAGGCAATGGTGGAGTCTCTCACAGGCACAGTAGCTTTGGGGTCAGGAAGGCCCCAGGTTCCAGCCACACTCGATGTGACCTGGCCGTATGGCCTTGGGCAAGTCAATGAAGTCCTTGGCACCCCAGGTGGCTCTCTAAGGCTACAAGTTACAAACTGTCCACCTGCACCTGTCAGAAATTTTCACTCTGGGAGTCTGGGGTAGGGAAGTATGGTGGGGGTGGGGTACAGGATGTGGGCACAGAGAAAGGCAAGAGATTTAGGGCAGGAAGGAGGGTGCCGGCAAGAGTAGAGCAGAAGGAGGCTCAGGGAAAGAAAAGGAAAGGGGATAGACACCAAGAGGGAAGACCTTTCCATGAAAGCCCACCAGCATTTCTGCAGGCCAGTATCAGCTGGGAAGTGCAGCTCCCATGGAGTCTGGGGTTCTGACTCCCTTACCCCACCAGGCCTGGGGAGCATGTATTTGAGGCTTCCTGAGCAAGAGCTGAGGTAGGGGCAGTGGTGAGGGGAGGGCAGAAATGAGCTCATCCTTCAATGAGCAGCCAGAGGGACCTGCACCAGAGTTTCCTCAATTGACTCACAGCCCAAGGACTGAAATAAACAAGACAAAGAAAACCCTAGTGAATCCAGTCACACTGGGACACAGTCAAGGGGCCATCTATTTTTCTGAATCTGCTAAGCCAGGTAACATTCACCAACCCCAGTCAAATGTTTCTCCCTTTGGCTAAGCTCCCCACTGCCACACACATGACCTCACCATAGCCTTGCAAGTACTGTATGAGGGAAGAAACATTTTACAGATGAGGAAACTGAGGTACAGAGGTGGACAGTGAACAGACTGGCTTCATCCCTTGAGAGCATGAACAAAGAATTCATCTGAAAAAAGATCCATAGGTCCCAGTGGACAACAAATCCAATGACTCAGTAGCATTGTATAATAGCCAAAAAAAAAAAAAAAGAAGGCAATTGGATCTCAGACTACCTTAAAAGGGCTGTAATTTAAAGATCTGGGGCTGGTGAGCCTAGAAAAGACTCCTTGGAATAGAAACAGGACTTCCATGGGGCTCCGGCTCCGACATCCTCCAATTCATGTAGAAAATTACTCTAAACAAACTTTGGAGCTACAGAGCCCACAAAGTGACACAGAGAAGCTAACCTCCCACTGAGGACAGTCCAGCAGGAAGTGGCCAGTGCCATGCTCTGGGAGCTGAAACCAGCCCCGCGCACCCCAGGTTTCAGCCCCAGGGTGGGCCTGGCCAGCTGCTGGCTGGAGGGACTTCAGATCACCAGCAGCTGTGGTGGTTTCCAGAATTATCAACACATAGATGCTAAGGACAAAGTGAGAGGTCAGTGAAGTGTGGACTTTGGCATCCAGTAGTTCAGGAGCGTGGTTGGCCTTTGCCCCTGGGCAAGAAGTGGCTGAGACCATGCAGCCACTGCCACGTGGCAGCTTCAGCTCCTGGCCTGCAGAGTGTAGGGGGACCAAGCACCAGTCTGAGGGGTAATCGCTCTTGCTTTAACCTGCCTGGATCTAGATTGCTGTCTAGGGTGGAAGTCCTAGGGGGTGGGACCAGCTTGTCAGAGCATGTGGAGGCTTCAGAGAGGGCACCCAACTAGTACCTTTAGCAGCTGAGATTGGGACAAAGCTCCCCAGTCTGGAAGCAGAGTCCCACTGTGGCAAAAAGCCCAAAAGTCAAGTAATTGAGTGGTAACATGAGCAAACAAGGTAAACAAAGCAAGCAGAGCAATCCAACTTTACACTCCTATTTTGGGGACAAAAAGGATCAAAGCATGAAACAGGAGGAAGACAGCAAAGTCAGAACTCCTTCACCAAAAGCTTCCAAGAAAAATACAAGCTAGGGGCAGCCAGGTGGCACAGTGAGTAAGAGCACCGGCCCCAGAGTCGGGAGACCTTGGATCTAATCTGAGCTCAGATACTTAGCACCATACCCAGAAATAACTGGCCATGTAACCTTGAGCAAGTTACTTAAACCTAATTGCTTTAGAAAAGAAAAGAAAAAAAGAAAAATTCGAGCTGGTTACAGGCCATAGAGGAGCTTAAAAAGGATTTTGAAAACCAGATAAGAGAAGTGGAGGAAATATTGGGAAGAGAAATGAGAATGATGTAAGAAAATTATGAAATGAGAGTCAACAACCTGACTGAAGAAAATAACACCTTAAAAAATAGACTAATTCAAATCGCAAAAGAGGCTCAAAAAGTCAGTAAGGAGAAGAATACCTTAAAAAGCCAAATTTGCCAGATGGAAAAAGAATCTCAAAAGCTCACTGAAGAGAATCATTCCTTCAGAATTAGATTGGAGCAGATGGCAACTAGTGACTTTATGAGAAATCAAGATACTATTAAACAGATCCAAACAAATGAAAAAAAAAAATAGAAGGCAATGTGAAATATCTCATTGGGAAAACCACTGACCTGGAAAATAGATCCAGGAGAGATAATTTAAAAATTATTGGACTACCTGAAAGCCATGATCAAAAAAAGAACCTAGAAATCACCCTTCAAGAAATTCTCAAGAAAAATTGTCCTGATGTTTTAGAACCAGAGGGGAAAATAGAGGTTGAAAGAATCCACCAATAACCTCCTGAAAAATATCCCAAAGAGAAAACTCCTAGGAATATTATAGCCAGGTTCCAGAATTCCCAGATCAAGGAGAAAACATTACAAGCAGCCAGGAAGAAACAATCTGAATATTGTGGAAACACAATCAGGATAACCCAGGATCTGGCAGCTTCCACACTGAGGGATAGAAGGGCTTGGAATATGATATGGAGGTCAAAGGAGCTGGGATTAAAACCAAGAATCACCTACCCAACAAAACTGAGTATCATGTTTCAGGGGAAAATATGGTCATTCAGTGGAATAGAGGACTTTCAAGCATTCTTGATGAAAAAAAAAGAGTTGAATAGAAAATTTGCCATTCAGATACAAGAAGCAAGAGAAGCATGAGAAGGTAAACAGGGAAAAGGAATCATAAGGAACTTATCAAAGTCCCTATATGGAAAAACAATGTATGGAAAATATGGAAAAACAATAATTGTAACTTATTAAACTTTTCTTGGTGAGAGAATAGTTGAATGGAATAGAAATATATATGTCTATATTGGAGGGCATACAGGCATATGAATACATATGTGAATGTGTGTATATATTTGTACAGGTATACATAGATAGAGGGCACAGAACCAATTTAATCGGAAGGGATGATACTTAAAAGGTGAAATCAAGAGGTGAGAGAGGAATAAGAGGTGATATTAAGAGGTGAGAGAGGAGATGGGGAGAGACAGAATGGGGTAAACTATCTCATATAGAAGAGGCAAGGGAAAAATAGTTACAATGGAGGGGAAGAACAGGAAGGCAAAAGGGAATAGATCAACCTTATTCTCATTGAATTTGGCTTGGGGAGGGAATGACATACACAGTAAATAGGGTATCTCACCCTACAGGAGAATAGGGGGGAAGGGGATGAGAGGGGAGATGATGGAAGGGAGGGCAGGCTGAGGGGGTGGGGAAGTTGGAAGCAACCACTTTTGAAAAGGGACAGGATCAAAGTAGAGAATAGAACAAGTGGGAGGTGGGATAGGAGGGAGGGAAATATAGTCATTCTTTTACAATATATCCACTATGGAAATGTTTTGCGTAGCTACACATGTACAACCTATACTGAATTGCTTATCTTCCCAGTAAGGGTGGGTGACAAGGGAGGAAGAGAATGAATCTGGAATTCAAAGTTTTAAAATCAAATGTTTAAATATATGTATATATATACTATTATTTATATAATATTACATGTAACTGGTAAATAAGACATATAGGCACTAGGGAATAGAGATCCACCGTGCCCCACTGGAAATTCGGAGGGGGTATGGGAGAAGATATGTGAGAGAGCAGACTGGAGGAGGGGATATCCAGTGGGATCACTATTTTGGGGTGGTGGGAGAAAAACAGGGAGAAATTTTGTAACTCAATCTTGAGGAAATGAATGATGTAAACTAGAAGTTAATAAAGCATTTGATTAAAAAAAAAAAGACTCCCGAGGGGAGGCTGGACTGTTGTCTACACCTAACCTGAAGGGCTGTCACTGGGAAGAGAGGTTAGATTTATTCTGCTTGACCCCAGAGGACCAGACTCAAAATGAGGGATGGACACTGCAGAGGCAGATTCAGGGGGAAAAACTCCCTGGCCAAAGAACCTTCCCAAGAGTTGGGGCTTATATGAACAGATGCTGAGTGAGGGGAGCAGGACCAGGAGAACATTGTACACAATTACAGACACAATGTATCTGTGATGCCTGATGCTGATCCACTGGGCTCTTCTCAGCAATGCAAGGCTATAAGAGAATCCCAAGGTACTCATGATGGAAAGGGCTGTGCACATGCAGAGAAAGAACTACAGAGTCTGAATGAAGACTGAAGCAAAGTACTTGCTGTCTCTCTTTTTCATTTTGTTTTATTCCTTCTTTCTCATGGTTCACTCCATTGGTTATTTCTTCTTTACAACTTGACTAATGTTTGGTGTGAAGTTATTTGGAGAACGTATATCGGATTGCATGCCACAGAGGGGAGAGGAAAGGGAGGGGGAGAAAATTTGGAACCAAAATCTCGTGGACCTGAATGTTGTAAACTAAAAGTAAATTAATTTAAAAGAAAAAAAAGTCGGGGCAACTAGGTGGTGCTGTGAGTAAAGCACCAGCCCTGGAGTCAGGAGGACCTGAGTTTGGATCTGACCTTAGACACTTACACACACACACACACACACACACACACACAAACACACAAACTAGCGGTGTAACCTTGGGGAAGTTGCTTAACCCCAATTGCCCTCCAAAAAGGCAACAAAACAAAACAACAACAAAAAAAATGAGTCAAGGCTGACCCAGAGCAGACCAGATGGCCTCACTGGTCCTCAAGGGGAGGCTGGGAGGCCCCAGGCCCCTCTCCCTCTCTCTCACCCTCTCTCTGCTTCATCCTCCTCACAGTGGCCAAAATGACCTTCCTAAAGACCAGACCTGGCCATGTGTCTCCATAAACAGTGGTGGCTTCTGCTGGCCTCTAGGGAAAACATGTAAAGCCTCCACAAGCCCCTTGGGCTCATTCCTCTCATCCTACCCATGCTGGGCCTGCCCTCTCTCCTCCCTGCCTGCCTCCCTCCTCGGTAGCATTGGGCAGGAAACCCCTCCAATACTGCCACTATGTCTCAAAGGGCTAGGCAAGGAGAAGCCCTGTAAAGTTGCATGTCTGGGCATTGACTCTACATCCTCAGTTACAGGTGCCCTGGGTGCCTTCCCCACTCCAGGAAGGGCTGCCTCCTTGGCTCCTGGGAGAAGGGTATGCATCTTCCTGGGCCCTGGGGCCTCAGAGCCTAGCCCAGTGCCTGGCACTCAGAGGCCCTTCCTCATAAATGCTGGCAGATTCATTTCTGGGACAGAACACCAGGGGATCACGGGGCCCCCAAACAAAAATGGGGACAAAGGATCTCCCAGACCTGGCCAGGGTGGGGTTTCTCCTATAGACCCACCAGAGACCTAGGCCCAGGACTGACTGAGCGAGGTAGGGCTTGCCAGAGGTGGAGGGGGCTGGGCAGGGCAGGCACAATCACAAAGCAAGGGACACACAAACACTTCTTGTCCTACTGTCCTCCCAGAGGCATCTTTCCTCACCAGAAGCAAAAGCTTCAGAATGATAAGGACAGAGCAGGGGCCTGGGACAGATGCTCAAGACACAACAGAGGGATTTCTGTTCAGGTACGGGTTAGACCAGACCAAGTCTGAGCTGGCCCCCACCCTCCTTCCTTAGAACAGCCCCTGTTCTAAGTCTCTTCCCAGCCCTAACATTCTCTGACTTCTCACCCAACAGACCAAGTATCTCAGCCTCCCTCATTTCTCACCTCTCTTCAGTAATCTCCCACATCCCCCAGCTCTCCCATCTGTTCCTCTCAAGGTTTCCCACAAGCCAAGGTGCTCACTCACTGATAATTTTGTCCTCTTCTTTCCTCCCTGCTCCCAAAGGCACCATCACCTCATCTCTGCATGATGGGATCTGGATGCTCTCTCCCCACTTAGCTGAAGAGGAGGAGGCTGAGAGGGTCCCAGATCTTGGCCTGGAAGGGAGCCCAGGGATCATCCTGTCCACCACACATCTCACACAGGAGAAAATGGCAGCTCAGAGTAGGAAGAGCCTTGCCTGGGGTCCCACAGAAAGTTGGTCTTGATGTCCAGGTTTGGACCCCTTTCTTTATAAGGTTCACTGCTTCTGCATTTTTGTGATTCCTGAGTTCTTTCTTCAGTGGATCAATGATTTCCAGGTCAAGTCCTCTGCACCCATGTGGACGCTCTCTGGTGATTCTGACCCCTTTCTCTCCATGAACCACCCAAGGATCTCTGTACTGCAGGTTCTCTTTCTGTCCCATGGTGTAATGGAAATGCAAATTTAAAGATCTTCCCTGTCCCTAGGCTAAAGTGCACCTGGAGCCTGGGGTGGGAGGCTTGTTTTCAGTAGATACTTTTTGATTGGCCAGTGGGTCAATAAGGTTGTTACATTCTCTGAGCCAGGAGAAGGCTATATAAGCCCTGATGTGCAGCTTTGTTTTGGGGGGCTCACTTTGAGAAGTGTTCTGTGATTTGATATGGATTCTGGGAAGCCGTTGTCCTGAGCCCCCCGGCTTTGAAAAACCCAGATGTTGAAACCCAGATGTTGATTGGGTATGGATGTAATGGTTGGACAGTTTGAAATCTGTCTACTAGATCTGTTTCTGTCTTGATAATTCTGTCTGTGTACTTTGAAGTTCGGGGTGCTGACCTTTTCCCCTGAACAAGGTAAACGATATATGTCTGACTGATTAAAGTAAGCTTGTTAACCCATTGTGAGTTGCTTTCCTTTATCAAAGCAGATCCAAGAACCTGTGGTGGCAGCGACTCTGGGGAGGCTTGGGGTGCTTGCTGCTACACATGGGTATCAGTATAGCACCCTTACTGGCCACCAGTTACCCTTTTCCCAGCTCACCCTTCTTTTCTGGTCCATGTGCCTATGACTTGGACACAAACCTATTTGGTGGCTCCCTTCTCCATGAGCCCTCTAGGCTGTAGCCACCACCAGATCCTCCCTCATACAATAGATTCCCATTTCCCTTCAGGACACTCCTTCCTGAGTCTGTCCTCTGCAATGGTGCCAGCCATGTGGTATATCACCAGAAGACAGCGATAGTGAAATGCAGGGGGTCAGGGGATGAGGCAGCCTGGGATGTCTGAAAGCCCAGCTCCCTTTCCCAGCCCGATCTAGCCTGTGCCCTGCCCTCTCCAAGTTCTGGCAGGACTGGCACGAGGCTGACTGTGCCATCCATTCCCCAGTGGGCACCTGAGGTTCTGGACCTGATTTTTCCTGGCAGGGAGTGGCCTTATGTTTCTTCTATCTCTCCCAATAGAAGAAAAGCTCTGGAGGGAGAGGCTTGCTTTACTGGGGTCTCTGTAGTCTGGTGCCCAGTAGAGTCTCCTATCCCCGGCACCAGGAATGGTCCCTATTCAGAGGCTCCCGAGTGCTTTGACTACCCATAAGACCCTTCCCCAGCACAGAGGAGTGAGGGACACCCCTAATGAGCAGCGCCTGGCTTGGGGATGGCCTCGCAGGTCAACACTGCCACATCCTCCAACAACTCAGTGCCCCAGTCTTCTGCCCCTGCAAGTTTACACAAACAATTCCCTGGTTCTAGAGGCACCTCCTCTCCAGGGCCTCAAATCATTCCCTTCCTCCATCGTACTGTGCCCAATCCCTAGAGAGAGGACTAGGCTGGCAGCAGAAGGCTTCAGGCTCCAATGCCCTCATCACAGCTGAAAACTGGACCAGGCTCCCCAGGCTCCTGCACAGAGTCATGGGAACTCCCTGCTGCAAGGCTCCCACCTTCAAGTGTCTTATCTACGATTGGCAGCACAAATTACACCACTTGAGTCCCCTGAATAAATCAGGAGTTGGACATAGGAGAAAGTTGTCAGCCTCATCCCCCAGGAACAATCAGCAGCCATGCCAACAGGCTTAGGGAGGTCTTACTGGCACCACCTCGCACTCACTACTTTCTTCCAGCCTCTATGCTAAGGCCACACCCTTGTGCTAAGGCATGTACCCTTGCCTCTGCCTCTACCCATCTTCTCTACCAAATGACATCACAATCATCCCCTCTGCCTTCAAACCCACCCAGATTTCTTTCCCCCATTGTTTCCCCTGGACCCAACAGCATCTTCCCAAGTCCTTGCCTTAGATCTCCCCTCCCCTGCTCAGCCCAGGGAAAGTCTCCAAGCACTCTTCGCCCTCCTTCACCCCGCTGCCTCCAAGGGCAGCTGCAGAAGTCAGCGGAACTCCCCTGGTCAGCATTAGGAGCTGCCAAGCCTGGCTCCACTGGATACTACTCTATTCTGCATACTCTGGCTAACCTGGTCTGCACATCTCCCATCCCCACACCTTTGCAAAGGCTGTGCCCCTTCCCTTCTTGCCCCC
This sequence comes from Petaurus breviceps papuanus, assembly GCF_028583685.1. NCBI lineage: Eukaryota > Metazoa > Chordata > Mammalia > Diprotodontia > Petauridae > Petaurus > Petaurus breviceps. The sequence goes on along the minus strand of NW_027186402.1, from coordinate 96,346 downwards.
GCCTCGGAGCCCACCATTCTTTAAATGCAGCCCAACCACCTCCTCCATGAAGCCACTGCTGCTGCTGGTGACCTCAGAGGACCCAAGTTCAGATCCCAGCTCTGCTTCTCACTACTGTGGTCACCCTGGGCAAGTCACTGGGCCTCCACTTCCTTCTCTTTGAAATGAGGGGTAGACAGAGGAGTCTCTGAAGGTCCTTCCAGCCCTAGAGCCCCTGAACTCAGTGCCCCAGTCTTCTGCCCCTACAAGTTTACACAAACAATTCCCTGGTTCTAGAGGCACCTCCTCTCCAGGGCCTCAAATCATTCCCTTCCTCCAAGGCTGAGGTCAGGTTCCCCTCCCCTAACCCCAGCACAGTGCTAGGCACACAGAAGGCATGTCATAGAAAAGGGGGCTGTGAGGACTTCTTGGCAGTGCGACCGAAGGGCCAGCCAGCCCTTTTCCCACTCCCTTCCAGCCTCAGGGAGTTTTTGACCCCAAATGGTCAAAAGCCCCACCCTTGCCCCTGCAGATGGAGGCAAGGCCACCCATCAAGGACATTTATCTGGCTCATGTCAGACCTGAGCTGCCCTGGGCCTCTCAACCCTGAAGAGCTCAAGGACAGCAGAGGAAAAAACTCTCCGGTAGTTCCTACACGTGCTGGGCCACTGGACCCTGGAGCTAAATGGCCCTCTGTATGCCCTCAATGGTGCCTTTGATGGCTGGCCTGGCAGGAGCTGAGTGACCAGGCCTCCCAGAGAACAAAGAGGCCCTCTGGCAGGACACAAGGGCACTCTCTCTGCCTGACTCCCTGCAGAACCCTGACCGGGGCCTGGGCTAACCCTCAAATCGGGGTGGGAAAGGGGGACCCAGTCTGAGGTCCGGGTCTGGCATTGTTCCCCAGTTCCTGAAGGTAAGAGTTTCCTCACGGGAAGGCCGGAATGGAGGAAACCCAGTGGGCAGCACCCTGACTCAGAATCTTATTACCATGATTCTCATGGTCTCAAGGGTGCTGGGCCCCCGGGAAGGAATCTCCTTCTACTGACAGCACAGGCCCTGGAAACCCCACCTGGAACTCTCCTAGAATTTTCCCATTTGATCGAGTCTGGCACCTGCCGGAGGCATTGACCCTTCTCAGTCAGAGACTTGATCAGGTGGGAAAATTCTAGAACACTCAAGGTGGGGTTTCCAGGGCCTGTACCCGTCATTGCCCCCGGTCACCTCAGAAAGCCACTGCTTGGGCTCCCGAGGGGTAAAGGGACGGCCTGAGGCAGCTTTTCCAGCCACCAGGCCGAGGCTGCCTGACAATCACTCTTATGCCCACCTGGGTGGTTTTAACAGCCCAGCAGTCCCAATCAGCTCTCAGCAGCTGAGCACCACCCATGGCTGAAGTCAGGGCAATCCTATCCCAATTCCACCACTTTGGGACTAGCAGACCCAGGCAAGGGGCCTTCCCTCTCTAGACCTCAGTTTCCCCCTCTGCAAAATGAAAGGGGATAGGCAGGAGGTACCAAAGTCCCCAGGGCATTTCTGGGGCCTCTGAGAGTCAGCTGGGCCTCACAACAACCATAGCAAGCTATTCAGGAATCCCCATTGTACAGGGATAGAGGCTAAGAGACATCCACTCTGTACTGGAACTGGTCACTCGGGATAAAAAGAGGAAGAATGACTAGAGGCCCCAGCTTCAGGGAGCTCATGACCAAAGCAGGGGATGAAGAAAGACCAGGTGGGCAGTACCTGGGGGCAAAGCAGAGCTCCCAGGGGGCCCTGGAGCCTTCCTGGAGGAGACAGCATTCATGGCCTCCAGCCGAAGGGGTCTGGGGGAGGGTGTCTGCTCCAGGCCCAAAAGGGAGCCTGGTCCTATTTCTGAGACCACATAAGGCTGGATAAGAACGGAAGGAAAGGCGACTACAGGCATACCACTGAGATGTGGGTTCGGCTCCCGAGCAGGGCAAGAAAGCAAGTCACGTAGTTATGTTTCTACTACACTAGCTAATCAAGGGGACAATAGTATGATGTCTGAAAACAAGGCACACACCTTAATTAAAAATACTTTATTGCTTAAAAAATTCTAACCATCAGGGGCAGGTAGGTGGCACAGTGAATAGAGCACCGGCCCTGGAGTCAGGAGGACCTGGGTTTGGATCCGGCCTCAGACACTTCACACACACACACACACACACACACACACACACACACACACACACACAAAACTAGCCGTGTGACCTTGGGCAAGTCACTTAACCCCAATTTCCCTCCAAAAAGCAAAAAAAATTCTAACCATCCCCCAAGCCCTCGGCGATCCATCATCTTTTTGCTAGAGGAGGGTCGCCTCCCTGTGGATGGCTGCTGACCAATCAGGTGTGGCTGCTGAAGGCTGGGATGACTGAGGCAATTTCTTCAAATGGGTCAATAGAGCAGCTGGCCCCACCATGGACTCTTCCTTTGACCTGAACACTTAGAGGCCATCTAGGGTCCTTAATTGGCCTAATTTCAGCATTGTTGTGTCTCAGGGAACAGGGATTTGGGAGAAGAATTTGAGAGAGAATGGGTCGGCCACAGGGGAGCAGTCTGAACACACACACACACACCCCTCTTTGATTAAGTTCACTATCTTCTATGGGGGGGCTGTGGCACCCCAAACAGACCCCACAGACAGATAATAACGACAAAGTCTGAAATGCCGTGAGAATGACCAGAATGAGACAGAGACACGGAGTTGGAAAAATAGTGCCAACAGACCTGCTGCTGCAGGGTTGCCACACGCTTTCAATCGAAAACAAGGTCAGCCTGCAAGGGACGGTTACAGCCTCTAGAGGACCTTGAATGCCAGGGTCAGGAGTTTAGCATGGACTCTGGAGAGAAGAGGGGCCCCCTAAAGGGTTTGAACTGGGAGAGCAGCCAGAAAGAAGGGAGCTTGGGAGGTGACTCATAATCCCCTTAAGATCTTAGACTACAAAAACTTGAGCGCCTTAAAGTGATGGGGCTGGGAAGTCTGTTCTCAGTCCTGCTGAGACCACCTGTGGTGTCTGAGCTCAGTCCCTGCAGCCTCATTTTAAGAGGGGCACAGACAGTCTGCCCGGCATCCAGAGGGAGAGCCTGGCATCCCCTCAGGCCAGTGGGCAAGCTTCACCAGGAGAAGGAAAGGCGTCCTCAAGTAGGGCAGGGCAGTCATGGAGCAAAGCAGTCAGCTTTGTTCAGCTTGGTCTCAGTGGTCAGAACTGGTTGGGAGGGGGGAAAGCTACAGAGATGGAGTGAGGAGAGACTTCCTAAGAATCCCCCCTTCTCCAAGTGTGAGCTGGGCTGGCTCTGGAGGTGGAGGGCTCCCCCCACACACCTGGCTGGGCCCCCTATCAGGGAGGCTCCTGGAGCAGTAGGTCTAGGGCCTTTAAAGACCTCAATCCCAGCTCAGGGGAATCTGGGAGGGTTCTGACCACTCAGTGGGAACAGATGGGAGGGTGAAGGAACTATGAGGGGAGACTGTCCCAGCCCCCCCCCCCCATACCAGCAGCCTGTCTCTCCAGTCTCCTGGAGACAACTGAGAGTAAAACCTGATCCCTTTTTAATCCCCAGATGTTTGTGTACACACACACACACACACACACACACACACACACACACACACACATACACACTCTGGGACTAATCAGGCCCACTTATTCCCCTCTGCAGCCCCAGGTTGTAGCTGCTCCCTAAGGAGGCACGGCACATGCCCGGAGAGACAGCAGGCAATAGCCTGGGTCCTAGGCAGCCAGTGAGGCCCAGACCAGGTCACCTGTGCCAGTCCTTCATTAGAACAGACTTGGGTTTATAAGAATCTAGGGGACAGAACCAGGACTGAAGCAGCAGGTGAGAGGCAGGTGGCAACTTAGCAGAGGGTCTCATTTCTAGGAGGACGAGGGGAGGAGGCCTGCTCAGGCATGGGGAGGCTAGAAAACCTCTGAGGATATGGGAACAGTGAGAGTGAAGTCAGGTGGCCTTCTCAGGAAGGGGTGAGCTCCCCGTCTCTGAAGGTCTCCAAGCAAAGGCTCAACAGCCTCCCTCTGGGACGTCATAGGACAGAACGCCTGTTTCAGCCAGAGCTGTCCAGGGGTGGACACTGAGAGCCAGAGAGAAGGGACTCACAAAGTCACCAAACCCAGCCCCAAGGCTGGGCCAATGTCATCATATTCACTGCCTCCCTTGCCTGCCCAGGATATCAGCACTTCTGATTACCAGTGCTAGGAAGCCTTCCAGGGCCCACCCAGAGCAGGCACACGGGGATCCATCGTCGGGGATAGACAGACTGTGAGACTGAGGAGGCCCTTGACATCACTGTGCTTGAGAAAGCAGGGGGCGGGAGGAGGTCGAAGGAACAGCTTTTCCAAGATCATCCAATCAGTGAGGATCAAAGCTGGGCCTCAAAACTCTGTCTTCAGGCTCCCAGCCAAGGGTCTTCCTGCCTCTCTTCTGAAAGTAGCAAGCCGGAGCCAGGGTGATCCTCCCCAGCACCATCCTACACCCCCAACCAAGGTGATTCCCCCCAGCACCATCCTCCCTCAGCCCCTACACTAAGGCTCTCCCACTGGGGCCCTGGAGTGATGACAAGACCATGCCATCCCCAGTCCCTGGAATCCTCCCACAAGCACTGCTGAGTCAAACTCACCCCAACCAAGGGACCAGGAGTCAGGAGACCTGGATCCCTAAATGACCTGGGGTGATTCTCTGGGCCTCGGCTTTCAACTCAGTAAAATGGGGCCAGTCCTATTTCCCCTATCTACCTCACCAGGCTGCTTTAAAGTGAGCCGTTCTTCTGGTCTCAATATAGATGGAAGGGAAGGCGGGGGCGGGGGGGGGGAGAGATGTAGATGGCGGGAGACATGATATCTCTTATCCCAGGAGAAGTGGACTCCTATCTTTTCTGGATAGATTGGAGAGGGGACTCAAAGGTCACCTAGTCCAGCTCCTTCAATATATAGATATGGGGAAAATGGATGAGGCCCAGACCCCAGATTCCAGGACCCATTAGCAACGGTGCTAGGATTCAAACAGAGAGCTTCTCTAGCCCAATCCAGGCTAGCCACCCTCTAGACAAAAAACAGAAGCCACCCACTCCTGATAGGCTCCACAGCCCCAAGCACTTTCTTCTTCCCATCAGCCCATGACACAGGTCATGCAAAACTCAGCATCCCCTTTCCCAGAGGAGAAAACTGAGCAAGTCAGCTTGTAAGGCAATGGCAAGGCTGGAGACTGGCACCCAGGAAGCCTTCCTTCCAGGTGCCACCAGCTTTCAGTCTGGCTGAGGTAGAATCACCAGGAAGAAGCAAGCACAAGACCTGCAGCTGCAAGGGGGAGAGGGGAAGGGAAGGCAATAGCAGGGGCAAAGAAGGAAAGCCTAGAACTGGGCCTCGACGAGTGGACAGAATCTGGCCTGCCTTGCCCTTCTGAAGACTGCTCTGGAGCTTGGTGATGGAGAAAGTCCTCCTGAGGCAAAAGTATTCAGTCAAAGAGCTGGGGCAGGAAACCAGTGGGCCTGAAGCAAAGGGAACTAGCATCCCACTGAGGCCAGTGCTGCCCTGCCCAAAATCACTTAGGGCAGAGATCAGGGAAGGTGAAAGAAGGATCCAGGGTGGGAAGAGGCCAAGAAACCTTTGAGGCCCAGCCCTTGGGAAAACCACTGCCAAAAGGGAAGGAGCCAGAAAGTGAGTGATAGGGCAAGAGGAGACCTTGAACATAAACAGATAAAGTGACAGGGAAGATATTCGTGACCAAAAGGACTATGACTCCCAAGTGAGCCTAAACACTTCTGAATGAATACTGTAAGACAAAGGAAAAGGAATCAACACTTGAGTCAGAGGACCCTGTGATTCCCAAGGAAGAACAGACCCGTAGGAGCATGGTCCGTATTGGTTAAATAGAGAAAAGAGAATTTGCAGCCTGCACAGGACAAATAAATGCCAGAAGAGAAAAACTTGAATCCATGATGGCAAACCTCACTCAAGAAACAAAAAAGGAAAAAAATGATTAGAAATACAGAAGTAAAGGACAACCTGGAAGAAGAGGAGAAAACGATCACATTAACAGAAAAGATGATTTCCACACAATCAAAACATGGTTATTTCAGAGACAAGATGCAGAGACTTAAAAATCATAGATTTCCCAAAAGGACCCTGAATCCCCAAATGCAAGAAATCACACAAGAAAACTGCCCAGAACATCTAAACACAGAAAACAAAGCACCAATCTAAAGAATCCATACATAACCCTCAGAACCCAGGGAGAGAATGACACAGTGACTACAATAATGTGAACAAAATCAACTTTAAAGACTTCCAAACTCTGATTAAAGCCGCTAGGGCTGCAGAGAGCAGATGGGCTCCTCCTCAGAGAGGTGGTAGAATATGGGTGCAAAGAGACAGGTGTTGTCAGACATATACAAAGCATCCATTTCCTCTACCTGATTCTCTTTCCTGGCTGCAAGGACGGGGAGGGAGAATTGACAGCATGGCAAGAGCCTCGCTGAAGCTTCTGAAAATAGAGGGGATCCAGGGGAAGCTCGGGAGGGGACGCAGGCAGGCAGTTTTCTTAGCACTAACTACCAGGCTAAACTTAATACACACTGTGAAAAACCAAACTGTCCCTGACACAAGTTCGCAGCTCCATTTACAACGTTCTGTTTTCTTTTCATTTGGAAAAGTTTGGGTTTCTTCAAATTTGTGAAGTTCATAAATTGAAGAGGACATTTTCCAAAGTTGAGCAGAAATCTGCCCCCCTGTGCTAGTCACCCATAGTGCCTGACTTGACTCTGCCCTGCCAGCCAAGCAGAATGAGGTGGATCCATCAGCCCCAGGCTAGCCCTGTGAATGCAGGCAATGGCCAGCTAGAAATCTCTGCTCCGAGTGTAGTCCTGTAGTTCAGGGTGCTCACGAAAGGCCATCCTCCCTATCCTTCTACCTGAGACTACTCTCTCCTAAGAGAAGCCAGGCAGGTGGGGCTGCCCCTAGAGCCTGGTGACTGGACTTCGTACCTTGGCTCCTAAGTGCTTCTCTGCTCTGGACCACCTTCTCATCTGTGAAATGGGGAGAATGATCTCTGCAGAACTTGGGGGGAGGGTGGATGGAAGGGTCTTTAAGCCTTCAATGTCAGAGCCTGAAATGACTCAGTCTCATGGGAAGCTTCCCCAAGGTAGGGCATCAGTCCCTTACAAACTGTGGTCTTAGGAAGAGTGCAACCTGGGATCCTGACTGAGAGATAAAGCCCAGGGTCTGCAACTACTTCAGAGGCAGGACCTCAGGCCAGGTCTTCCCAACTCCAAGGTCCATTCTCTATCCACTAGACAACACCACATCCCACAGAATCATACATTTAGAAGGGACCCACCCTTGGTCATTCAGCTAGTCTAACCCCCTCACTTTATAGAAGGGAAACTGGGGCAAAGAGAGGCAAGGTCACTTGCCGTGGTGACAGGGGAGGCAGGGTTCAAACCCACTTCCCAAATCAGGGCTTTCTAGTCACTAGTCACTCTTATTATAACTCCTTCCTGGAGGATTTCTGGAATGACAAGGACATGTCCTAAAATAGCAGAAACCCCACTGGCTCTAGGTAGAGGACCTGGGTTTGAATCCCACTTCTAACACTGAAGTGACCTCCTCAGGCAAATCCCTTCCCCTCCCTGGAGCGCAGGTTCCTCCTCTGTGAAATGAGTGTTACTCCTAGCTCTAGGTCTTAGACTCTCCACAAACTGCACAGGCTGAGAAAGCTGCTCGAACGAGAGACAGCAGCTGAAAAGACCTAGGTTCAAATCCTGCCTCTGCTGCTCACTGGCTATGTGACCCTAGCTCAGTCCTTGCCTTCCTCTGAGACTCAGTTTCCTTATCTGTTAAATGAAGATCCCAGAACCTGTTGAACATCCCTCCCAGAGCTGTTCCGAGGCTCCAGTAAGGTCAGCTGTGGAAAATGCCTGAAAACTTTGAGGCTCAGTGGGTAGGAAAGGGGCCTTGTAGCACAGACCTCACTACTTTACCAAGCCATAATCATCAAAGCACTCTGGTCCTGGGTGCTGGTCCTCCAGCAGAGGAGCTGACTGGTGGAACCGATTACAGGTATAACATACAGGAGCAACCAGAACTAAGTGTTGGATCAACCCAAAGACCTTGGCCGCTGGGCCAAGAACTTGGCCTGTGACAAAACCTCTGGGAAGACTGGACAGCAGTCTGGCCGAAATGAGGCCAAGAGAAGCATCTCCGGCAGGACACGTGCCACGGCAAAGTCAGAAACTGCGCCATCCTAAACCGTTATGGAGAGGAGAAGAGACTGCCCCCCGACCCACGAAGAAAGAAGAACTTATGGCCAAGTTCACAGGAAGTAAAATGGGTCATTTTGATTATATAAAATTAAAATGTTTTTGCACCAATAAAACTAACGTGGCTAAAATTAGAAGGAAAACAGGAAATGGGGAGGAAAAAAATCTCTGCAGCCAATTTCTCTGAGAAAGGCACTGGTGCCTCTGAATAAATAGGGAATGGACTCAAACTTGTAAGAAATTTAACAAAAATTTATTATAAGAGCCATTCTCCAAATGAATGAGTGAGCAAAGGATGCAAACAGGCACTTTTTAAAGGAATGAATCCAAGCTATCAATGGCCAAATGAAAAAAATGCTCTAAATCATTAACAATTAGAAAAATACAAATTAAAACAGTTCTGAGATTCTACCTCATACCCATCAGACTGGCTAAGTTGACAAAAATGGAAAATGACAAATGGGGGAGGGACTGTGAGAAAACAGGCACATGAACGCATCCTCCGCGGAGTTGTGAACTGGGCCAGTCATTCTGGAAAGACACTTGGAACTGGGCCCCCAAAGTTATTAAACCATGGATACCCTTTGACCCAGCGATACTGCTACTGGTCTATGCCCCCAAGGGGAATCACAGGAAGGGGAAAAGGGGCCTTATCTACAAAGATTTGTAGCTCATTTTGTGAGAGTAGCAAAATGATAGGACGTCCATCAATTGGGTGATGGCTGAACAAGTTATGGTGCATGAAGGTGATCCTATGGTGCTATAGGAAACATTGCAAGGGTGGTTTTGGAGAATCCTGGGAAGACTTCTGTGAACTGATGCAGAGCGAGCAGAACCAGGACAAGTTGTCCAATAACAACAATATTATGAAGACAAACATTGAGGACTTCCGGTCAATACAATGACAATTCCAGAGGACTCATAATGAAGCCAGCCGCCAGAGGACAATGAAGGACTCAGAGGACAGATCCTTTTGGAAACAGCCATGATGGGAATGTGTTTTTCTAACTATATGCATGTTCCAGAGGCTTTGTTTTTCTTGCTTTCTCAACGACTGGGGAGGTGAGGGGGAGAGAATGCAGACTTAAAAATAAAATTAATGTTTGAAAAAGCCCTCTAAAGCAAGGGCTACAGAAACATCAGCTGTCATGAAGGAGGGAATCACAGACCCCAGGAGCACAGGATGATAAACTCAGTCCAGAGAAATCTGTATTCCCAAGCCCAGATCCTCCAGCTCCTCCTTCTGGCCCTGGGGGAGGGGAACAAACTGGACAAGGAACAGAAAGCTCTGCGTCATGCCCACCCATCCCACTTCCTGTGCCTCTGCAGTTGGAGGAAGTCAGGGGGCTTCCCATGCTTTAAAAATGAGCCAAGGCTAGTGCCTCTGAAGAGGGTTCACACTTGTGTGGCTGGGGTCTCCTCCATCAGTCAGAGTGGAAAGGAATCTCAGGGTACATCCCTGTGCAACCTCATTTTACAGAGAAGGAAACTGAGGCACAGAGGTTCACAGATGAAATCACTTGCCCAAGGCCACCCAACAGAGGGAAGATTCAAACCCAAGCCAGACTGCACATCCAGGGTTCTTCATGAGCTACCATAGCTGAAAAGTTCATCCCTGGGGGCTAACTCTGGGGCACTGAGTCCATCCCACCGGCTGGTTCTCTGGCCACAGACAATTTGGTCCTTCCCATCCCCAAAGTGACACAGACTCATCCCTGCCTTCACAGACCTCCCAGAGCTTGGGTCCCTCTAGAACCTTCTAGAGCCAGGGTCTCTCTACTCTACTCCATGAAGCAGGATCAGAACATGTGAGTGGAAGGAGGACAGTCATGCCTTTGTGATTTTACCAGTTTGGGGAACTCCCAAAGAGAGGAAGCTCCCTTGCACGCTGCAGCTCAGACAGCACAACCCTCCTCTGCTCTCTCTCAGATCCCTGAAGCAAATTTGGGAAGTAGGCGACAAGGCCCTTCTTCCCATTCTGCAGATGGAACCTGAGAGGCCCAGATGAGTGAGGCAACTTCACTCCAGGCCACAGGCTGCCACCTAATCATTCAAACCCTCCTGGCTTCAGCCTCCCAGCAGGGCAGCTGCTGGCCCCCCCAGGAGAGGGAGGAGGGAGCAGAAGGGGCCTGGCTGCCCAGGAAGAAAGGGAAGAGAGGAGGCTTTCCCCATCCCTCCAGAGCCCGAGAGGCTGAGAGGCTTTGTCGCCCAGTGGAAAGGGCCTGGTCAGCAGTGAGTGCTACCACCTGTGGGACGCCAGGCTGGGCCTCAGGGCCTCCTACCAAATCAGGGAAATGGCCTAGGCCAGGGCTTCCACACAGGGGCTGGCAAATTCTTCTCTAATATTCTGTTAACCGGGGCGGCTAGGTGGTGCAGTGAATAGAGCACTGGCCCTGGGGTCAGGAGGACCTGAGTTCAAATCTGGCCTCAGACACTTAACACAAAAACTAGCCATGTGACCTTGGGCAAGTCACTTAAACCCAACTGCCCTGCTTCCCCTCTCAAAAAAAAAAATCTGTTACCTATTTTTCAACAGAACTGGTTTCCTGTATAATTTTATTTCAAGCACGTAAAAACAAGATTCTGAGAAGTCCAGGGTCCTAGGTGTCACCAGCCAGAGTGCCTCAGGGGCCGGCCCATGCCAGGTTACCAGACCCAGCCCACACCAGGTTTCAGGGCCCAGACTGTCTCTGAGGCAGGCCCAGCTCTGAATTCTCTATCCTAAGGGCCCTCCCAGCTCTGCCTGCCATCCCCTAGCCACCATTTGCCATTCTATGGGGAAAACAGATTTCTGCAGCAGAGAAAACCAAACCCTTTTAGGCTTTCCACGAGCGTCTGGTTCTCGCTGTTCCCTGAGGCAGGGGCCAAGTCAAAAGGGATTGAGTTGCTGCCTTCCTGGCCATCTGAGCCAGTGCTTCCAGCCTTTCAAGGGGTCCCAACCCCAGAGCCCGGTACCCAGGGCCCTCTATACCCAGCCCTTCAAGATTAGATGCTGGATTTATCAGGTGCTATGGTGGAGAGGCAGGCATGATAGGGGGGTGGAAATAGTAAGAGAATGCAAAGAACACAGACAGACCTGGGAGGGCCTTCAGGAGTCAATGACCCAACCTTTCCATTTACAGAAGAAGATGGCCTTGGGGGAAATGACTTGCCTAAGATCACACAGCAAGTTAATAATAAAACCAAGACTTGAATTCAGGTCTTCAGCCTATCTATCTGAAGCTACCAGGGGCCTTGGCAGGAGGCCCACCTCCCAGGCTCTGTACATGAAGATGCCCCAGACCATGGGTTCCCATGCTCTCTCTGAGACCACCAGGCCTGCTTCCAGCATAAGACCCATAACCTTCATCCTCAGAGAAGACGCCACCATTGAGACCATGTCTTTGACATCGCTGCTGCCACCCACTGCTGACCCACTTCCTCTGCAGGTGCCTTCCGACCCCAGACCCCCAGCTCCTGACATGCCTGCAGAGGAAATGATTGCCATAGAATCATGGGACCTGGGGTGCTGCCCTGAGGGTGAAGTGGCTGCAGCATTCCATCCTGGGAGCCTTCTGGCGCTGCTGAGCCCCTGGAGGCAGAGTCCACACTGGCTGAGTTTACTGCCCAGGGACCTAGCTGAGCATGCTTGGCAAAAAAGTCAGCACTTAATTAATGCTTTCTTATTGGTGCCTTCTGACTCCATAGCATCACCCATCTGCCCCCTTAGGTAAGGCAGGACCAAGGAAATAGGAGGGAAGTGAGGGCAGGGGAAGGGAGGATGGAAAGAAATCCCAGGTCCTGAAGGTCAAGCCTGGGGAAATGAGAGACCAAGCCCAGGGGAGGGGACGTCTCCAGCTCTGCTCAGGGCCAAAGAGACCCACAGGACGGTTCATCCACCAGTGCAGAGGGGACGCCCACCTGTCATGCTCCCTGCAAGGCAGGCCACCAGGCAGTGGGGGACTGGAAGAGACCCTAGGGGACAAATCCTAGCTCAGACAAAGACTAGATGGGAGCTCTGGGAGGTTCGGTGGCCTGAGGGCCGGGCCCGGTTGCAGCCCTGACTCCCTGCATGAACACAGACAAATTAGTCTGGGACTCAGTTTCTCCATCTCTCTAATAGGGTTCAGCCCCACTGGTGCTGAGATGACAGAAGGTTTAGATGACAGAAAGAATGGGAAGACACTTGGGAAGAGACTGGTTTGGTCTGGACCTGGGATTTCCTTCCTGGCCATCCCCTGCCCCTGAGGAAGTGCCCAGGCCAGCCATGCTCCTGGCCTGGCTCTGCCTGACTCCCTGGCCTTTTGCTGCCCTCCCTCACATGCCCTGGGGGTCGGCCCTTTCTCTCTGTCTGCTCCACCTCCTCGCACAGGCTGACCCATAATGAGACCTTAACCAAGGCATCTCTCACAGGTGCGGACAACTTGGCATGTCAGAACCCCTCTGCCAGCACAGACCAGCACCTCCCTGGGAACTTAGCATCTGAGAAAGCTCCCCGGGGACCCCCTTGTGCCTTGTCTGGGATTCCACCGCCAGGAAGCACCACAGCAGAGGGGACCTTGAACTCAGGCCTTGCTCCAACACAGACCTTCTGTCCCCTGGTTCCACTTCTACCCTCTGCTCCCAAAGCAGTGAGGCCAGGAGGGCCCAGGAGCTCTAGGGAAGGTTCCCCCTCTGGGCCCAGCTGCATCCTCCCCCTTTTGTGGTTAACCACTGAAAAAAGGCCTCCATGACCTCTCCTCTCTCTCTTAGCCCCTTACAATCCACTTCAGAGTCCATCAATCCCCCCAAACTGCCCTCTCCAAAGTCACCAGGGGCCGCATCTCAGTCCTCACTGTCCTTGGCCTCTGCAGGTGGCCATGGTCATTCCCTCTCCTCCCTGTGTTCCCATCATACTCACCTGGCTCTCCTCCTCCCTCTCTGACAACTCCTTCTCTGTCTCAGGACTGGCACCTCCAGGTCATGCCCTCTGACCTTCAGGGTGCAGCCTGGGCCCTCGGCTCTTCTCCCTTCACTCAGAGGTCTCACCAGCTCCCACTGAGAGCTTTTCCCACCCCCAACTCTGCTGACCTCCAATCTCTCATCTCCAACAGTCTTACAGACATCTCTGACCAGACACACCTGAAACTCACTGGGTCCAAAAGAGAAATTCTCCTTGCCCCTAACTGCCCCCCTTTCCCTATAACTGTGGAGCCCATCCCCCCCATCCTCTAGGTTTCCACCCTGGACTCCTCCCTCCCCCTCCCCACACCCAATCTGGTGCCCACACTCCTTCATGAACATGCTCACTTGTCTCCTGAGCCTGCCCCCATCCTCAGGCCCTCACTCCTAGATTATTGCAGTGATTGCTGGGTAGTCTGCCTGCCTCAGTCTCTCCATCCTGTACTCAGTTGTGCCCTCCTAAAGCCGAAGTCTGCCACATTATGCCCCCATCAATGTCCAGGAGCTCCTCAGCACCTCCACTTGGCCTTCAAAGCCCTCTATAACCTGCCCCTTCTACCTCCCCAGTCTTCTTACACCTACCTCTTCCCACATCTCTTTGGTCCCATGCCCCCGGTTCCCAACTATTTTATCCACCAGAGCCTGCATCGCTGGGCTTCTGGCATTTCCTCAACTGTCCCCCAGGCCTGGAATGCCGCCCCTCTTCATCTCTGCCTCCTGCCTTGACTGGTTTCCTTAGTCCCTTTGACATGCCCCCTGCACAGGAAGCCCCCTCCCAGCCCTCTTCATTCTAGGACACAGCCTGTTCTTCACATCTCCATGGCTGACTGCCCCATCAGCCTGGGAGCTCCTTGAGGGCAGGGTCTGTCTTTGGCCTTCCTTTGCAACCCCCGCACTTAGCCCAGCACTGGGCACCCAGCAGGCACTTAATGAATGTCTGACTAGCTGAGTGAGAAGAGGGATGACCATGCCAGCTGTGGAGAGACTACTAGCCAAACACCTGTGAGGGGGAAGGGGAAGGGAGGTGGAGGTCGACTCTGAGGCTGTAAAGGCACTGGCCCCAACTGGGGGTAGGGTGCTGGCCCAAAGAGAAACGGGTCAGTTTTAGGCAGCAGAGATGTTTGGGAGACCTACAAAGCTGGAGGTCAAGAGTCCAAAGGGTAGCTGGTCCTGCTGGCCCAGAACCCAAGCAGGACAGGCCAGGGCTGGAGGGAGACATCTGAGAGAGAGTGACAGGGAAAGGTAACTCAGCGGGAGCACAGAGCCTGGCCCTGCTGTGTCCAACTGCTCATCTGCTCAATGCCCCTCACTAGCTCACTATTGCCCTCCCCGACCCCTGACCCTGGCACAGGTCAACTCCAACCTAACTCTGAAGCCTCCTTTCCCACCAGGTCTTAGCAAAACAAGACACACCTGACCGCATTCCCCCATCTGCTGAAATCCTCCATGGGCTACATCCAGTCCCTCCTACCCCACCCTCAGACCTCCTCCCCAAGTGCCCTGACTGGCCCACAAACATTTAGGAAGTGTCTGCTGGGTGCCAGCGATTAAGAGACAAAGAAGCAGACAGAGCCCTGAGGAACTCACACTCCCCTAGGGCCAAGGGGCAGCTCTGAAATGAGCTCTCCTCAAATTTCATTCTGGGCCACAAGAGGAATCCCTAGTCGTACTGCCTGGAAGCTTCTGGGCAGCAGGGGCTGGGGCCAGCTGTGTGCTCTCTGCCCTCTGCTCTAGGACAGGGCTCCACCCCCTGAATAATCCTGGGAGCTCTCATTTCTGTCCCACTCACTTCAAGGTTCTGGGATGTTCTCACACCCACCCTGCTTTACTGGGGTACTGCCAGAAAGAAAAAATGGTCCTTTTTCCAGAGAAACTAAGGCTCAGAGAGCAGGAAGGATTCTCCAGAGATGGGAGATGAGAGGGATCTGTGAGCCAGGGCTCAAATAAGGTCAAATGACTGTCTCTGGTATCTCCAGACAGAATCCCTATCTGCTGCCCCACCCCCACCCCAGGCCAAGTGTCCATTCCTCAAGGGACAGCAAAGTGTGTGTAGAGGGCTGGGGGGTGGGATCTAAGGGATTTCCGGGCTTTTCTGAGCACTTAGAGGGCTCTGGGAGCCTAGATCTCCCCTTGGTTGCAAGAAAGGCTCCAGTGACCAACCATTCACAACTCCAGCCCTGATGTCAACGATCTCCAGTAGGAACTCTCATTTCCAGGCTTCCTGGGGCCTCTGTCCCCCACAGTGCAGAAGCCCCAGGACCTCAGAGCTGGAAGGGGCCTCAGCACCCCAAACCCAAGAAGTAATGGGCCCCCACCTCCAGGGCTCCAGTCAGGACACTGGGGCTCAGACAAGATGAGACATTGATCTGTCCAGTCCTGGCAACCTAGGGAAAGGATCTGAAAGGCCAGCTAGTCCATGTCCCAGATTTCACAGAGGAGGAAACTGAAGGCCAGAGGGGGCCTGAGGGCACCCAGGCAGGCAGGAGGGGAGGAAGCTGGAGTTGAGATGCCAGCTTATGTCTCCAGCTTTCCAGCCCCCTACCAAATGCCAGCTGGGGGACAGTCTAACCCTGAAACACAGGCCAAGCCTCCTCCTCCGACTTGGAATAAGATGAAGTCATTCACCTGGGTGGGAGGGGGTGTCTGACTCACTAAGTGTCTGAGGAGGTGAGAGGCTGGGATGGGGGTGGGGAGACTTCCCTCTTCTGCCCTCTCCCCTCCTCGAGCTTCACCCCCACCTCTAATTCCAAGGGCAGCTGGAACAATGGGGGGGGCACCCCTGCCCACCTGCCTGCTCGATGCCCCCAGACACACCAGAAAGGTCGTTCCCTGGGCCCGTTGCCTGCACTCCAGCGGGTCTGGAAGGGCCTCGGAATGGGGTGACCAGCAGAGTCTCCCAGACACCACCCCGCCCGCCCCAGCGTCCCAGCCTCCGCAGCCTGGCCCGCCCCAGCCCAGGAAACAAAGGCAGCGAGCGCGCAGGAAGCCCCGGGAGCTACCATCGGGGATCTCCAAGCACCCGGACCTGCGGGCCACTCTCCTTGCACACCCAGCACCCTGACAACTGGCCCCTTTCGGGCTGCTCTTTCGGACCAGGCGCAGGGACTGGGGGAGGCGGGGGACAGAGGGAGGGGGCTTTAGGAAGCAGGCGGCGCCCTCCCCTCCACCTCCGCCTCCTTCAGGACTGGCTCACCTGCAAGCGGGCACCGCTGGTGCCCCCCCCCCCCCGGGCCCCCCTTACTAGCTTGGCCCTCCTCCCCCGGCCCCAACCCCCCCCTGCCCCCCCTCCCCCTGTCCCCCGCCCCCCGGGGCCCCCTCTGACAGGGGCCTTCGCCCCCGGACCCCCATTCGCCGATGCCCCTGTGCCCCCTGTCCTCACCGAGGCCGCTGATCTCCTGGCGGAGGCCGAGACGCCTCCGCTCCTCCGCGATGGCCCGCAGCATTTGCTGCAACGAGCGGTCGCCCCCACCACCGTCTCGAGTCCCTCCGGCCACTGGCCCCGCCGCCGGCCCCTCCTCCTCCTCGTGGCTGGGTTCTGCGGGCCGGACCGGGCCGGACGTCCGCGACGAGGCCATGGGCTCATCGCAGGCGCGGGGGCCCGGGGAGGGAGGGCCCCTGGGGAGAGGGACCCGAGAGGGGAGACCCCCGGGAGCGCCAAGGGGGCAGAAGGGCGGACGGGCCCCCGCGCTCTGGGGCACCTCCTTGGGCGTTCGCGGCGTCCGGCGTCAGGCCGGGCCTGAGCCCGGCAGCAGCGGCGGCTGGACCGGCAGCGCCCCACTGGGGGGGAGGGGGAGGCGACAAGAGGGCGGGGAGGGGGAAGGGGGGGCTCCCCCCGCCCCGCCCCGTCCCGCCCCCACCCCGCCCCTCCCCAGCCCCCTCTGGGCCTGCGCCGAGGGAGAGGGCGGGGACAGGACTGCGGGCCGCTCCCCACCACCCTAACTTCGGCGGGCTGTTCCGCCCGCATGTCGGTACCCACGCGGTGCAGACACTGCCCACCTCCTCCCCCACCCCTTCCACCCACTTCACCTGGAGGCCGCTCGGCCTGGCCCTACCTGTTCCCAGCCCAGTGGCCCGGTCACGTCTCCACACCGCGGCCGAGGGCTTCAGTTTCCCCCACCGGGAAGCACGGCAAGAAGGTCGGATGAACGAGCCCAGAGCCCGCGCGAGGCGAAGGCTGCGAAGCGAGCGCTGTGCTTTACAGAGTTACGAGGCTGGTTGTGATTACAAGGATACAAAGTTACCTCCGGCTCTTAGGCCCCTCGCTCGGTACCTCTCCCCTCGGTTGCACTCCCAGCAGCTGCTTGCCCCTTCTTGTCCCTCAGGTCCCTCCTCCGCAGAATGAAGGCCCATGGCTGCATTGCTCCCGGCAAGTGGAGGGAGGCCAGAAGAACATTTGGAAAGGAGGAGGTAGAGACTGAAGGGGAGCCCATCCAGGCCTGAGTGACCCCAGTGACTGCTTGCTCTTCACCCCCAAAACTTGCCTTCCATCTTTAAGCAAGTGATCATGGACCCATTTCCTGAGTCTTTCCCACAGGCCCCCCAAACCAGCCCCTCTCTGGGGGAGGAACCCAGAGCACACAGCTTTGTGTGGGGGACTCCTAAAGGCAGAGGGTGGACGGTAGGGCTGGCAGTGTGGGCCTTGGCACTGCCTGCCTGGCACCAGCCTTCGCTGCCTGGATGGGTGTACTTTGGGAAGTGGCTGGGGCTTCTGGGAGCTCTCCCCAGCTGTCCAGCCCCACGGAACTCCCCTGGTTCGTCTGCCATCCCGATCAGTGGGTTCATTCTGTCCCCAGTTTATTTGTTGTCACTCACTGGTATCTGTGGATGTGATTATTTTGTCTCCCAGGGGTTTTTGGGGTGTCCGGAGCCTGCCTGGGAGGGCCCCCCAGTAAGGATCTCTCTAGCCAGAGAAGATGATCAATCCAGGGTACAATATTTACTTGCAAAAACAATCCTTTTCCCTCCAGCGTTCAGTGCAGAGATGGCCTGGCCTTCTGGCCAGAACCCTGGAGTCCAAATTCTGCTCAAGCCCTGGGGGGAAGGGAATCATTGAGAGGGGCTTTCAAAGTCACACAGAGGGACCATTTCCCATCTTTGTGGCCAGTGAAGCCAACTTGGTGTGAAAGTAGACCTAAGGCACCAGGGGTGGCTCCTTCTGCCTGACTCAGGGGCCTTGGAGAGCCCAAAGCCCCCCTGGCCTTCCTTGTGAGGGAGTGACTCAGGCCAGGCCAAGAGGAGGCAGCTCACCTTCCCCATGAAGTCCAGAGCTGGTATGGCTGACACTGGGATGTCCCTTCCCCCCCCCCCCCATCCAGTCATTCCATCAACCACAGGAGCCATTCCTGGCATTTGGACCCCCTCCCTTATCTCAGTCTTTAGCATCCCAGACCCCAGCTCCTCCTGCAAGCCTCTCCCAATGCTCCCACTGGATGGCTCTCTTTCTCCTAAGTAGATGGGTTAAGGTTAGAGTAAGACTTATAAATGGGTGGGTGGTCAGGGGTTGGTATGGGGGAATGACAGGTGGACAGATCTGGGGGTGGGGGATGACAGGTTGTAGCGGCAAGCACACCAGTGTCCCCAGGGTATCACAGGTTCTTGGATCTGCTTTGTTAAAGGAAAGCAACTCAAAATGGGTTAACAAGCTTACTTTAATCAGTCAGACATATATCGTTTACCTTGTTCAGGGGAAAAGGTCAGCACCCCGAACTTCAAAGTATACAGGCAGAATTATCAAGACAGAAACAGATCAAGTAGACAGATTTCCAAACTGTCCAACCATTACATCCATACCCAGTCAACATCTGGGTTTCCACATTCTGGGTTTTTCAAAGCCGGGGACTCTCAACAACGGCTTCCCAGAATTCAGATGAAATAACACTTCACAAAGTGAGTCCCAAAACAAAGTTACACATCAGGGCTTATATAGCCTCCTCCTGGCTCAGAGAATGTAACAACCTTATTGACTCACTGGCCAATCAAGAAGTATCTACTGAAAAACAAGCCTCCCACCCCAGGCTTCAGGTGCACTTTAGCCTAGGGGCAGGGAAGATCTTCCAAATTTGCATTCCCATTACACAGGTGGACAGATCTGGGGGTGGGAGTGGGGGATGACAGGTGGACAGATCTGGGGGTGGGGGATGACAGGTGGACAGATCTGGGGAGTGAAGGGATGAGGGATAGGGGATGGGTGGGTGAGTGGAGGGATAAGGGGATGGGGTGGATATTTTACTACTTTTCTTCAATATGTAGATTTTGTGGTCACTAAAGTACAAATTTATTAAGAGCACTACAGAATTCACAGAAGTTTTTTGTCACCATGGATTTTCTTCATCAGCACAGATTCTTCCCTAATACAACTTTGACCTTGGGCAGGTCCCTGAATGTTTAAAGTTGACAAGAGGTCTTATTGTTCTCAAAAGCTGAGAACAAAGTAGACAGAGGCAGCATGAGGAAGCTTCTGAACCCCAGACATCCTCAAATCACAGGGCATGAGCTTGGGCTAGTTGGGTAGTCTGCCTAGGCCTCAGTTTCATCCTGTATAAGAGGCTAATAACTCTTATACCACCCACTAACAACTCATCTGTCCTCATGCAGCCCCCTTTATTCACCACAATGCCAGAAGGTAGAGACAGCAAAACCCCAGGCTTGTACCAACTGGGCCTCCAGCCTCCCTCTCTAGCCAGTACCAGGGTCTCCTGAACACACACACACACACACACACACACACACACACACACGCACGCACACGCACACACACACACTGTGAGGAGGAGGTGCCCATCTTAGAGCTGGAGGGAGCCCTGGGACAGGTTTGGGCATTGGATCTGGAAGCCCTCAAAGGGCTTCCCCCCTTCCCTCTTCCTCTATACCTGTTCAAGCTTTGCTATTCTCCAGACTAGAAAGGGCCTGGCAAGTCTCTGCCCTCTGGCTCTACTCAGAATCCCCATGATTCTGAAGCATAAGAGGCCTGGGTCAAAACTTCCTTTCTTGCTCTGGCCATGACTCCCCCTTTATTAAGGATTACTAGGCATTTGGCACTGCACCAAATACAAGCATATAGAAGGACATTCCCTGCTTTCCAGGAGCTTAAATCCTGAGGGAGAAAGACCGAACATCTGAAATGGGGGTGGGGGTAGGGTTAGGGTTAGGGTTTCTAAGTGGTATGTTTTTAGTCAGTTATGTCTGTGACAAGATAGCTTCAGGAGCTGACATCTATAGCTTGATCTCTGGATTATATCCAGTAACTGGGGATCAGTACATGATAGTTCTGCTGGTACAAGATAGTACTGTTCTTACAGGGGAAATTCTCCAGAGGTCAGCTTGTTCTTATAACAGGGAAGGATAGTTTGTCTCACTGGGTCCACTCACGAGTTATTGCTAAACATAGTGTCCTTGGGCTGGGGAGAAAATGGTCAGGAATAGTGTTTGGAGGCTAGGGAGTAATAGGATCTTGGAAGTGGGGTCCAAGCGCAAACACCCAAGCACTCCATCAGATTCTCCAAATTTGCATATCCTGTGTTTCCTTTGATCTGTCTCAATTCTGCTTTGCTCACAGAGCATGCTGAGCGGTCCTGGGCCAATGTCTCCCATGTCACACAATTCCAAAGTTCTTAAGGAGACCTTGACAGTGTCCTCAGGTATCGCTTCTTCTGACCACCATGTGAACGCTTGCCCTGTGTGATTTCTCTATAAAATAGTCTTTTGGCAAGCATAGGTTTTGTATCTGAACAAACGTGGACAGCCCATGGGAGTTGTGCTCTCTGAAGCAGAGTTTGAATGCTTGGCAGTCTAGTTCGAGTAAGGACCTCAGTGTCTCATACCTCATCCTGCTGGGTGATCTTCAGAATCCTCCTAAGTCAATCCAAATGGAAGCCATTCAGTTTCCTGGCCTGGCACTGGTGACTGTCCATACAACAATGAGGTCAGCACCACAGCTCTGGAGACCTCCAGTTTGGTAGTCAGTCTAATACCTCTTCTCTCCCAGACTTTCCTTCAGAGCCTCCCAAACACTGAGCTAGCTGTGGCAATGCGTGTGCCAACCTCATTATCAATGAGTACATCCCTGGAAAGGGCACTACCAAGGTAAGTGAACTTATCCACAGCATTCCAAACTTCTCTGTTTGTTGTAACCGATGTTCCACATATGGATGGTGTGGTGCCGGGTGGTAGAGTTTTCTTGGTGTTAATTGTTAGGCCAAAATTAGCCCAAGCAGCAGCGAATTGATCCACACTTTGTTGCATCTCAGCCTCAGAAGCTGCATTGAGTGCAAGATCATCTGCAAATAGAAAATCACGCACCAACCCTCCCTCCACTTTGGTCTGGGCTTGTAGCCTTTTCAAGTTTGCCATCAGTGTAGTGACTGACCTTGATGCCGTGTATGTCCATTGAAAGCATTTGCCAACATGGCTGAAAACATGATGCTAAAAAGGGTGGGAATGAGCACCCAGACTTGTTTCATTCCACTGGTGACAAGGAAGGCACGAGAGCCTCGTGCATCATCCAGAGCCCAGGCAAGCACACCGTCATGAAACTAAGGCAAAAGTGGCAGGGGCTTGGGAAGTGCTCCCCCTGAGACTGTCTGCTGAGGGGCCTGAACACCAAGGAAATCTTCCATTATTGTTCTCTGATTACAAAGCTGATTACAAGCCTACTGTGGGCAGGGCGCTCCCTCTGCTGGCCGGTTGGAGACAAACAGCTGAAAAATACCACAGTCTCCAGAGCTTCCCTCCAACTGGGTATGGGGAGATACCAGGGGGGGTGTTATGAGGGAGAAGGAGAGATCCTGATCAGGTTCTCTGGAAAATGGGAGCAGGGAGAGGACGCTTTCAATTGGGGGAAACCATGGAAGGCTTCCTGAAGGAGGTGGCCCCTGAACTGAGGTATGAAGGGAGCTAAAGAGTGGAATGAGGAGGGAGTGGCATGCCAGGGGTGGAGTGCCTTTGCAAATACACAGAGGTGGGAACCAGCAGGTAGAGTTCCAGAAACAGCTAGGCCAGCTTGGCTGGAACCCAAAAGAGGAGAAATATTGGGGCGGGGAGTCTGGAAAAGGAGGTGGGAGCCAAGGAGTCTCTGGAGGTATTTGAGGAGTGACAGGTCACAAGTGGGATTTAGGAAGATTCTTTTAGCAGCTGGGAGGAGGG